>NC_090373.1:24533570-24874820 GCF_036365525.1 Heterodontus francisci
TAGAGAGAGGCGCAGAGAGAGAGAGAGAGGCGCGAGAGAGAGAGAGAGGCGCGAGAGAGAGGCGCGAGACGAGAGAGAGGGAGAGAGCGCGCACGAGAGAGAGAGAGAGCGCGCACGAGAGAGAGAGAGAGCGCGCACGAGAGAGAGAGAGAGCGCGCACGAGAGAGAGAGAGAGCGCGCACGAGAGAGAGAGAGAGCGCGCACGAGAGAGAGAGAGAGCGCGCACGAGAGAGAGAGAGAGCGCGCACGAGAGAGAGAGAGAGCGCGCACGAGAGAGAGAGAGAGCGCGCACGAGAGAGAGAGAGAGCGCGCACGAGAGAGAGAGAGAGAGAGAGAGAGAGAGAGAGAGAGAGAGAGAGAGAGCGCGCGAGAGAGAGAGAGAGAGAGAGAGAGAGAGAGAGAGAGAGCGCGAGAGAGCGCGAGAGAGCGCGAGAGAGCGCGAGAGAGCGCGAGAGAGAGAGAGAGAGAGAGAGAGAGAGAGAGAGAGAGAGAGAGAGAGAGCGCGCGAGAGAGAGAGAGAGAGAGAGAGAGAGCGCGCGCAGAGAGAGAGAGAGAGAGAGCGCGCGCGTTGCGCGAGAGAGAGAGAGAGAGAGAGAGAGAGAGAGAGACAGTCACGCACACAGACAAAGAGACGGATGGAGAGGAAAAGTTTTCAAGTGAGATAGGGTATCTGGGTTCATGGTCAGCCTGTGAAATCTCTCGGAAGTCAAGTCCTCTTTGGTTGCAGGTCTGAGATTAGATTAGATTAGGTTAGAGATACAGCACTGAAACAGGCCCTTCGGCCCACCGAGTCTGTGCCGAACATCAACCACCCATTTATACTAACCCTACACTAATCCCATATTCCTACCAGACATCCCCACCTGTCCCTATATATTTCCCTACCACCTACCTATACTAGTGACAATTTATAATGGCCAATTTACCTACCAACCTGCAAGTCTTTTGGCTTGTGGGAGGAAACCGGAGCACCCGGAGGAAACCCACGCAGACACAGGGAGAACTTGCAAACTCCACACAGGCAGTACCCGGAATCGAACCCGGGTCCCTGGAGCTGTGAGGCTGCGGTGCTAACCACTGCACCACTGTGCCGCCCTGTTTATAGATTTCTCTCTTGGTTGAAATTTCAGTTTGAAGACAGAGTATCACTTCCAATTCACTGCTGCATAAGGGTAGAAAATTTAGAATTTACAGTAGGGCATCTTTCCTTCTGCCTTGCTGGATTTTCTCCCAGCACTTAGCTGGACAAGCTTTTTGGTGATGCTTCCTTCTGGGCATCTCTCTCTCTTTCTCTTCAGAGAGCTACCTTATAGCTGTAAGTTTCTCACATCTCGTCTCAGCTGGGAGACAAGGATTTCCTTCCCTGTCTTGACCCACAATGTCCCAGGATGTGGCTGCTTCACACCTTCTTTGTTTCAGAAGAACCCATTCAATTCAAGAATGTTTCAGGATGATGTTAATTGACACATCTCAGCCTGGTTAGGCATCCTCTGTTCTAAACAGACAGTGTGGCAATGCTCAAATCCACATGTGGTCACCTTTTGCAGCAAAAAAGCTCCCAGGCCATGGCATGTGCCTCAATGGGAGTAGGCTGAGGTTATAAAAGGGGCGGCACAGTGGTTAGCACCGCAGCCTCACAGCTCCAGCGACCCGGGTTCAATTCTGGGTACTGCCTGTGCGGAGTTTGCAAGTTCTCCCTGTGAATTGCTGGTTTTCGCCAGGTGCTCCGGTTCCTCCCACAGCCAACGACTTGCGGGTTGATAGGTAAATTGGCCATTATAAATTGCCCCTAGTATAGGTAGGTGGTAGGGGAATATAAGAAGGTGGGGATGTGGTAGGAATATGGGATTAGTGTAGGATTAGTATAAATGGGTGGTTGATGGTCGGCACAGACTCGGTGGGGCCGAATGGCCTGTTTCAGTGCTGTATCACTAAATAAAATTTAATAAAATGGCACTGACGATTTTTTTTTTTTTTAAAGGTAAAGTCAATTATTATAACTCTTCAGTTTGTATCTGTATTTTTTCATCATTGCACTTCTCATAAGCATGACAAGAGCATTTCATCATGCTCCTGACTTGTGCCTTGTAGATGGAGGACAGGCTTTGGGGAGACAGGGGATGAGTTACTAGCTGGAAAATTCCTAGCCTCTAATCCATTCTTGTAGCTACAGTATTTATATGGCTGATCCAGGTAAGTTTCTGGTCAATGTTAACACCCAGGTTGTTAACAGTGGAGGATTTAGCAATGGTAATGCCATTGAACATCAAGGGGAGATAGTTAGATTCTCTCTCATTGGAGATGCTCATTGCCTGGCACTTGTGTGGCATGAATGTTACTTGCCACTCATCAGCCCAAGCCTTAATGTTGTCCAGGTCTTGCTGCCTGGGAGCATGGACTGTTTCAGTATCCGATCATGAATGGTACTGAACACTGTAATCATCAGCAAACATCCCCACCTCTGACCACATGATAAAGGGAAGGTCACTGATGAAGCAGCTGAAGATGGTTGGACCTAGGACACAACACTGAAGATCTCCTTCAGCAATGTCCTGGGGCTGAGATGATTGGCCTCCAACAACCACAACCATCTTCCTTTGTGCTAGGTACAACTCCAACCAGTGGAGAGTTTTTCCCCGATTCCCATTGACTCCAATTTTGCTAGGGCTCCTTGATGCCACAATTAGTCAAATGCTGTCTTGATGTCAAGGGCAGTTGTTCTCACCTCTCCTCTGGAATTCAGCTTTTTGGTCCATGTTTGGATCAAGGCTGTAATGAGGTCTGAAGCAGAGTGGCCCTGACGGAATCCAAACTAAGCACTGGTGAGTTGATTATTGCTGAGTAAGTGCCACTTGATAGCATAGTCAATGACACCTTCCATCATTTTGCTGATGAGTGGGAGTAGACCGATGGGGAGGTAATTGGCCAGATTGGATCTATCCTGTTTTTTTGTGGACAAGACATACCTGGACAATTTTACACATGTCAGTGTTGTAACTGTACTGGAACAAACTGGCTAGCTACGCAGCTATTCTGGAGCAATAGTCTTCAGTACCATACCTGGGATGCTGTTAGGGGCCATAGCCTTGAACATCAACATTGCACAGATAGCTAATATTTGACAGTGGCAAAGATGACTGTGAAGAATGTGATGGACCCAGACTGAATAAACTGCTGACACTTTAGAGAAGCCCTTGTGTTTATCCCAAAAACTCTTACTCCATGCAATCTTCTCCATCCAACTGATGACACAACATCAATTTTTAAAAGAAAAATCAACACAGGGAAAAAGTATAGACTTGTCACACCAGGCTTTTCAGTATTCTGTTGTTGTAGATCACGTGCTACTTTTACCTACCGGGTGGTAATGTCTCCATATTCTGTGCTTTTCCTTCCGCATTACTGTTCTGACCAGCCTTTCTCTTATTGGAGTCTATAGAATTCCACTCATCCTGCAAAACAGAATTACAAGGAATGTTGACTGTAAGAGGAGCAGTATTAATCCCTTGACATTAAAAAATCTCGGTTTGAAAACATCTATTATAGATCCAAGTTGTTGAATGGTTTGCAACATTATTTCCAAGTGCACATAAGAATACAAGAACCCAAGAAATAGGAGCAGGTAGACCATACGCCCCTCGAGCCTGCTCCATAATTCAATACGATCGTGCCGGAGCTTCTGCCTCAACTCCACTTTCCCGCCCGCTCTCCCTAGATTCCAAGAGATCAAAAGTCTATCTATTCCAGCCTTGAACATACTCAATGATGGAGCTTCCACAACCCTCTGGGGTAGAGAAGTCCAAAAATTCACAACGCTTTGAGTGGATAAATTTCTCCTCATCTCAGTTCTAAATGATCGTCCCCTTATCCTGAGACTGTGCCCAGTGTTCTAGATTCCCCAGCCAGGGGAAACAACCTCTCAATGTCACTCTGTCAAGCCCCTTCAGAATTTTGTATGTTTCAATGAGATCAGCTCTCAGTCTTCTAAACTCCAAGAGCATAGGCCCAATTTACTCAGCCTCTCATCAGAGGACAACCCTCTCATCCCAGGAACCAATCTAGTAAACCTTCACTATAACTGCCTCCAAGGCAAGTATAACCTACCTTTGATATGGAGACCAAAACTGCACACAATACTCCAGATATGGTCTCACTAAAGCTCTACACAATTGTAGTAAGACCTCCTTATTCTTGTATTCCAGTCCCCTTGCAATAAAGGCCAACATGCCATTTGCCTTCCTAAGTGCTTGCTGTACCTGCATGCTAACTCCAGGTCTCGCTGAACATCAATAAAGTGTTACAACCAGGTGAGAAAGGTGTCCCTCTCAGCCTTCACCTGGTCTTACCGTAACAGGGTTTAATTTTAAACCGTGTTTTTAGCTCCCCCTTGGTGCATCCTTGTTCACTACTTTTCTTTGAGTTCAAACTAAAAGCAAAATACTGCGGATGCTGGAAATCTGAAATAAGGCAACGATACCAGCACAAACAGGTTTTCTCAGCTTTAAAGAAGAAAAGTTGAAATTTATTAAACTTAAACTCTAATTCGGTTGGTGCCTACGGATACATAACGTGTCCACACATGCAAATAGAGACAGAAAAGAGAAGAAAAAGTTAAGTGGAAAAGTTTGAGGCAATATCTGAAGAGTTTTTGTTACAGTTTTTCGAGCTCACTGGAGAGTCCTTGATTGTAAGTAGATCTTGCTTTTTGTTGGGGCCCAGTATTCTTCTTAAACCTTGTTCGCTGGAGGAGACTTTTCTCTTTTGGGGTTCATGTGTCTTCAGTGGATTCAGAGGCTTGTGAGAAAGAGATGGGATCAGACAGGAGAGATCTTCTCAGTCCAGGAGCAAACAATCTTTGAGTTCAAACTAAAAGCAAAATACTGCGGATGCTGGAAATCTGAAATAAAAACAAGAAATGCTGGAACTACTCAGCAGGTCTGGCAGCATCTGTGGAAAGAGAAGCAGAGTTAACGTTTCGGGTCAGTGACCCTTCTTCGGAATTTGAGTTCAAACTCTCTGGGGCAAGTTCAAAAGACCATGGAGCAGCCAGTTAGTCATGTAACCAGCTGGTCTAACCAGTCCTAGATTGTATCACCTTAGCAGTCTCTGGAATGCTCCTCATACACACAATATCTGGTGATCAAGGTCCATTGTGGGTTGAATGTGTCAGGGAATGGTCTTTTATCCTTCCAAGCACTGTCTGTTAATATGCAAATGTCTTTTCCAGCCACGGCTGATCTGGTTAACAAGTCATTTCCTCGCCCAGCAACAATTTAAAATCAATGTTCATGACAAAATTAATGTGCCTCATTCTTGGCAGGTGGGGGCCTAGCAAGACAAAAGACCTCACTTTTTTTTTAAATTCTACTTTTCTATTCTCATTACCAAAGTGAATAACCTCACACTTCCCACATTAGATTTCAACTGCCACCTTGTAGCCCGTTGATTTAACTTGTCTATATCTCTTTGCAGCCTCTTTGTTTCCTCCTCACAGCTTATATTCCAATCTAGCGTTGTATTGTCAGCAAACTTGGTTTCTTCGTCTAAGTCATTGATATAGATTGTAAACAGCTGAGGCCCCAGCACTGATCTTTGCGGCACTCCACTAGTTACAGTCTGGCGACTTGAAAATGCCCTATTTATTCTAACACTCTGCTTCCTGTCAATTAACCAATCCTCCATCCATGCTAATATATTACCCCTAATGCCATGAGCCCTTATCTTGCATATTAACCTTTTGTGTGGCACCTTAATCGAATGATTTTTGGAAATCCAAGTATATTGTATCTACTGGCTCCCCTATATCTACCCTACTAGTTATGTCCTCAAAAATCTCCTACATTTGTCAAATATGATTTCCCTTCCATAAAACCACATTGACTGTCTGATCATACTATGATTTTCTAAGTGCACTGTTAAGACTTCCTTAATAATAGATTCCAACATTTTCCTGAATACTGATGTCAGGCTAACTGGCCTGCAGTTTCTTTTTTTTCCTCTCTCCCTCCTTTGAATAGCTGTGTTACATTTGCTAACTTCCAATCTGCTGGGACCATTCCAGAATCCAGGGAATTTTGGAAATCTTAACTAGTGCATGCACTATCTCTGCAGCTACCTCTTTTAGAACCTTAGGATGCTGGTCATCAGATCCTGGGGCTTTGCTGGTTTTTAGTCCCTTGAATTTCCCTGATACTTTTTCTCTGCTGATACTTACAAGTTCCTTGCTATCATTAGCCTCTTGGTTACTCACTATTTCTGGTATGTAATTTGTGTATTCTGTGAAGACAGACACAAAATATTTGTTCAACGTCTCTGCCATTTCCACATTCCCCATGATAATTTCTCTCGCCTCTGCCTCTAAGGGACCAATGTTTACTTTAGCTATTCCTCCCTTTTATATACTTGCAAAAGTGCCACAATCTGTATTTTAGATTCCTAGCCAGTTTACTCTGATATTCTATTTTTTCTCTTATTAACTTTTTGGTCGCTTTTGGTTTGTAAAACACCCCCAATCTTCAGGCTTACTACTATTCTTTGCAACATTACAAGCCTCTTTTAATCTAATACTATCCTCAACTTCCCTAGTAAGCACGGATGGATCTTTCTCACTGACTTTTTGTTTTTATTAGAACATATCTTTGTTGAAAATTTTGAATTGTTTCTTTAAATTTTTCACACTCTCTAATGACCACCATACCTTTTAGTCTATTCACCCAATGAACCTTAGCGAGTTCTCCCCTTAAACTTAAATAAAGCCAATTATATAGGTATAAGATTCTTGTTTTGGACTCAAGTATGTAGCTCTCAAACTTAATATGGAATTCAATTGCATTATGACCACTTTTTCCCCAGAGGATCTTTTACTAATTAACCCTGCTTCATTACACAATATTAGATATAAAACAGCTCAGCCTCCCATTGATTCCACAACATATTGTTATAAGAAGCTGTTGTGAAGCATCAAATTCTTCTTCCAGCCTACCTTTGCTAATTTGATTCGTCCAGTCTATACGAAGTTTAAAGCCCCCCACGATTATTACTCCTATGCTCCAATTATTTCTTACCTAATGCTCTGTCCAATGGTATAACTACAATTAGGGGGCCTATAAACTACTCCCACCAGTGTTTTCTGACCCTTGTAATTCCTAATCTTCATCCATACTGATTTACTTCCTAACCTACTGAGCCTAGATCCTTTCTCACTACTGTCCTTATGTCATCCTTTACCATCATGGATACCCCTCCTCCTTTTCCAGTTAGCCTGTCTTCTTGAAATGTTGTGTACCCTGGAATATTTATTTCCCAACCTTAGTCACCTTGGAACTACATCTCTGTAATGGCAATTATATCAAACAATCTTATCTCGATTTGTGCCACTGGTTTATCTATACTGTTACGAATGCTTCGGGTATTCAGACAAATGCCCCAAATATACTATCTCAATGGGAAAGTGAATAAAAATAAATATACATTTACAACTGGTGTAACTCCCTCACCCCTGCTGAACAACCTGCAAATCTCCAACTAGGAAGAGAAATCAATTTAGTCCAGTCTAATGCTCAATAAAGCATCAAAATGGAAAACTGTTACCCTCCTCCCACCAATAATCAGCCAAATATCTTCCACCTCTCTGCTCTCCACTTTCCCCACATCCTTTTTTTCTCTGCCTTTCCTGTTCCCCCTCCCATGTCTGACACCATCCCGATCCATCTCCTCCTTCAACCCTTCCTCTTCCTCACCACCACCACCACCTCGGTCCAGTCATCTCCCCACCTTCTAACCTTGCCCAACCCAAATACTACAGTCGGCCTCAATTCCCCATGAACAATGTTCATTTATTCTTCAATGACAAGACATACAAGCAACAGATATTAAAGATTGCTCCAATCAGGAATCACTGTCTGCCACTATAATCAAAATTAATTGAGGAACGTTACAAAGGAATAAATCTATTTTGACCAGGGTAAAACTCAGCAAATCTTCAAACCAAACTCACTATTATTGGAAGGGAGACAAAGAAAAAGAATGCGCATTTATACAGCGCCTTTCACAACATCAGGCTGGCCCAAAGGCCTTCATAGCCAAAGAAGTGCTTTTGAAGTGTGGTCACTGTTGAATGTGGGGAATGCAGCAGCCAATTCACACACAGCAAGGTGCCCTACATATTAATGAGGTAAATCTGTAATCTGTTTTTGTGATGCTGATTGAAGAGTAAACATAGGCAAGGACACAAGTTAACATTGTGGTTGCAGGGCACAGATCACAACTGGAAGGTGAGTGATAAAAGCAAAAGACTGTGGATGTTGGAAATCTGAAATAAAAACAGAAAATGCTGGAAATACTCAGCAGGTCTGGCAGCATTTGTGGAGAGGGAAACAAGAGTTAATGTTTCAAGTCTGTGACAGTTCTGATGAAAGGGCACCCAACCTGAAACTTTAACTCTGTTTCTCTCTCCACAGATGCTGCCAGACCTGATGAGTATTTCCAGCACTTTCTGTTTTTATTATGGAAAGGTGAGTGAGATCCTTTACAGAAATGAGCAAAATAAAGGGCAAAGGAGTGAAGAACAGTTATAAAGTACAAGCCATGAATGCTGCTTCCTGTCACATGGGATTTATTGCACTAGAAACAGGTTTTTAAAAATCTGATGAGGTGATTTACTAAGTGAAAGAACAAATGAGCGTGAAAATAGTGAAACGGCGCTCCAGGCATTTTCTGCTTTTCAGTTTTCCTCTTATGTGCCTCAGTTGATCAGCTTTTCTGTGTGCTTTCCCTTCATGCCTTTTCTGTACGTGTGCGCGCGTGCGTGTGTGTGTGTGTGTGTGTGTGTGTGTGTGTGTGTGTGTGTGTACCTTCCCCCACGCACACCTGGCGCATGTGTTTGTGTGCGTGCCTTGCCTCATGCCTGTGTGTGTGCACGCACCATCCCTTATGCTTTGTGTGCACATATATGTTCCCTCATGCCTTTGTTGTGTATGTGTGTACACACTGTGCATCCTCCCCCATGCCTTTTCTCTGTATGTGCACGTGTTGTTTGTGTGCACACGTGCCATCCCCATGCCTTTTCTGCGCGCAGCTCTTCCCTCATGCCTTTTGTGTGTGTGCACGCCTTCCCTCGTGCTTTTTCTATATTTGTGTGCACGCGCCATCCCTCTTGCCTTAGAGCATAAGAAATAGGAGCAGGAGCAGGCCGTTTGGCCCCTCAAGCCTGCCCCGCCATTCAATAAGATCATGGCTGATCTGTCCCAGACCTTAACTCCTCCTTCATCCCAGCTCCTCATAGCCCTCAACTCCCTGATATTTCAAAAATCTATCTTCCTCCTCTTTAAATACTTTCAGTGATGTAGCCTCCACAACTCTCTGGGGTAGAGAATGCCAGACATTCACTACCCTCTGAGTGAAGAAATTCCTTCACATCTCAGGTTTAAATGAGTGTCCCCTTATTCTGTAACTATGTCCCCTAGTTTGAGATTCCCCCACTAGTGGAAACATCTTCTCGACATCTACCCTGTCAAGCCTCTTCAGAATCTTGTACGTTTCAATAAGATCACCCCTCATTCTTCTAAACTCTAATGAATAAAGGCCTAACCTGTTTAGCTGTTCTTGATAAGTCAAACCCTTCATCCCAGGAATCAGCGTAGTGAATCTCTTTTGAAATGCCTCCAATACCTGTATATCCTTTCTTAAATACGGGGACTAAAACTGTACACAGTACTCCAGGTGCAGCCTCACCAACACCCTGTACCGTTGTAACATGATTTCCCCATTTTTAAACTCCAACCCCCTAGCAATAAAAGCCAAAATTCCATTTGCCTTCTTAATTACTTGCTGTACCTACATGCTAAATTTTTGTGTTTCATGCACAAGAACACCCAGATCCCTCTGTGCTCCACTTTTTTGGAGTCTCTCTCCATTTAAATAATAGTCTGCCTTTTGATTCTTCCTACCAAAGTGCATGACCTCACACTTTCCTACATTAAACTCCATCTGCCAAGTTTTTGCCCACTCACTCAACCCAGCTACATCCCCTTGCAGATTCCTTATGTCCTCCACAACATGCCCTCTCACCTATTTTTGTATCGTCAGCAAATTTGGATACATTACACTCTGCCCCTCATCCAAATGTCAAGTGTGTGTGCTCATGCGCACCTTCCCCAATGCCTTTTCTCTGTGCATGTGCGTGCATGCTGTGTATCTTCCCCCATGCCTTTCCTGAGTGCGTGTGTACATGACTGTGTGCTGTTGTGTGCGTGTTGTGTGTTTGTATGTGTGCGCCTCCCCCCATGTCTTTTGTGTGCGCGCGCGCACATCTTCCCCCATGCCTTTTGCGCGTCCGTGCATCTATGCATGTGTTCCTGCAAATGCCCATCTCAGCTCATCGGCTGCTGAAACTCTCATTCATGCATAGTTACCTCTAGACTTCACTATTCCAACATATTCCTGGCTGCTCTCCCACATTCTACAACCCTCCAAGATAGCTGCATTCCTCTAATTCTGGGCTCTTGTGCACGCCTAATTTTAATCGGTTCACCATTGGTGGCTGCACTTTCAGATACCTAGGCCCCATGCTCCTGTGAAGCGCCTTGGGATGTTTTATTACATTAAAGTCAGCAGGTCTGGCAGCATCTATGGAGAGAGCAACAGAGTTGACGTTTTGAGTCAGATATGACTCTTCTTCAGAACCAAAGGAAGGTAGAAATGTGATGGGTTTATGCTGTTGAAAGGCGGGAGGGGAAGGAAGAACAAGAGGGAAGGCCTGTGATAGGGTAGAGGACGGGAGAGATTAAATGACAAAGATGTCATGTAACAAAAGGCAAAGGGAGTGGTAATAGTAGTAGTAAAAGACAAAGCATTTGTCCAAAGAGAGTGTTAATGGCAGATTAATGAAAAGCTCTGTCCGAAAGCCAAAACTTGAAAAACAAATTTAAGCCAGGCACATGATATATATAAAAAAAATCAAAATGGTAGGGTCATTGTTGAACACAATGTTGAGTCCAGAAAGCTGCAAAGTCAGAAGATGAGGTGCTGTTCCTCGAGCTTGTGTTGAACTTAACTGGAGCACTGCAGCAGGCCGTGGACAGAAATATGGGCGTGAGAGCATATGGCAAGCAACCAGAGCTTGCAGACTGGGTGGAGGTGAATACAATATACTAAACTGAAAGAACTTAAGTAAATCACTGCTTCACCTGGAAGGAGTGTTTGGGGCCTTGCATGGTGAAGAGAAAGGAGGTAAAAGGGCAGGTATTGCACCTCCTGCGATTGCATGGGAAGGTGCCGTGAGAAGGGGACGAGGTGTCAAGGGTGATGGAGGAGTGGACCAGGGTGTCGTGGAGGGGACGATGCCTTCAGAATGCTGACGGGGAAGGGAAGATGTGCTTGGTGGCAGCATCATGCTAGAAATGGCGGAGGATGATCCTTTTGGATGTGGAGGCTGGTGGGGTGAAAAGTGATGACAAGGGAGCCTTATCGCAGTTCTGGGAGGGAGGGGAAGGGATGAGAATAGAAGTGTGGGAAATGGGTCACGCACAGTCGAGGACCCTGTCAATCACAGTGCAGGGGAATCCTTGGTTGAGGAAAAAGGAAGACATATCGGAAGTGCTGTTGTGGAAGGTTGCATCATCAGAACAGATTGTAAGAGATGCAGAAACTGGGAGAATGGAATGGAGTCCTTTTTTTTTTAAATCATGTGCCAGTCTTAAACTTGTTTTTCCCGTTTTTGCTTTCGGACAGAGCTGTTCATTATTTTGTTGTTAACAATCTCTAGAAAAATGCTTTGCCTTTTCCAATTACTATTACCACTCCTTTTGCCTTTAATTCCATGACATTTTTGTCATTTAATCTCTCCCACCCTTTACCCTTTTATAAAAGCAAATTTAAAATGTTTGCAGCAATTATGATAAAGCAATCGAGAAGAAACCTAGTCTGATTCCTTTGTGAAAGCAGCAAATTTGAGGAAAACACTGGCGCGTAAGGCAGGATGAGTGCAAAAAAGGATGAAAATTAATGATTTTTTTTTAAAGGCTAAAAGAAAGAAAATAAGAAATGGAAGCAAATGGCAGGCAAGGCATTGTCAGTGGTGGGATGCCCAAACTACAGCCTGTCAGACATATAAGGATTCCACCATGTATCAAAAGGTCAACACTTGCTTAATTTTTTTTTCATTATAAGTGCTTACATAGGGAGTTTCCATTATAAGTGTTGACAATAGATCGTGACAGTGGAAAGTAGTGTAACATGGTCGTGGAGCGTGGGTGGTCATGAGACCTTCAATGAAAAATAAATAGTAAGGGATTTCAAAACCAATGCGCTTGACAAAAGAAGGTGGAGCAAAATGAGCGACTTAATTAGAGCCATTTGCTCACCATGCAAGCTTGATGCTGAAATAGGGTGAATCAAAGACATCCTGCGTGACAATGGCTACCCTGATCACATCATTTCTCACTGTATATCGCGTAAACTTATTAAGGTCATCATTTTTGGCCCTGAAAAGTTCCCAGTCTACCTCAAAATACCCTGGAAGGGTAATGCATCCCAAAAATTTGAGCAACAGGTAAAGCTGTTTCACGCCACTAACAGAATGCTGCTGGCAAGTCAAATAGACGTCCTGCCCATCACACAAATGAGTAATGCGACACATGAATTTCAATGCCAGTGTGATGCTAGGTATATAGGTTGTACGTCTCAAAGACTGACCGATTGCATCAAACAACATGTCCCTTCCGCTGTTCGCAACAGGCAAGGTACAGGCCGTACCCAACCAGTCTATGCTTGCAAAACACAGTGTCCAACATTTGATGTGATTCCATGATTGGACAACATTTGCTAAATAATCCGCAGTGTGCTATGAATTACGCTGACAACCAATTTAAGATTGTCAATACGGTTCGCAGTGTGGTGCATCTGCACGTACTGGAAGCTACATATATTAATACACAGGGTCCTGTTCTTTGCAGACAGAAAGAACATGTACACACGTTGTGACTGTTTCAGCTGAACAAAAAAAAGTGACAGCCATTTGCTGGTTCAGTCCTCGGGGCAATGCCTTGACCAATCAGAATCAAGCTGCCTGGTTTAACTTTCAAACAAAGCTTGGCAGTTAACTGTCAGTCAACATAAACTGGTGCATTCTCTGTGGCAACACCTCTACCAGAGTTCACTGGCCAACCAATCAGCACTCTCTTCTCGTGCAGTATAAGTTGTTGTTTTCCCCCACATTGGTTGCTCTTGCGCATTGTCCTGCTGAGTGCAAGACAAAAAGCTTAGACAACATATCCCTATTTTCAGCAATTCTCAATTTGTTTTAAGTTGCAAAAGTAGTTTCCCAATTGGAGCATTGGTGTTGCTTGCAATTGCTCAATGTCACTAAGCATCAGCAGATAAGAAACTTATTTTAAAAAACATCAAGGGTTAAAATTAGAGCTCCTGCAAAGTTCAGCTCATGGAATTCTTCAACAGTGGTTAGAAAAACATGAAGATGAAAAAAAAATACACACTTACATATGCCTGCAAGGGCACCATCAAAGCGACAGTCATGCAAACACTTCAGCAATTTGGCCACAAATAAAGAGACTGAACTGTTGAAATGGCTGTGCCTTGTATACCTCGAATAGGCCTCTTCACCATTACAGTAAAAGCTTTGTTATCCGGCATGTGCCTGACCTGAGAGGTGCCAGTTAAGCAAAAATTCTGGTTAATCAAGAGTTGCACTTACCAAGACGGGTGGAGATCCAACCTTCCAGTCTGAAGTTATTGCCGGGACAGCAAAGGGCACGCAGGGCCCGGCATTGGGAAAGACAATTTTTAAATTTTCTTTAATCCTTCAGGGTCAGCACACCAAGATAGTACATGGGAGAGTCCACCTTTTCCAACTAGCCATCTCCAGTGGAGATCGGATGCAGAACCCCGGCACAAAACGCCTCTGACTGCAGGGACCAAGAATCCCATTATAGTGAGTGGGGAACCAGTCACTGAGGCAAGGTAACATTTCTAACTGCAGATGGCAACCTAAATTCCCACGGAAATTCCAGATAATACAGCTTGCCGGTTGGTAAAGTACCAGATAACAAAGCTTTTACTGTAGTAAGCATGTAAGGGTTTCAAATTCAAGCAGAAGCAGAGCCTTGAAGCAGAGCGCCCATCTGGCTTTCTGATTGCAATACAATCTGTACATGGGTATTCATAAAGCAGGCGGGCCAAAGCAACTTGCTCCAGCTGTGCTAGTCTGGCAACATCTGTAGAGAGAGAGAAACAGAGTTAACATTTCAGGTCATCGGAAAGGTCACAGACCTAAAATGTTAACTCTGTTTCTCTCTCCACAGATACTGCCAGGCCTGCTGAGTATGTCCAGCATTTTCTGTCTTTATTTCAGGTTTCCAGCATCCACTGTATTTTGCTGGTTTTCCAGCTGTGCCTCAGTGGGTCGCATTCTTGCCTGAGTCAGAAGGTTGTGGGTTTAAGACCCACTCCAAAGACCTGAGCCCATAATCGAGGCTGACACTCACAGTGCAGTGCAGTAAGAAGGCTGCACTGTCAGAGGGGCTGTCTTTCAGATGAGATGTTAAAAAAATTACTGGGAGCTTGCTGCGCACAAATTGGCCACTGCTTTTCCTACATTACAATAGTAACTACACTTCAAAAATACTTCATTGTAAAGCACTTCAGGGAATCCTGCAGTTGATAAAAGGCGTGATATAAATACAAGTCTTTGTTTCATTCTTTTTACAACTAAGATATATTACACGAGTATTAATCCCCAACAATTACTTTTGATTTTCAACTGCAATTAATCCAATTTCAACCACCTATATGAAACATTTACACCCAGAGCCACAACAGGTATTGTTTCTCCTCTTGGTGCACTCACACTGGTACAAGCAGGCTCTAGAGGTATTATAGTGTAGTGGTTATGTTACTGGACTGGTAATCCAGAGGTCTGGACTAACACTCCAGCAAAAGCAAATTTAAATCCCACCCTGAGAATTTCAATTTGAAAGACGACTTGCATTTATATAGTGCCTTTCACAACCACAGGATGTCCCAAAGTGCTTTACAGCCATTGAAGTACTTTTGAAGTGTAGTCACAGTTGTAATGTTGGAAACGTGGCAGCCAATTTGCACACAGCAAGCTCCCACAAACAGCAATGTGGTAACAACCAGTTAATCAGTTCTTGTGATGTTTATTGAGGGATAAATATTGACTAGGACATTGGCGGGGGGGTGGGTGGAGAACTCCCCTGCTCTTCTTCAAAATAGTGCCAGGTGATCTTTTACATCCACCTGATAGGGCCAAACCCCATTTGCCCTAATGTCCCATCTAAAGGATGGCACCTCAGTCAGTGCAGCACTCCTCCTATATAAATGCAAGTCTTTCTTCTTCTTTCAAATTGAAATTATCATGGTGGAATTTAAATTTGCTTTTGCTGGATTGTTAGTCCAGGCCTCTGGATTACCAGTCCAGTAACATAACCACACTATAATACCTCAAGAGCCTGCTTGTACCAGGATGAGAGACCATTCAGTTCTTTAGGTTTGTGTGCTTGAGTTCTGGCAGGAACTTGGAAATAAAAATTCAATACAAGTGACAATTAAGGTATCCGATTGTCATAAAAAGCCAACTGGTTCACCCATATCCTTTAAGGAAGGAAACCTGCTGTTGTAAAACAGTCTGCGACTACAGTCCAACACCAAAGTTGACTGTTAACTGCCCTCTAAGAGTGCCTTGTGAGCTACCCAGTTGTTTCAAACTGCTACAATACCACATGGATTGTAGCGCTGTCACAGCAACTAGGGATGGGCAACTGCCAGCGATGCTGATGATCCGAGTATGAACAATAAAAAAGGTTTGCCACTCCCAAGAAAAACATTGGAACCAGCACACTATTTGACCTTCAAGCAGCCTGCACAGCTCCATATCCAGGTACCTGTTGGCACAGTTAAAAAGGACTGGATAAGGAAGTGATTATAAAAAAACATTGTGCATTGCCAACACTGGCAATGCACAATCTCACCTTTTTTTGGGCAAGGCCATGAATTATTTAAGATTTATCTCTTGACGACCACTGATCCCTGACCAAAATGGAATGGAAAAAGACTGGAGGCTGGCAGCATCGCATTTAATTTCCAATGCAAATTGGTCAAGAAGCCCAGAAAATCCAGAGGTAGGAAAAGCACATTTAAATACGTTTTATCTCAAATAGTTACAGTATAAAATGAGAACTAAATCATGCAATTTTTCTTTCCAATGCAAACACAAAAGAAAGAAATTGCATTTATATAGCGCCTTTCACAATCACAGGACGTCCTAATGCACTTTATAGTGGGTTTTACTCTTGAATCATTGTCACTGTACGAAACACAGTAGCCAAGTTGCACACAGCAAGATCCCACAAACAGCACTGTGATTATGACCAGATCATCTGTTTTCGTGATGTTAATTGAGGGATAAATATTGACCAGGACACCAGGAAGAACACCCCTGCTGTTCTTCAAAATAGTGCCATAAGATCTATTACGTCTACCTGAGATGGCAGATGGGGCCTCAGTGTGACATCTCAGCCAAATGATGGCACCTCTGACATTCCCTCAGTAATGCCAGCCTGGATAATATACTCAAGTCCCCATCAATACAAATAGAGAGGTCAAAGGTATGGTTAATTTTATATATCCTCTTGTCCTTCTTCGATGTAAAGAGCTCAGAGACTTTTTACTTAAGTCAGAGGGTGTAGAAATGTAAATAATTGTAATCTTGTTCACACAGTACTGATAATCAACAGGAAACAAACATTTAATTTGAGAATGGCCCCCAGTAAAATAAACAGGATATACTAACTTTCACAAAAATAATACATCTAGCATTCCCTGTGTCACACCTTTTTAAAAAAGAAAGTATCCTTTTTTTGGCCTCTTTGTCTCGAGAGACAATGGGTAAGCGCCTGGAGGTGGTCAGTGGTTTGTGGAGCAGCGCCTGGAGTGGCTACAAAGGCCAATTCTAGAGTGACAGACTCTTCCACAGGTGCTGCGGATAAAATTGGTTGTCGGGGCTGTTACACAGTTGGCTCTCGCCTTGCGCTTCTGTCTTTTTTCCTGCCAACAGCTAAGTCTCTTCAACTCGCCACTCTTTAGCCCCGCCTTTATGGCTGTCCGCCAGCTCTGGCGATCACTGGCAACTGACTCCCACGACTTGTGATCAATGTCACAGGACTTCATGTCGCGTTTGCAGACGTCTTTAAAGTGGAGGCATGGACGGCCGGTGGGTCTGATACCAGTGACGAGCTCGCTGTACAATGCATCCTTGGGGATCCTGCCATCTTCCATGCGGCTTACATGGCCAAGCCATCTCAAGCGCCGCTGGCTCAGTAGGGTGTATATGCTGGGGATGTTGGCTGTCTCAAGGACTTCTGCGTTGGAGATACGGTCCTGCCACCTGATGCCAAGGATTCTCCGGAGGCAGCGAAGATGGAATGAGTTGAGATGTCGCTCTTGGCTGACATACGTTGTCCAGTTACAAAGCAACAAAAACTCTAATTTTGACATCGAAGCGCAAATGTCTGTAATCCGAGTGATATACAATCCTCTCTGTAAAATTGGCTTTACAATTCATATAGAATTCTCTGAAAGTCAGTGGCTCTCCGGGTCAGATACAACATCTTGCAACTGGTGGGCAAATCATGTTTTATCGGCAATTAAAATTTAATATTTTAATTCTACACACAATTTTGTAGCTTAGCTAGGCCACTTATACAAGTGGCATTCTCCTTGAAAGGGGTGGGAGTTGGGAAGGAGGGGCCACATGTAAGTGATTGCTTGACCAATCCCCAATCTATGGGCCAAGACTAAAGTGATTCCGTAGAAAAAGTGGAATTGCTAGTTAATGGCTGTTGTCAACATAAACTTGCCAATTAGAACTTTCGAACCCCAGGTCACATTAAGCTGCCGGTCCTTTATTTATCTTAATAGATACTCTTGCACTGCGAGGTCCAATGCCTGAAGAACAACAGACCCTCACAACTCTATTGCTCAATCCATCGGGAATCAAAAAAGATTCAATGCAACCAAAATAATCCTGCTTCCCTGCACTGTTTCACTTTATCTGGTTTCTAGGTCTCAACAACTACTTGTATTTGTATTTCCCCTTTAATAAAAAATGTCCCACAGTGATTCACAGAAGCTTAATCAGACAAAATATGACAATGAGCCACATAAGGAGATGCTAGTACAGGTGACTAAAATCTTAGTTACAGACATTGGATTCAAGGAGAATGTACAGCACAGAAAAAAGCGATTGAACTCAACTGGTCTATGCTGGAGTTTATGTTCCACAGGAGCTCCCTCCCACCCAATCAGCATATCCTTCTATTCCTTTCTACCTTTAAAGAGGATACTCTTAAATGTATCTATGCTATTTGCCTTAGATACTCCTTATGGTAGCAAGTTCCACATTTTCGTCTGAGTAAATAAATTTCTTTATTGGATCTTATTAGTGACTATGTTATATTTATGGCCCCTAGTTTTAGTCTCCCCCACAAGTGGAAACAGTTGTGGGACTTAAAAGGAGGGAGCTCTATCAAGTCAGATAAACACTCAAATGTTTGATAGAACCCCCAAGACAGTCTTAACTGAGTGCACAAACACGAGTGAAGCTTTGTAATAATTCAATCTTGGCTTACAATACTGCTCCGTCAATCAAATATGATCCAGTTTCAGGTCAGTATTAAATAACAAAAGTTTTAAATCGGATCAAAATTGAATTCAATTCAAACATATCAAAGCTGAATAAAAATGAACCAGTTAGATTTTATAATCAATTCAACCATAATCTACATATGTACAAGATATTTACTAGAGTTGCAAAATCAAGTTACTTAGAAAAAATGTGCTAATGGTACCCATGTACAACCAATGTGGCTTTTTAAAATACCTGGGTTACTTTATAATCCTTCAATTCCAAAATTGGTTTACTTTAATAACAAATCTATCGTTTTCCTCAAAAAACTTCAAAATGATAAAGCAAGTCAGGGAAATGTTAATGTTGAAATACAAATGTCACACTTCAGCAGTAAAAGCAATACAAGCCAATTTATTTTGAAATCAACACAATACCAACACAACTGAAGTTAGGTATCATCCATTGCAACTTTCCATACAACTGAAGCCCTGAGCTTTATGTTCAATTCATTGTCTTGGTATTGATGTTCCAGTGGATGGTCAAGCAATTGAGTGTTCCAGCAAATGTCTGAGTGTTTGGAAGTGTTTCTGCAAACATCTGAGTTATGTCAGTGTTTCAGTGAAAGTCTGAACATATGATAGTGTTGCAGCAATTGTCAGAATGTTGCAACTGATGTCTCAATAAATGTCTGGGTCTTTCAGTGAATATCTGAACATATGATAGTATTGCAGCAAATGTTAGAATGTTGCAACAGATGTCTCAATAAACATCTGAGTGAAAGAGTATATGACGGAGTATTTTTTTTATTCGTCCCTGGGACGTGGGCGTCGCTGACAAGGCCAGCATTTATTGCCCATTCCTAATTGTCCCGGAGAAGGTGGTGGTGAGCCAGGTTGATATGGTGGATATGGACTTCCAAAAGGCATTTGATAAAATGCTTGTCAGCAAAGTTAAAGCCCATGGAATAAAAGGGACAGTGGCAGCATGGATACAAAGTTGACTGAGTGACTGGAAACAGAGTAGAGGTGAACGAGAGTTAAGGTCTCAGTTCTGTTGAATGGTCACATACCAGAAATATTAACTCTGTTTTTCTCCCCACAGATGCTGGCTGACCTGCTGAGTATTTCCAGCATTTTTATTTTTGTTTCAGATTTCCAGCATACGCAGTATTTTGCTTTTGTGGTGTTGTAGAGCTGAATGGTTGAGAGCAATGTCTTGAATGCATGTATTTCAATGAATGTCTACTGTTTCAGACAATGTCACAGCATTCCCACGAACAAGACTACAACCTGAGTGTTCCAACGACTGCGAGGGTTTGGGTAAGCGTTCCAGTCAACATCTGGGTGTTAAAATGCAGGTCTCAGCACAAGTGTTCCAATGTACGCATACATCTGCTTATACATATCTAAGTGGTCTACCACATGTTTAAAGAGTTGCAGTGGGTGTAGTGTGTGTGATTGCATGCTCCAGTCTGCGTCCCCGTCTCTCGGCCTCTGTCCTTAAGAGTGCGAGCGGGTAATTTGCTGCAGCCGAGCGTGTGAGGACGGATCCGGCAGCTCGCAACTCTTTCCCCCGTCAGGTTGGAAGCCGAGGCCCAGGCACCGAACCGACCGAATTTTAAAAGACAACAGTCAATCCTTACCTTCCGGCTCGTCCCGCCGCCCAGGTAAATGTAATAAGCGATCCCCAGCACCCAGAGGAAGGCGAAGCACAGCAGGATTCTGGACTTCCTTCTCATAGTTTTGAGCGGGGCGGGAATGAAGAGGATGAGGCGAAGCAGCAGGCCGAGTCGGCACTAGCAACGAGGCGACGCTCAGCATCCATCAGCCAGCCGCGAAGAGCCGCGCAAGCGAGCGCCCGGGCAAAGGTCAAAGGGTAAAGGGTATGCAGCACCAAGTGTAGAGCAGCAGAGGACAAGGAGATATTGAGCTGCAGCCACCAACAAACAGGAGTTCCTCACGCAAACAGTTAATAATGAAGAAATTAATCCTGCATTGCATATAATAATGACGAAGCTAATTCTACAGAGCATGTAATAATAAAGCTAATTTTGCATTGCCTACAATTGAAAAATTATTAATGCTTTGCATATGATAAGCTAATTCTGCATTGTATGTAATAATGGAAAATAATTATGCATTGCCTACAATAATTCATTGCTTTTAATAATATAGAAACTAATTCTGCATTCCATATAATGGTGAAACAAATTATGCATTATATGTAATAAATAAACTAATTAGGCATTGCAGATAGTGGAGAAATGAACTATGCATTACATATAATAAGGTTAATTCTGCATTACATATAATATTGAAGCTAATTCTGCATTGCATACAATAATGAACCCAATTCTGCATCGCATTTGGCATCACTAATCATCTTGGGAGAAAGAATGGTTTAACTATTTCTCATCACCTAGTACTAAAATTACCAATCGCTGCTGGAATCTTCAGGAATTACGGATTAACCTCCTTGAGACACTGCTACAAGCAAACCTGGAGAAAAAAATCTTCAGGAGCATTAAAAAAATGTTTTATCCCATTCTCTTTGAACACTTCTGTTTATTAGTTATTAAAGATATTGGAGATGGGATGAAATGGAGGCAGGAGGTCGAGTGATAGAATCGCCAGGAATACGATCAACCAGAGTTGGCGACAGAGGGAAACCTACCCCCTTTATTCTTTCCCTAGTAGAGCAGAATTTTTAGTCCTTCTGAACAAGACGTTTAATTGGGATTAAATCCATGGCTGACCTACATCGCAGTATCACTCCCTCAAGAGAAGTGGGATGGAGCAGTGCAAACTATCAAAAGTCACAGGAGTACAACTAGTCTACAGATAAATGTCTTCCGTGCTGATTTCATCTAGGTCAGTCTTGTCCAATACACCTGCTTCAGGTAACAAATTGAGAATCCATAAGTGGCTAATTGCATTTTTGATTAGTACACAAAAATAACCAGTAGGCACCATCATTAGTCAAGTGATCTCAATACTCATTTGGACAGCCTGTGAAGTTTAACCTTTTCGCACATTTTTTAGTAAAGGTAGGGTGTTTTTTGATCTTCCCAAGTGCTTTTCTTCCTTGGTCACTGAATAGGTGAAGTTATGTTTACTTACTCATTTAAGAGTATATAAGACGTCATCTAAAATTAGTGCATTCGGTTCAAAGTGTCACCATAGCCACATCTGTGACAAGGCAACAGTTTCTATTGGACAACACTGCTCTAAGTAGCGGACAATGTCTTTTGTAAATTAAGGGAAGGAGATCCCAGGAGGATGTCAATATTTGCGGGGAAGGAAGCAGCCAGAAACATTTGAAAAAACGCTGCGGCACAGCGGCGCAGTGGTTAGCACCGCAGCCTCACAGCTCCAGCGACCTGGGTTCAATTCTGGGTACTGCCTGTGTCTGCGTGGGTTTCCTCCGGGTGCTCCGGTTTCCTCCCACATGCCAAGACTTGCAGGTTGATAGGTTAATTGGCCATTATAAATTGCCCCTAGTATAGGTAGGTGGTAGGGAAAATATAGGGACAGGTGGGGATGTGGTAGGAATATGGGATTAGCGTAGGATTAGTATAAATGGGTGGTTGATGGTCGGCACAGACTCGGTGGGCCGAAGGGCCTGTTTCAGTGCTGTATCTCTAAACTGCAGCATTCCACAAACCTTCACTCCCTCCACCACCGACGCATAGTGGCAGCAGTGTGTACCATCTACAAGATGCACTGCAGCAACGCACCAAGGCTCCTTAGACAGCACCTTCCAAACCCGCAGCCTTTCCCACCTAGAAGGACAAGGGCAGCTGATGCATGGGAACACCACCATCTGCAAGTTCCCCTCCAAGCCACACACCATCCTTACTTGGAACTATATCGCCATTTCTTCACTGTTGCTGGGTCAAAATCCTGGAACTAAAGGCCTGCTACCCGACCCGAAACCGACGGGACCCGACGACATGTGTTGGGTTCGGGTCGGGTTGGGCACCTCTTCCAGGTCCAGCATTTGGGCTCTGGTCGGGTCGGATACACACGGTAAGTGCTCTGCCGGTAAGTATTGAAATTTAAAAAATTTATCTGAGCTGAGAGTCCAGGAAGAAACTGAGTCTCGCAGTGAGCGAGTGCTGTCACTATGACATCATCACGCATGAGCTACAGGTTCGGTGTGAGGAAGGTAAGTCAAGGGATGGTCGGGTCGGGCAGGGCTCGGGGCGAAATCCGAGGGACCCGGGCCGGGTCGGGTTCAGGTTTGCTGTGGTTCGGTCGGGTTCTTTTCCCCGACCTGAGCAGGCCTTTACCTGGAACTCTCTTCCTAACAGCACTGTGGGTGTACCTACCCCACGTGGACAGTTCAACAACGGTTTTGGAAAGCAAAGAGAGGACATGAAAGAATATTGGCAAGTAAAATCAAGACGAATCCAAAGATGTTTTATCAATGCATTAAGAGTGAGAGGATAACTAAGGAGCGACTAGGGCCCATAAAATACCAAGAAGGTAACCAATGTGTAGGGGTGGAGGATGTTGCTATGGTTCTCAATTAATACTTCGCGTCTATCTTCACAAAAGAGGGGGATGATGCAGATATTATAGTTAAGGAGGAGGTGTGTGAAGTACTGGATGTGATAAACATAGGGAGAGAGGAAGTATTAATGGGATTAGCATCCTTGAAAGTTGCAGACATGGCAGGCAGCGTCTTTGTAGGGGTAGCCAACCAAGTTGTGGTGGCTGATCATTATCCGAGCACACTTTTTTCATAAAGTACCACAAAGAAAGAACTTGCATTTATATAGAGACTTTCACAATCCAAGTATATCCTGAAGCACTTACAGTAAGAAATAGGAGCAGGAGTTGGCCACATGGTCCCTCCAGCCTGCTCTGTCAGTCAATAAGATTATGATTGAACTTCTACATCGACTCCACTTTCCCATCCTATCCCCATATCCCTTGATTGCCTTGGTGACCAAAAATCTATTGATCTCAGTCTTAAATATACTCATTGAGCATCTGCAGCTCTGAGGAGAGAATTCCGAAAATTCACAAGCCTCTGAGTGAAGAAATTTCTCCCCATCTCCTAAATAATCAACCAACCCATTATCCTGAGACTTTGTCCCCTCGGTTCTAGACTTCTTAGCCACACGAAACAGCTTCCCACCATCTACTGTCAAGCCCCTTTATGAACTTAGAGAGATCACCTCTCATTCTACTAAACTCCAGAGAATATAGGCCCTTTCTACTCAACTCTCCTCATAGGAAAGCCCTCTCATCCCAGTGATCACTCTAGCGAACCTTTGTTGCACCCCCTCCAAGGCAAGTATATCCTTTGTCATGCAGGCCCCCACCTGCCAAGAATGAGGCACATTAATTTTGCCACATGGATATTAAATTTCAAATTGTTGCTGGGAAGAAGAGAAGGCCTGTGACGCGAGCTGCCAGGCCCCTGGCTAAAAGGAAATTTTTGCATATTAACAGACAGTGGTTGGAACAAAGGAGCTATCCCCCGCTCCAAAACAATCCACTGGTCAAACCAGTTAGTCACATGACCAACCAGCTTGGCAGTCTGGGTTTTTTTTCTGAATTGTACAGTTTGGAACTGAGAGCCGGCAGAAAGCAGAATGCTTCTGGACTGAAGCAGACCTCCTCCCCTGTCTGTCTGCTCCCATCTCTTTCTCACGGAACTCCAAAACCCACTGAAGATACATGAACACCAAGAGAGAAAAGTCTCCTACACTGAACAAGGTTTAAGAAGAATACTGAGCCCCAATGAAAAGCAAGATCTACCTACAATCTAGGACTCTACAGTGAGCTCAAAGACCCGTAACAAAAACTCTTCAGATATTGCTTCAAACTTTTCCACTTTATTTCTTCTCTTTTCTGTCCCTATCTGCACGTGCGTATCGCATATGCATGCTAGTGTGGGGCTTCGTGTATCCGTAGGTGTTTACCGAATTGGAGTTTAAGTTTAATAAATTTCAATCTTTCTTCTTTAAACCTAAGAAGACCTGTTTGTGCTGGTTTCTTTGCCTTATAATTGGAAAGTGGTGAACAAGGATTCACCAAGGGGGAGCTAAAAACACGATGTGTTTAAAATTAAACCCTGTTACAGTAAGATCAAATGAAGGCTGAAAGGGAACCCTGGACCTCTTTCCCACCTGGTCGTAACAGAAATTTGGATGCTGGCATCTGGAATTGTCCCAGAGACAAACGAGAGAAATTGGAAGTGGGAAGCCAAATTGTTCCCAATCGAACATGAGTAAAATTAATACAGGTTTTCTTGTGGTTGTGTGTGGTTGAATACTAACATGTCTGCAACTGAAGCTAGTAGCTCTCCAAGGTAGGATGAAGTAACTTGGGATAAGTTAAAAGCTTGGTCTATGAAGGAGTTGATGAAAATGGCTGAGCAGTGTGGAATCACTGTACATGGCAAGGCTAGGAAGTCTGAACTCCTAAGGCTAGTGGCCAACCATTTTTCCCTTGAATCTGAAGAAGTAGAAATAGGGTTACAAGCAGCCCCACACAGTGTATTGTTTGCAAAGGTACAACTGGAATAAAGGAAACTTGAATTAGAAGACAGGGAAACAGAAAGGGAGAGACAGGAAAAAGAGAGACAGGCAGGAGAGGGAGAGAGTAAGAATACTCTGGAAAGAATGTGAAGAAAGAGAGCTGAAGCAGCTTGAGTTAACTAGGAGGCTACAGAGTAACCCCAGTGAAAGCATAGCCAATATGGAGGAGCGTAATTCAGGACTGGGTACAGAATTGTTAAAACTAGCTCAACTAATTCCAAGATTCAATGATGAAGATGTGGAAGAATTTTTTTGTGTCTTTTGAGAAACTGGCAAGGCAGCTAAAATGGCCAGCTGAGACCTGGTCTCTTTTACAACAAAGTAAACTAACTGGAAAAGCCCATGAGGTTTATTCCCTGTTGCCAGATGAGAGTTCATCAAATTATGAACTGACCAAAAATGCTATCCTCGGGGCATATGGGTTAGTACCGGAAGCCTATCACCAGAAGTTTAGAACCTTCAAGAAGCAAGCTAATCAAACTTATCTGGAGTTTGAAAGAAGTAAGCAGCTGGCTTTTGACAAGTGGCTGAGGGCTCTTAAAATACAGCTCAGCTATGAGAATCTCAGAGAAGTAATTCTGTTAGAGGAATTTAAAAACTCTCTCCCACTCTACATAAAGACCCATGTAGAGGAGCAGGGGGCGTGGGGGGTCAGAGAGCCTGGCAAGTTGCCATTCTGGCTGATGAGTTTGCTTTAATTTATAAGTCGGTTTCCCAGGGGAGAACCTTTCCTAGTCTGCCCCACAAATTCGAGAAGGACAAAGGGTGCAAAGGTGATCGAAGCCCAGGCAGTCCTGGGAGAGAAAGGAAAGCAGGGGCCCTCCTTCAGCCAAAAAGTAAGGTGCTATGAGCAAAAGTGAGGCCCAGAGACCTGTGTGCTTCCATTGTAATAAAGCAGGGCATTTAAAAGCTGACTGCTGGAAAATAAAGGGAAAACTGGGAGGGTTAATCAGGGCACACCCGCTCAGTGAAGAAGGAACCCTGATGGAAGGCACAGCAGAACAAGCTGTGGCTTTAACTGCAGTAAAAGTGACACCCAGAAAGTCTACTGCTGCAAGTGCCAGAAAATTTAATAGGGTTCCTGAGGGTTATCAAGATTTTGTGTCTGAAGGGAGAGTAACCCCATACCCCTCGAGTGGGTCAAGCAAGCCCATAGTAATTCTCAGGGACACAGGGACCACTAGATCCAGTTTACTGGGAAAAGGCCTGACCTTTGCCCCAGAGAGTGCAGTGAACATCAGAATGGTGGTAAATGATATTGGAGGGCAGTGTATGCCTGGATCTGTAAACTGGGTGCACCTGGAGTGCAACCTAGTTTCGGGACCGGTGACCGTAGGGATTGTCCCTAGTTTGCCTGTGGACGGGGTTGACCTGCTCCTAGGTAATGATCTGGTGGAGGGAGAGGGGGGCGGGGGAGTGGGGGGGAGGGGGGTGAAAGTGGTAACCCCCCCCCCAGTAGTGAAAAAAAGACCAAAGGAGGTCACAGAGACAGGGCTGTGGCAGAAGACAGACCCCTGCGGTCTCCCTGAATGTGTAGTGGATCAGGCCATGATCAAACCAGTTCCCCCAGAGGAGATTGCATTGGCACTGCAGGCAAATGACCATGAGGTCTGCCTGTCCAAGACTTCTTCGGAAAGTTAGGAGACCCAGGGAATTAATTAAATAGATTTTCCCTAGCTGAGGCTCAGAGCCGACCCAGTATTGAGAGAGTTAGCACAGGCTGCCCAGTCTGAAAGTGAAGCAGAGGGAGTCCCTGATTGCTATTATTTAAAGAATGAGGTACTGATGAGGAAATGGAGTTCTTTTCACAGACCTGACAGCAAGGAGTGGACAGTAGTTCACCAGTTAACGGTGCCACCAAAGAGAAATATTAAGAAGGGCCCACAAGACCACAGTGGCTGTATATGCCGGTATACGAAAGACCAAAGCTCGCATAAGACAGTAGTTTGATTGGCCAAAACTCCACAAAGTTGTGGTTAAGTACTTCAAGAGATGCCACATGTGCAAGGTTGAGGGAAACCCCAACCTACAGTGAAACCTGCGCCCCTAAGTCCTGTGCCGGTGTTAAGAGGACCCTCCAGCAGAGGGCTGGTGAACTCTAAGGGACTCCCTCCGAGAACAAAAGGGGACAGGCAGTCACACGGCTGGCCAAAGGATAGACAGGTAAGGGGAAAAGGTGACCAGGAGGGCAGGTAAAAGGAAGTCTGGGAGGAAGCCCAGATGAAAACCCCTACTGTCCGGTCAGCCAACCCTGAAAAATGTGAAAAGTTAGACCCTACAGCCTCCTACGTAAATGCAGACTCTAGAAGCACCCCACCAGAATTGCTAACAGCATTTACAGGAACCTGTAGAGACAAAGAAAGACCTCTAGGGGCACAGAAACCTTGTGGGTGATGCCTCACCTAGTCAAAGTGCCATGGGGAGTGCAGTAGAGTCTGCAGGCAGGAGTGTCCCAGGGAACAAAGGGGAGATTAATAAACAATCTTCCCCCACTGTCAGAGAAAAAGGGAACCACCCATCCCCTGAAGCCAAAAGCCTTTGCATGACTCAGCAAAGCACTGAAAGAGAGTTCAGGATAGACCCGCCCACTACAGACTCTCTTGGGAAAAATTCCAATCTAGGGCTAATTAAATATAACACCACCCCCCACCCCTTGGCAGACCTCAACGGGAACATGGCAATGGGCAAACTGAAGATCAAACTTCCCCAAAGAGCCACATGTTTACTGGGATGCTAAAAAGGAGGCAATTAAAGCAGCAAGAAAAGACAGGCAATTTTAATAAACTTTAGGATTTATGAATGAATGAGAGAAATGCATGTTTTTTTCTGTATCTTATATTTTCTCTCAATCTTTTTAATGAAATATGCTTTTCTTAAATTGCATTTCATTCCCCTGGGGTGATGGTGTCTTGCAGGCCCTCACCTGCCAAGAATGAGGCACATTAATTTCGCCACATGGACATTAAATTTCTTATTGTTGCTGGGAAGAAGAGGAGACCTGTGACAAGGGGTTGCCAAGCCCCTGGCTGGGAAGACATTTTTGCATATTAACAGACAGTGGTTGGAACAAAGGAGCTATCCCCCGCTCCAAAACAATCCACAAACAGAGGTGGTCAACCCAATTAGTCACATAACTAACCTGCTTGGCAGTCTGGGTTTTTTTCTGAATTGTACAGTTTGGAACTGAGAGCCGGCAGAAAGCAGAATGCTCCTGGACTGAAGCAGACCCCCTCTCCTGTCTGTCTGCTCCCATCTCTTTCTCACGGAACTTCAAAACCCACTGAAGACACATGAACACCAAGAGAGAAAAGTTTCCTACAGTGAACAAGGTTTAAGAAGAATAATGAGCCCCAATGAAAAGCAAGATCTACCTACAATCAAGGACTCTACAGTGAGCTCAAAGACCCGTAACAAAAACTCTTCAGATATTGCTTCAAACTTTTCCACTTTACTTCTTCTGCTCTTTTCTGTCCCTATTTGCATATGTGTATCACATATGCATGCTAGCGTGGGGCCTTGTGTTTCCATAGGCATTAATCAAATTAAAGTTTAAGTTTACGTTTAATAATTTCATTCTTCTTTAAACATAAGAAAGCCTGTTTGTACTGGTTTCTTTGCCTTATAATTGGAAAGTGGTGAACAAGGAGCTAAAAACACAGTGTGTTTAAAATTAAACCCTGTTACAGTAAGACCAGGTGAAGGCTGAAAGGGAACCCTAGACCTCTTTCTCACCTGGTCGTAACACTTTCCTTAGTAAGAAAACCACAATGGTGCACAGTAGTCCAGGTGTGGTCTCACCAAAGCTCAATATAATAGCAACAGGACTTCTTTACTATCATATTCATACTTTGTGAGGGGCAGGTCATGCCTCACCAGCCTTACTGAATTCTTTGAGGATGTGACAAAACATATTGATGAAGGAAGAGCAGTGGATGTGGTGTATATGGATTTTAGCAAGGCGTTTGATAAGGTTCCCCATGGTAGGCTCATTCAGAAAGTGAGGAGGCATGGGATACAGGGAAAGTTGGCTGTCTGGATACAAAATTGGCTGGCCCATAGAAGACAGAGGGTGGTAGTCGATGGAAAGTATTCAGCATAGAGCTCGATGACCAGTGGTGTTCCGCAGGGATCTGTTCTGGGACCTCTGCTCTTTGTGATTTTTATCAATGACTTGGATGAGGAAGTGGAAGGCTGGGTTAGCAAATTTGCCGATGGCACGAAGGTTGCTGGAGTTGTGGATAGTGTGGAAGGCTGTTGTAGGTTGCAACGGGACATTGACAGGATGCAGAGCTGGGCTGAGAAGTGGCAGATGGAGTTCAACCTGGAAAAGTGTGAAGTGATTCATTTTGGAAGGTCGCATTTGAATGCAGAATACAGGCTTAAAGACAGGATTCTTGGTAGTGTGGAGGAACAGAGGGATCTTGGGGTCCATGTCCATAGATCCCTCAAAGTTGCCACCCAAGTTGATAGGGTTGTTAAGAAGGCGTATGGGGTGTTGGCTTTCATTAACAGGGGCATTGAGTTTAAGAGCCACGAGGTTATGCTGCAGCTCTATAAAGCCCTGGTTCGACCACACTTGGAATATTGTGTTCAGTTCTGGTCGCCTCATTATAGGAAGGATGTGGAAGCTTTAGAGAGGGTGCAGAGGAGATTTACCAGGATGATGCCTGGACTGGAGGGCATGTCTTACGAAGAAAGATTGAGGGAGCTAGGGCTTTTCTCATTGGAGCGAAGAAGGATGAGAGGTGACTTGATAGAGGTGTACAAGATGATGAGAGGCATAGATAGAGTTGATAGCCTGAGACTTTTTCCCAGGGCGGAAAGGGCTATCACAAGGGGGCATAATTTTAAGGTGATTGGAGGAAGGTTTCGGGGAGATGTCAGAGGTAGGTTCTTTACACAGAGAGTGGTGGGTGCGTGGAATGCGCTGCCAGCGGTGGTAGTAGAAGCAGATACATTAGGGACATTTAAGCGACTCTTGGATAGGTACATGGACGATAGTAGAATGAAGGGTAGGTAGTTAGTTTGATCTTAGAGTAGGTTAAAGGTTCGGCACAACATCGTGGGCTGAAGGGCCTGTACTGTTCTATGTTCTATACTCCAACCCCATAACAATAAAGGATAACATACAATTTGCTTTCCCACTTGCTTGCTGTATCTGCATGTTAACTTTGTGATTTGTGTACAAGGACCCCCAAATCCCTCTGCATACCAAAATGTCTATTAAATTCGTTTTCACAGCCACATCTCCTTCCTCAGTGACTGTCTCCGGCTCCGACTTATTCCATGTGGATTCCAACTGAAATTTAATCTTTCATGTTTTTAATCCAGCCGGGGTTACGGGTATCTCCGAGAAATACAACGTTCCTTGGACTGCTGTTCTCGCCACATCCTGAGATCCACACTCAGTGCCATGCGCCGCCACATGTACACACTGGACCTCTCGTTCCAGAAGCACCGCCTCACCTTATCTCAAAGTTGTTCTACTCCGCAGGTTCATTTCATCCTTCGTCTTATCTGACGCATTAACAAAAAACTTCTTTTCTTCCTTTCAGGTGTTAAGGAACACAAGCTCCAGCAGCTGATGGGGACTAATGCCCCTCCAGATCCTCCTTCCACTTCACTTCCCTCTGACCCATTCCCTTCTGATCTGACCCCTTGCCATGTATTCATTATACCCTCTGACCTTCCCCTCTTTGACGTTGAACATTCTATTTGCAGCAAAGGACTCAGTTTTATCCCCTTACGCCCCCACCTCAATGAATTTTGCGCTCGGCATGTCGTTGAGCTCTTCATCCGTCGCCTTTGCCTCCGGGCTCACTTCTTTGACCAGGAGTCCTCCCCACAACTAGCAAATCCATTCACCCGCCTCCAGCATTCTCCCTCTACCTGGACCCCTCCCCCTGGCCTCTTACTCGCTCTTGATCTTTTCATTGAAAACAGTTGACGGGACATCGGCCATCTCAATTTTTCTGCTTCCCTTACTCACTCTAACCTGTCCCCCTCTGAACTTGAGGCACTCTGTTCTCTCAGGGCTAACCCCAACATTTTGATTAAACCTGCAGACAAGGGTGGTGCTGCTGTTGTCTGGCGTACCGACCTCTACCTTGCAGAGGCTCAGCGCCAACTCTCAGACACTTCTTCCTACCTCCCCTGGACCAGGACCCCACCACTGAACATCAAGCTACTGTCCACAGGATTGTCACTGACCTCATCTCCTCTGGAGATCTTCCCTCTACAGCTTCCAACCTTATAGTCCCGCAACCCCAGACAGCCCGCTTCTATCTCCTTCCCAAAATCCACAAACAGGACTGTCCCGGCAGACCCATCGTTTCAGCCTGTTTCTGCCCGACTGAACTTAGTTTTTCCTATCTTGACTATCTTTTCTCCCCTGGTTCAGTCTCTTCCCACCTACATCTATGACTCTTCTGACACCCTACGTCATTTTGACAATTTCCAGTTTCCTGGCCCCAACCGCCTCCTCTTCACTATGGACGTCCAATCTCTCTGCACCTCCATCCCCCACCAGGACTGTTTAAGGGCTCTCTGCTTCTTCCTTGAACAGAGGCCCAACCAGCCCCCATCCACCACCACCCTCCTTCACCTGGCTGAACTTGTTCTCACATTGAACAACTTCTCCTTCAACTCCACTCACTTCCTTCAAGTAAAAGGTGTTGCTATGGATACCCGCATGGGTCCTAGTTATGCCTGTCTTTTTGTGGGATATGTCGAACATTCCTTGTTCCAGTCCTACTCAGGCCCCCTCCCCCAACTCTTTTTCCGGTGCATTAATGACTGTATTGGTGCCGTTTCCTGCTCCTACCCCGAACTGGAAAACTTTATCAACTTTGCTTCCAATTTCCAACCTTCTCTCACCTTTATATGGTCCATCTCTGACACTTCCCTTCCTCGATTTCTCTGTCTCCACCTCTGGGGATGGGCTGTCTACTAATATTCATTAGAAGCCCACTAACTCCCACAGCTACCTCAACTATGCTTCTTCACACCCTGCCTCCTGTAAGGACTCCATTCCATTTTCCCAGTTTCTCTGTCTCTGACGTATCTGCTTTGATGATGCTACCTTCCACAACAGGGCTTCTGATATGTCTTCCTTTTCTCTCAACCAAGGATTCCCCCCCGCCCCTCCCCACACTGTGGTTGACAAGGCCCTCAACCGTGTCTGGCCCATTTCCCACACCTCTACCCTCACCCCTTTCCCTCCCTCCCAGAAACACGACAGGGTTCCCCTTGTCCTCACTTTCCACCCCAACAGCCTCCATATCCAAAGGATCATCCTCCACCATTTCCGCCACCTCCAGCGTGATGCCACCACCAAATGCATCTTCCCCTCCCCTGTCAGCATTCCGTAGGTATCGTCCCCTCCACGACACCCTGGTCCATTTCTCTATTACCCCCGACACATGGTCCCCTTCCCACGGCACCTTCCCATGCAATCACAGGAGGTGTAATACCTGCCCATTTACCTCCTCTCTCCTCACTATCCAAGGCCCCAAACACGCTTTTCAGGTGAAGCAGCGATTTACTTCTTTCAATTTAGTATCATGTATTTACTGCTCAGAATGTGGTCTCCTCTACATTGGGGGGACCAAACGCAGATTGGGTGACTGTTTTGCGGAACATCTCCGCTCAGTCTGAAAACATGACCCCGAGCTTCCTGTCGCTTGCCATTTCATAGCCCCCACCCCCCAACTCTCATGCTCACATCCCTGTCCTGGGATTGCCACAGTGTTCCAGTGAACATTAACATAAGCTCGAGGAACGGCATCTCATTTACCGATTAGGCACACTACAACCTGCCGGACTGAACATTGAGTTCAATAATTTCAGAGCATGATGGGCCCCTCTTTTTTTAAATTTTATTTTAGTTTGTTTCATCATTCATTTTTTTACCAGGTGCCTGCCCACTGTTTTTTTTCACGTTTGTGCTTTTGTTCAGGGCTGTTCATTATTCCGTCATTTAACATCCTCTCTGTATTAATGCTTTGTCTTTCATCACACCATTAACACACTCTTTGTCTTTGCTCCATGACCTTCTTGTCTGTTATTCTCTGTGACCCTCTGTCCTATCTACACCTTCCCTTTTGTTAACTTTTGCCCCACCTCCGCTTTATTTGCTTAAAACCTATTACATTTCTAACCTTCGTCAGTTCTGATGAAAGGTTACTGACCTGAAATATTAACTCTGTTTCTCTCTCCACAGATGCTGCCAGACCTGCTGAGTATTTCCAGCACTTTTAGTTTTTATACCAACATTTACTAATCTCTCAGATTTTTAAAAATATTCTACTTCTCCATTCTTCCTATCAAAGTGGATAATTTCACACTTCCCCACGTTATACTCCATCGTCCAACCTCTTAATTGGTCAATAATCCTTTGCAATCTATGTTCTCCTCACAGTTTACTTTCCCTCCTAGCTTTGTATCATCAGCAAACGTGGATACATTATTTGGTTCCCTCATCTAAGTCATGGACATAGATTGTTAATAGCTGAGGCCTAAGCACTGATCCTTGCAGCAATCCACCAGTTAAACCCTGCCATCCCCAAAATGACCCGTTTATTTCTATTCTGTTTTCTGTCCATTATCACCATCCCACAAGCACTAACCTTGTGTAACAACCTCTTGACTGGTGCCTTATCAAATGCCTTCTGAAAATCCAAATATACTACCCTGCTAAACTAAGATTTGTCAAACACCATTTCCCTTTCATAAAACTGTGTTGACGCTGCTTAATCATATTTTGGTTTTCCAAGTGCCCTGTTATCACATACTTTATTGATTCTCACATTTCCCCTACTACACGTCAGGCTAACCAGCCACCCCAGCTCACTGTTTTATTTCACCCTCCTGTCTTGAACAGCAGAGGCTACATTTACTACCTTCAAATCCATATGGCCTACTCTAGAATCTAGGGAATTCTGGAAGACTAAAACCAATGCATTCACTATCCCTGCAGACACCTCTTAAAACCATATGGTGGAGGCCATCAGGACGAGTGGATTTTTCAGCTTTTAGACCCATTAATTTCTCAAACTAATTAGTAAAGAGAAAAGTACATGTCCTTCATTCTCGTTAAACCCTTGATATCCCACAATTTACAGTATGTTCTTTATCTCCCACAGTGCAGACAGACAAAATATTTAGGCAGGAATTTTACGGCCCCCAAATGAGCAGACTGGTGGTGGTGGGGTGTAAATTGAATGGGAGGCAGGGGGTGAGGGCCATTCCCAACCCCCTCCCACCCCCGCTGCAATTTTACACGGGGCAGGGGCTGTGAGAATTGGCCCACCCACCCCAGGCCAATCAAGGCCCTTAAGTGGCCAATTAACTGGCACTTAAGTGCCTCCTTCCTTGGTGGCCAGACAGCAAAAGCCTCAAGAACTCCACCTGGTAAAACCAGGCGGCCTTCTTGCAGGCTTGGGGTGGGAGCTTCCTGATCAGGCACAGTGTGCCTCACAGAGGGCCACCCCCGAAGCCCCAACCACCCCCAACGCAGAACATTCCCCCCGCCCGCCTAATTGACACCCCCCCCAACCTTGCCTTGCTGGGGCCTGGCTGATTGTCCCTGATGAGGCCCTAAAAGCCTTTCTGTCTTCCGGTTCCGTCCTTCACCTTGCTTGCGATGGCTGAGTGTAGTCCCAGCAGTGGCCACTGCTCCCAGTGGCGCTGTTAGTACCATTAGGCAGGACTTCCTGCCTCAAGGAGGTGGAAGTCCCACCTAAGGGCCTGGGGAGCGTAAAATCCCAGCCTGGCTCCCCAGGCCTGGCAGAGGCAGGCTCACCACCAACTTTTGGCCAGTGGGCGGAGTCTCCCGCCCAATGAAAAATTCCAGCTTTAAAGTCTCTGCCATTTCCTTATTCCACATTATAATTTCTCATCTCAGCTTCTAATGGACAGTGGCGCAGTGGTTAGCACCGCCGCCTCACAGCTCCAGCGACCCGGGTTCGATTCCGGGTACTGCCTGTGTGGAGTTTGCAAGTTCTCCCTGTGTCTGCGTGGGTTTTCTCCGGGTGCTCCGGTTTCCTCCCACAAGCCAAAAGACTTGCAGGTTGATAGGTAAATTGGCCATTATAAATTGTCACTAGTATAGGTAGGTGGTAGGGAAATATAGGGACAGGTGGGGATGTGGTCGGAATATGGGATTAGTGTAGGATTAGTATAAATGGGTGGTTGATGGTCGGCACAGACTCGGTGGGCCGAAGGGCCTGTTTCAGTGCTGTATCTCTAAACTAAACTAAACTAAACTTGTATTAATCTTTCTTTTTAGAGACTTGTAGAAGCTCTTACAATCTGTTTTTACTTTTTTTTCTAGTTTTCTCAGATTGTTTTCTCCCTCTATGAATTTTTTGGTCATCCTTTGTTGATTTGTAAATCGTACCCAATCCTCAGGCTTTCTACTCTTTTGCCAGATTGTGAGCGTCATCTTTTGATCTACTATCCATAACGCTGTAGTTATCCAGGGCTGTACGACTTTCCCAGCAGAGTTTTTATTCAAATGAATGTATATTCATTGAGAATTATGAATCATTTCCTTAAATGTTTTCCATTGCTTATGTGCCATATCTTTTAACCTAATTTCTCAATCTACCTCAGCTTACTTGCCCCTTATATTTCCATAACTGCCTGATGAAATTTCAAGACCCTAGTTTCAAACTTAGCCACATCACTTTCAAACTTAATATGAAATTCTCATAATGATCACTCTTCCCCAGAGGGTCCTTTACTAAGATTACTAACTAGCCCCATCTCATTATAATACTAGTTCTAACTAGCCTCTTCCCTAGTTGTTTCCTCAACCTATTGTTCGAGAAAATACATTTGCTGCTTTTGGCAATTTGGTTTGCCCAGTATATATAAATTAAAGTTACCCAGGATGTTTGCATTAACCTTGTTAATTGCTCCTCTAATTTTCTGATCTATACTCCATCCAACGCAATGATTACTGTTAGGAGCCCTATAAACTAGGCTCATCAATGTTTTCTGTCTTGTTATCTTAGTTCCACTCATACCAATTTTCCAGGCTAATCTCTTTTCTCCCTACTGCCTTTATTCTCATCCTTCATTATCAGGGCTATCCCACCTCCTTTTCCATTTTGCCTATCTTTTCTAAAAGTCACATATGCTGGAAAAGTTAGTTCCCAACCATGGTCATCTAGCAACCACAACTCAGTAATAACTGAGTAATAACAGTAATAACTATTAAAACCCACTTATCTCTACTTACAGCCAATTGAGTACTTTTGACATAGTGACTGTTATTTGCCCACAAGCTTCCACAAAACTACAACATGATAATGACCAGAGTGATGTTGGTTGAGGAATAAGTGTTGACCAGGCCACCAGGGAGAACCCCCCTGCTCTTCAAATCATGCAGTGGGATCTTTTACATCCACCTGAGAATAGCTAGGTTTAGTGTTTCATCCAAAAGAGAGCATCACAAACAGTACAGCGCTCACACCCTACTGCAGGGAGTAGCCCAGATTAAGTCTCAGGGGTAAGACTTAATCACACCCACAAGTTTCTGAATCAGAGACATATATTACGCACTGAATCTGGATGGCCAATATTTGTATCACCGCTCAGTGTTTTCAACATAGTCCACCTAAAAGCAGTTCCATGCAGCAGAGATACACTTAACGCAAACCTATACCTCTGCAATGATCTGAGACATTGGGCTTCATAACCCACTTGCTTATTCACTTAATCAGAGACACATGTGATAACTTAATGGGAAGTCTAGCCGACTGCCAACATTCACTCCCCATGGTCCTAGTGCTCTAAAATAACAGGAATTGTTGTACACTTCATCACAAGAAACATCCAGAGTAATAGTTAATCAGACCATCTGTACCGAATTTGAAAATAAAACTGATAAAAACTGATTAAAACACGAATTAACTAATTAATAAGTAGAGTAACTAAACCAGAAGGAGGAGATTACTGTATTTAGTTAGCATTTAGTATTTATTGTAGAAATCTAGCACGAGGGATCATATAGTTAAGTGTATCATAATTTAGTAAGGATTTAATAAGTATTTATTTTATATTAATTAACTAATTAGTACTAGAAATGACAATTAGAGGGGTGAAGTGCTTCACCTGTGAGATGTGGGAGGTCCGTGACGGTTCCAGCGTTCCGGGCGACTACATCTGCAGGAAGTGTACCCAGTTGCAGCTCCTCACCGACCGCATGGATCGGTTGGAGCAGCAACTGGATGCACTTAGGAGCATGCAGGTGGCAGAAAGTGTAATAGACAGGAGTTTTAGAGAAGTGGTTACACCCAAGGTGCAGGCAGATAGATGGGTGACCGCTAGAAGGGGCAGGCAGTCAGTGCAGGAATCCCCTGTGGCTTTCCCCCTCTCTAACAAGTATACCGTTTTGGATACTGTTGGGGGGGGATGGCCTATCAGGGGAAAACAACAGCAGCAGCCAGAGCAGTGGCACCACGGCTGGCACTGTTGTTCAGCAGGGAGGGACAAAGCGCAGAAGAGCAATAGTTAGAGGGGACTCTATAGACAGGGGCACAGATAGGTGCTTCTGTGGACGTGAAAGAGACTCCAGGATGATATGTTGCCTCCCTGGTGCCAGGGTCAAGGATGTCTCTGAACGGACAGGGGGCATTCTGAAGGGGGAGGGTGAACAGCCAGAGGTTGTGGTACACATCGGTACCAATGACATAGGCAGGAAGAGTGACGAGGTCCTGCAGGGGGAGTTTAGGGAGTTTGGTAGTAAGTTAAAAATCAGGACCTCTAGGGTTGTAATCTCTGAATTACTCCCTGTGCCACGTGCCAGTGAGGCTAGAAATAGGAAGATAGTGCAGCTAAACATATGGCTGAGCAGCTGGTGTAGAAGGGAGGGTTTCAGATATCTGGACCATTGGGCTCTCTTCAGGGACAGATGGGACCTGTACAAGAAGGACGGGTTGCATCTAAACTGGAAGGGCACTAATATCCTGGCTGCAAGATTTGCTAGCGTCACTCGGGAGGGTTTAAACTAGTGTGGCAGGGGGGTGGGAACCAGAGCAGTAGGACAGCTCGTGAAATAAATGAGGACATAGTAAATAAGGCCAGTAGGACTAAGAGGAAGAGCAGGCAGGGAGATGTTGCTGAGCACAGCGGGACTGGTGGTCTGAAATGCATTTGTTTCAATGCGAGAAGTATAACAGGTAAGGCAGATGAACTTGGATTAGTACTTGGAACTATGATGTTGTTGCTATTACAGAGACTTGGTTGAGGGAAGGGCAGGATTGGCAGCTAAATGTTCCAGGCTTTAGAAGCTTCAGGCGGGATAGAGGGGGATGTAAAAGGGGCGGGGGAGTTGCATTACTGGTTAAGGAGAATATCACAGCTGTACTGCGGGAAGACACCTCAGAGTGATCATGCAGCGAGGCAATGTGGGTGGAGCTCAGGAATAGGAAGGGTGCAGTCACGATGTTGGGAGTTTACTACAGGCCTCCCAACAGCCAGCGGGAAGTAGAGGAGCAGATATGTAGACAGATTTTGGAAAGATGTAAAGGTAACAGGGTTGTGGTGGTGGGTGATTTTAACTTCCCCAATATTGACTGGGACTCACTTAGTGCTAGGGGCTTGGATGGGGCAGAATTTGTGAGGAGCATCTAGGAGGGCTTCTTGAAACAGTATGTAGATAGTCCAACTCGGGATGGGGCCATTCTGGACCTGGTATTGGTGAATGAGCCCGGCCAGGTGATCGAAGTTTCAGTGGGGGAGCATTTCGGGAACAGTGACCATAATTCCATAAGTTTTAAGGTACTTGTGGATAAGGATAAGAGTAGTCCTCGGGTGAAGGTGCTAAATTGGGGGAAGGCTAATTATAACAATATTAAGCAGGAACTGAAGAATTTAGATTGGGGACGGCTGTTTGAGGGTAAATCAACATCTGACATGTGGGAGTCTTTCAAACGTCAGCTGATTAGAATCCAGGACCAGCATGTTCCTGTGAGGAAGAAAGACAAGTTTGGCAAGTTTCAGGAAGCTTGGAAAACATGGGATATTGTGAGCCTAGTCAAAAAGAAAAAGGAAGCATTTGTAAGGGCTGGAAGGCTAGGAACAGATGAAGCACTTGAGGAATATAAAGGCAGTAGGAAGGAACTTAAGCAAGGAGTTAGGAGGGCTAAAAGGGGTCATGAAAAGTCATTGGCAAACAGGATTAAGGAAAATCCCAAAGCTTTTTATACGTATATAAAGAGCAAGAGGGTAACCAGGGAAAGGGTTGGCCCACTCATGGACAAAGATGGGAATCTTATGTGTGGAGCCAGAGGAAATGGGTGAGGTGCTAAATGAGTACTTTGCATCATTATTCACCAAAGGGAAGGACTTGGTAGATGATGAGCCTAGGGAAGGGAGTGCAGATAGTCTCAGTCATCTCATTATCAAAAAGGAGGAGGTGTTGGGTGTCTTGCAAAGCATTAAGGTAGATAAGTCCCCAGGGCCTGATGGGATCTACCCTAGAATACTGAGGGAGGCAAGGGAAGAAATTGCTGGGGCCTTGACAGAAATCTTTGCATCCTCATTGGCTGCAGGTGAGGTCCCAGAGGACTGGAGAATAGCCAATGTTGTGCCTTTGTTTAAGAAGGGTGGCAAGGATAATCCAGGAAATTATAAGCCGGTGAGCCTTACGTCAGTGGTAGGGAAACTATTAGAGAGGATTATTCGGGACAGGATTTACTCCCATTTGGAAAGAAACAAACTTATTAGCGAGAGACAGCATGGTTTTGTGAAGGGGAGGTCGTGTCTTACTAATTTGATTGAGTTTTTTGAGGAAGTGACGAAGATGATTGATGAAGGAAGGGCAGTGGATGTTATCTATATGGACTTTAGTAAAGCCTTTGACAAGGTCCCGCATGGCAGACTGGTACAAAAGGTGAAGTCACACGGGATCAGAGGTGAGCTGGCAAGATGGATACAGAACTGGCTCGGTCATAGAAGACAGAGGGTAGCAGTGGAAGGGTGCTTTTCTGAATGGAGGGATGTGACTAGTGCTGTTCCGCAGGGATCAGTGCTGGGACCTTTGCTGTTTGTAGTATATATAAATTATTTGGAGGAAAATGTAGCTGGTCTGATTAGTAAGTTTGCGGACGACACAAAGGTTGGTGGAGTTGCGGATAATGATGAGGATTGTCAGAGGATACAGCAGGATATAGATTGGTAGGAGACTTGGGCGGAGAAATGGCAGATGGAGTTTAATCCGGACAAATGTGAGGTGATACATTTTGGAAGGTCTAATGCAGGTGGGAGGTATACAGTAAATGGCAGAACCCTTAGGAGTATTGACAGGCAGAGAGATCTGGGCGTACAGGTCCACAGGTCACTGAAAGTGGCAACGCAGGTGGATAAGGTAGTCAAGAAGGCGTACGGCATGCTTACCATCATCGGTCAGGGCATAGAGTATAAAAATTGGCAAGTCATGTTGCAGCTGTACAGAACCTTAGTTAGGCCACACTTAGAATATTGCGTGCAATTCTGGTCGCCACACTACCAGAAGGACGTGGAGGCTTTGGAGAGGGTACAGAGGAGGTTTACCAGGATGTTGCCTGGTCTGGAGGGCATTAGCTATGAGGAGAGGTTGGAAAAACCCGGATTGTTTTCACTGGAACGACGGAGGTGGAGGGGCGACATGATAGAAGTTTACAAAGTTATGAGCGGCATGGACAGAGTGGATAGTCAGAAGCTTTTTCCCAGGGTGGAAGAGTCAGTTACTAGGGGACATAGGTTTAAGGTGAGAGGGGCAAAGTTTAGAGGGGATGTGCGAGGCATGTTTTTTACACAGAGGGTGGTGAGTGCCTGGAACTTGCTGCCAGGGGAGGTGGTGGAAGCAGGTACGATAGCAACGTTTAAGATACATCTTGACAAATACATGAATAGGAAGGGAATAGAGGGATACGGGCCCCGGAAGTGCAGAAGGTTTTAGTTTAGGCAGGCATCAAGATCAGCGCAGGCTTGGAGGGCTGAATGGCCTGTTCTTCTGCTATCCTGTTCTTTGTTCTTATCTGCACCATCGGGCCTGCTGTCATAACCTACCTTGCAAGTTGGAGGCACAGCATGCACCACTCATCTGTTAAAGTGAGGTCTCACCTCTATCTGCAGATATGACAGGTGATTGAAGACCACCTTGTACAGCCAAACCTACCTGGAATGTCTTCATTGTCCCTCCTCCTCCCAGCATGTCAAATGAGGACAATTCCCACAGGGAAACCCACTGATGTCAGTAACAGTATTGGGAAGCAAAAAATAAACAAACAATTGGCACAAAGGCTCAAGACAACCCAAATACCAACAGGAACAAAAGTGAAGAAAATGGACCAGAAATGGTCTAAAATCTGTTAAGTAAATTTTCTTACAGACCTTTTAAATTTTAATAAAATGCTTAGCACCCAACTACCTTGAATATCATTTTATGGGTGGTAATTAGAAGTGAGATACAACCAGCATGGTAATGAAAGGCAATTCTCAGATAATGTACAGAAAATAAAAGTTAAATCATCCCTGGAGGATAAAGACCACAGAATGATCAAGTTCAATACGATCTGGGATATCGGGTACTTAACTTTTAAACATTTATTTGAACAATTGAGGTGACAACTAAAGCAAATTAGTTGGGATAAGTTTGGTCAACAATACTTTCATAGAGGATAGAGGGTAAAACCAACAAACTGAGATGAAACATATGTGACCCTGTATAGTTTAACAACAACCTGCATTAGTATAATGCTTTTAACAATGTTCCAAGGCACTACACAATACATTTACAGAAAGGATGGTGAGTCAAAGAAAGAGAGGTGGTTTAGTCACATAGGTGAGTTTTAAGGAGGGTTTTAGAGGAACTGGAGAGGTGGTGGCTTTTAGGGGTGGCTGGTGGGCGGGGAGGGTAACAGATAAACTCAGGAATGTAGGGCCTAGTGTTATGAACACTGGACTTTGTAGTATGATTATGTTTTAACAACTGTGATTTTTAATGTAGTGTAAAAAGGACTCGGAGGAGATATGTGAACTCACACCAACTCTGCCTAGAAACCATGACCACAAGGAATCCAGATCAAAGACCCTTTTGAAAGCAGAATGCAAGGTTATAACACCTGAAGAACAATGGATTTCGCTCTCCCAGACTTGCAAATCATAAACAGAGCCAAGGGCTCTGAAAATGCAAATTCAAGTTGCAATTGCTAACATCTAGAAACAAAGGAAGGCCCAGGTGCTTTTGCTGTGCCCAGACTTATGGACTCTTGACTATTGTAAAAGTCAAATGACTATTGACGATTGATTTTGGATAAATTTAACAGGCTTTCCTAAGTCTGACAGGCTGTAAGGAAAAATGGAAGACATGAAGACCAGCAGTGGCAGCTTCAGAAGAGAGAGAGAGAGAGAGAAAACAACTGCTCTCAGATCACAGATACAGCAAAAGGCTGCTAAGAGTTGAACCCAATTTGAAAGCTGAGGTTTGGGGACGGAAAAAGAGCAATGGGATCACCAGAGGTCGCCTTATTAACGGAAGTCCAGGTCGAAAGTGCTTGGAAGAAATGAATAAAGAGGATCTGACTTTGAGAAGGACTGTGAGATCCAACCCATTGCAATTGGGAGGGGTTTGGGTCTTTTAACTGCAAAGATACCACTTCAATGACAAGACTGTGTAATGTATAAATGTAGTGTGAGGTTTTCAAGGATTTTAATAAGTTAATGGGAAATACCTTTCTTTGTAATTTTGTATATTAGCTACCTGCTAAGTACTGTTTTGTTAATGTTGATTTTTCGTTTAGTTGTTATAGTGAACGTGAAATCTTGTGTAATTTTTAAAATCGGTCTGGGGAGTTCATATCTCTTCTTTTAAAGTTAACTATCTCAATTGAGGTCATAACAACTAGGTAGTTGAAGGCACAGGTGCCAATGGTGAGGTGAAGAGATGAGGGGGGATACACAAAAGGACAGAATCAGAGGAACAGAAAGTTAAGAGTGAAATAAAGAGGAAAGGCAACCATTATAAACTTCGCAGGTAAAATGAGGAAGGGGGTGTGTTGAACATAAGAAAAAAAACAGAAACATGTTAAAGAGATCATAGAAGGAGCAAAAAGGAACTGAGAAAAAAGCATAGCAACGAAAGCTAAACACAACAGTAAAAAAAATGTGAGCATTATAACGGTTCGAACGCAAAGAGATGAAAACCCTAAAAGATGCAATGGAGTTGAAGATGCACACAAAATAGTAAATATTCCAATTGCTTCTTTCAAGGGAAGACAGGATATTATTATATTATATTATTATATAATTATCCTCAAATAGAGATAACTCAAGTAAAATCAATGACATGGATGAGATGAAAGTCTGAGACAACTAATAGTGCTCAATACAATAAACCCTCTGGAATAGATGGCACTCATCCGACAATGCTGAGAGACACTCGGGATGGTATTTGTAATGCACTGAAAATCGTTGTTAGGGACCGATGGATACTAAGGAGTAATTTGGAAACAGGCTAACTTAGCACCCACATTCAAAGTGGGATGAAATTAGACTCAGCCAACAGTAACCTTACATATTGTAAAATAATAAAATTGAGCATCAGAATTAAACTTGTGAGTTCTTCGTATTGGTTCTCAAGGTGTAGGCAACACTCTGCAATAATAATCTCATAAACAACAGTCAAGGTGGATTTAAAAGGGGAAAGGTCCTCTTTGACCAACTACCTTGACCTCTTTGAAGAAGTGACAATCTCAAATCTAATCTGGTGTAACTAGACTTCCACTAGGTATTTAACAAAGATCCGTTCAAAACCTGACCAGTTAAATCTAAATCTGTGGGATCTTGGAGTAAGTCCTGGAAATTGATTAAAAGCACTGGAGACTGAAGGGTAGGAAAGTAGTTACAATTGCAAGTGATATCAGTCTAGGATTGGCAATGGAATAGGAGGAAACAACTCAGAAATTAAAGAATGAGTTGAATTGAACAGAATAATGGCAGATGAAATTTAAGGCAGACACGTAGAAAAAGAAAGTTGCATTTATAATAGAGCTTTTGTGATCTCAGGATATCCCAAAGTGCGTCACAACCAATGAAAGACTTTTGCTGTTGTAATGTAGGCAAACACAGCAGCCAAATTGCACACAGTAAGATCCCACAACAGAGATCAGATAAATAATCCAATAATTTGTTTTAGTGATGTAGCTTGAGGGATAAATATTGGCTGGGAGTTATTTTCTTCAAAGAGTGTCATGGGATTGTTTATGTCCACCTGAGAGGGCAGACAGCATTTTGGTTTAATATATTATCTGAAACGTCAGCCAGATTACGTGCTCAAGTCTCTAGAGTGGGAGTGTGAAACTATAACCACTCCAAGGTAGGAGTGCTACCTCTGAGCTGAGGCTGACACCTAAATAGGTAAAAGCATTTTTTTTTACACATTATGGATTCTGTTATGATCTCACAGGTCAACAGTCTTGCTTGTACTGTGTCTTTATTGAACTGCCTTGTGATGGCTGCCTGCAGTGTGTGCCTCATCGTAGAGGTCACATGATCATGGCAAGTCAGGACGCACATTAGTAGAGTACTGCATTTCTATTCCAAATATCCCCCTTTCATACAAAAAAAATTGTATGCGTTATCAATGACACTGTGAGTTGCCCAAGTTACCCACTATGCACACAACTGTTCTCATGCATTAGCAGTTCATTATTCTCGTCAGTCTCTGCACATGCATTGCAAACATAGTCTGTAAATCGTGCCAGTCTCTTAATGGTACATGTGCGTGTTGTCATTGGGTGTTCATCTGGGTGATTTTCCTTCTCCGGGGAGTGTCGTTCCCGTGTCACTTATTGTTACCGCGGTAAGTGTTGTTGTTCCATTTCCGTTGTTGGGATGCTGTGGATCTCTGGGACTGATGGTTGATCTATGGTCTGTGCAGATGGTGAGTTCACATCTTCCTGATTGACCACCTGCAGTGAAGGAACAGCTTCTCCAGTTGTGTGTATGTTTCTGCGGTTGCGACAATATATCTGGTCGTTCACTTCCACCGCGTACAATCAAGGTGACAACTGCTCTACACAGGTCCCAAGTTCCCATTTGGGCTGACTCTTGTTGAGAGTGTTCAAAGTTTGTACCCTGACTGGCTCTCCAATGCTCAATTCTAGCAAAGGTTTGGCAGTTTTGTCAAAGTGAAATTTGACTTTCTGCTGTTTCACCTTGATTTGATCACTCACACCTGTTACTACTTCTAACTTCAGTAGCTTTTTTGCTATTGGAAGAGTAGTCTGGGTGCAGCATGGCATTAGTCTTTGTACTGGACTACTTTTCATGCCTTCAGTAGGTGTGTTTCTCCACTCAAAGATTGCCCTGTGCTGGTTTTCCTCACTTTCTTTATGATTCCTTTGACGATTTTCACTGCTGCCTCAGCCTTTCCATTTGACTGGCAATCATGTGGTGATGATGTATGGTGTTGTATTTCCCAATCCCTTATGAAGCAGCTGAACTCTTCACTCATGAACTGAAGGCTATTGTCCCTCATCACAATGTCTGGAATGCTCTAATGACCAAAGTATGATTTCAGGCATACTACAATCTCACTGGTAGTCATTGAGGTCAGCTGGTCTCCCACCCAGTAGTCCGAATAGTAGTCTATGGTGACAAGATAATCAGTTCCTGTGTGAGTGAAGAGGTCTACTCCCAGCTTCATCTATGGTATGTTTGGGATATCATGTGTCATCAGCGGCTCTTTGGTTTGCTTAGCTTGGTACTTGTTACACGCACTGCACTGGCTGATGTGGTCCTTGATTTCATTGCTCATGTTTGACCAGTAGAGCACTTCTCTTGCCTTCATGAGACTCAGCTCAATTCCTTGGTGGCTTGCATGGATGTGCTTTAACATCTCTGCTCTCAACTCCTTAGGGATAATGACTCTATTTCCTTTGTACAAGATGCCATCTTGGGCTGTCAATCCATCTCTGTATGCCCAATACGCTTTTGTGACCACAGGAGTGTCCTTGATGCTTTCGGGCCATCCTTTCATCACTACTTCTTGCAACACTTGTAGAGTTGGATCTTGTTGGGTAGTTCGCTTGATTTGAGCAAGATGCTTGTCTGTCAGATTCATTGTCTCTGCTGGGTTGATGACTTCCAAAGCATGTCGAGCTGCAGCTTCACGTTGGATCTGGAAGATTTCACACTCTGTCGTAGCATCCTCTACTTTCTTCATAGGGAGTGCTGCTCTCGACAGCATGTCAGCGATGTACACCTGTTTCCCTTGCTTGTATGTCATGTCCAGATCATATATCTGTAACCATATTAACATTCTTTGCAGACGCTTTGGAGAAGATAATAGTGGCTTAAAGAAAATGCTTTAATATGGTCAGACTCAACTGTGACTTTGTCTCTTCTAAGGAGATTAGATTAGATTAGATTAGAGATACAGCACTGAAACAGGCCCTTCGGCCCACCGAGTCTGTGCCGAACATCAACCACCCATTTGATACTAATCCTACACTAATCCCATATTCCCAACAAACATCCCCACCTATCCCTATATTTCCCTACCACCTACCTATACTAGTGACAATTTATAATGGCCAATTTACCTATCAACCTGCAAGTCTTTTGGCTTGTGGGAGGAAACCGGAGCACCCGGAGAAAACCCACGCAGACACAGGGAGAACTTGCAAACTCCACACGAAAATGTTCACAAGCAAAGACAATGGCCAGGCACTCTTTCTCGATCTGAGCATGGTGTTGTTCCATTTGCATTAACGCCCTGGATGCAAATGCAACCGGTTGTTCTTGCTGCATTAGGGTTGCTCCAAGTCCTGTTTCGCTGGCGTCACACAGGGTAACTTCATCATTTACATCTTAGTATTTCAGCCGTCACTAGTTGCTTGATTTTAGTGAACGCTGCTTCTTGCGCTGTGCCCCAATACCACAGCAAGTCTTTGGCAGTGAGTTGACATAATGGTTCCCACTATGACGATAAATTGGGCAAGAATTTAGCTGAATAGTTGACGAATCCAACAAATTGTTGCACTGCTTTTACAACTGCCGGTCACCACATCACTGCTACTGCTGTCACCTTTTCAGGATTCAGGCGAAGGCTTTTTGCTTTCATTACATGACCTATGTACTTGACTTCGGGCATCTTTAATTGTAATTTTTTTCTTGTTCAGCTTCAGGTTCATCTGCCGAACTCTGTCCAGCAGTGCATTAGATTTTGATCATGGTCAGCATTGGCTTCTTCCATTGAGTCTCCACATCCATAAACTAGCAGATCATCCACTATAGCTTCCACTCTGGGAAGATCACTAACCATCCCATGTTTTCTGCGTTGATACTCCTCTGGAGCCATGGAAATGCCAAACAGTATGCGCAACCATCTGTATCTCCTGAACGATGCACAGAATGTAGTTAGAAAGCTGCTGTTTCCATCCAATTTCACTTGCCAGTAACCATCCTTCGCATCTGGGGTAGTGAAGATTTTTGCCTTTGCAAGTGTGGCAAAATTCCTTCAATGTTTGGCATGGGGTAGTGTGATCTCTTCAGAGCTTTATTTAGATCCTTTGGGTCGATGCTTGCTCTCAGCTTTCCAGGTTGCTTCACTGCTCCCCTGCTGCTAATCCATTCTGTAGGAGTTGTCACTTTCTTGATTACTCCCTTCTTTTCCAGCTCTTCTATCTTATCTTTCAGGCAGGCCTTGAGGGCAGCTGAAACTTACCTTGGCAGATGCTGAATTGGTTTTACCCTCTCATCTACTTCGAGATGATATTCTCCAGGAAGACATCCTAAATCTGTAAATACATCGTTGTGCTCCTCTAGGATCTGTTCCGCTGTCGGATATTCTCCAGGAAGACATCCTAAATCTGTAAATACATCGTTGTGCTCCTCTAGGATCTGTTCCGCTGTCGGATATTCTCCAGGAAGACATCCTAAATCTGTAAATACATCGTTGTACTCCACTAGGATCTGTTCCACTGTCAATAGTTTAGTGTGCTCTGACACATCGCAAATCTCTTTTTGCACGTTGAGGGTTACCAGTCCAAGCTTTAGACTTGCTCCAGCTGAGATGAGTGGCTTTTACTTGCCGTCTATGATCTGGACTCCAGATCTTCATTCTTGTCATTGCATTGGGCTCTCAGAGTAATTTGTCCTCTCCGCACTAGTATGGTGCCATCAATCTTACTTTCGAGGGCTTCATTTTTGGATCGTCATGTTGAGCCACTTTGCACAGGTCTGTGACGGTCATGATGTTGTATGATGCACCGATGTCTATCTGACACTTTATGTTGACTTGATATTCTCCTCCTGCGGTCATCATTCCAACAGTCACAAACCATTTATCATCTATCAACCTGACTGAACCAACCTGTTGTATGGTGTATAGTGATTCATCAGAATCTTCGGCTGATATCTCTCCAGTGGCCATCTATACCTGCTTGTTGTGCTCCCTTCTTGCCAAACGCTTGGCTGCAAGATGATTCAGCTTCTTGCAGTGGGAACACTGCTTTCCCCACGCTGGACATGCCTTCTTTTCCTTTGTTTGATGTCCTCCGCAGTATTTACATCTTGCCCTTTGTCTGTGATCTTTCTGCCCTTTCAGTATAATGCAAGGCCTGGTCTGTTCTACCATGAATATGTTCAAGCTGCTGATTTATAATCTCAACGCTTCTGCACATGTCGATCACTTTGCTGAGAGTAAGTTTGTCCTCTCTCAGTAGACATGCTCTCACTGCGGGATCTCTTATGACTAATACAATCCTGTCTTTAATTAGATCATCTTTAAGTTGCACAAATTCACAAGATTCTGTGAGCTGTGTTAATGCAGTCATATGTTAATCAATGGACTCTTTTTCACCTTGGGCCCTGATATTGAACACATACCATTCATGTTCCATTCATTTGGGGTTCAAAGCGTGCCTTCAAGTCTTTAAAAATTTCTGCTATCTGTTTTTTTTTGTTCTTCAGAGAGATTTAGGGTGGAATACAGTGGAAAACAGTGATAAAAGTGTAGCTACTTGTAGCTGCTCTGGTTTGATAATTATATCTGTCGCAATTTTGTAATTTTGCCATTGCGAGTGGAAAAATTGCCAGTTCCCCTTCATATCACTTTTCATTTCAACCAGCACTGGGAGAGGAAAATTTTCAGCCATTGTGTCTTACCCAGTGCTTTCTGCTGTGACTTGCTTCTTTGTTCATTTTCTGTGGCTTCCTATAGCTTTTAGCAGCTTTCAGCAGCTCTGAACATTCCTGTGTTTCTCATTTAGTAGCTGTGCTTCTATACTTATAGCTCTTCAACACTCATTCTCAGCTCCACTCTGACACCATGTTATGAGCTCACAGGAAAACAATCTTGCTTGTACTGTGTCTTTATTGAACTGCCTTGTGATGGCTGCCACAGTGAGTATGTCATGGTAGAGGTCACATGACTATGGCAAGCCAGGAGGCACATTAGTATAGTTTTGCATTTTTATCCTAAATAGATTCTAATGGTTTCTCTCCAATGTGAGTTCAGTGATGCTTTTTCAAGTTATTGGAACTATGAAATCCCCTTTTATACATTGTGCATTCAAACAGTTTCTTGCCTCTTTGAATTTGCTGATGCTTGTGAATCTATGAGAAGAGTAAAATCCCTTTTTAATGTGGTTCATCCAAATGGATTCTCTGCTGCATTAAGTCTCTGATGCACTATCAACATGTGTCCAACACATTAGCCATTAGCTACAATTAAGAATCCAGATGTGATTAACAACAACAACTTAAATTTATATTGCAACTTTATCGTAATACAATGTCCCAAGGCACTTTACAGGAACATTAGTAACAAAGTAGAAACAAAAATATGACACTGAGTCACAAAAGGAGATATTAGGTCAGATGACCAAAACCTTGGTCAAAGAGGAAGGTTTTAAGGAGTGTTTTAAAGGAGGAAAAGAGGCGGAGAGTTGTATGGAGGGTAGTCCAGAGCTTGAGGCCTAGGCAACTGAAGGCGTGGCCACCAATGGTGGAGCGATTCAAATCAGGAATCCACAAGAGGCCAGAATTAAAGGAGCACAGATACCTTGGAGGGTTGTGGGGCTGGAGGAGATTACAGAGATAGGGAGTGACGAGGCCATGGAGGGATTTGAAAACAAGGATGAGAAATTTATTATTGAGGTGTTGCTTGTCCTGGAGCCAATGTAGGTCAGTGAGCACAGGGGTGATAGTAGAACAGACATGGTGCAACTTAAGACACAGGCAGCAGAGTTTTGGATGACTTCAAGTTTACGGAGAGTAGAATGTGGGAGACCGGCCAGTAACGTTTTGGAATAGTCAAGTCCAAAGGTAATGAAGACATGAATGAGGGTTTCAGCAGTAGATGAGCTGAGACGGGGCGAAGTCGGGCGATTTTACGGACATAGAAATAGGCGGTATTAGTGATGGCACGAATATGAGGTTGGGAGCACATCTCGGGTCAAATGTGACACCAAGGATGCAAACAGACTGGCTTAATCTCAGACTGTTGTCAGAGAGAGGAATGGAGTCGGTAGCTAGAGAATGAAATTTGGAGCAGGGCCAAAAAAAATGGCTTCAGTTGTCCCAATGTTTAGTTGGAAGAAATTTCTGCTCACCAGTATTGGATGTCAGATAAACAGTCTGATAATTTAGCAACAGTGGAGGAGTCATGAGAAGTGGTGCTGAGGTAGAGCTGGGTGTAATCATCATACATGTGAAAACTAATGTTGTGCTTTCGGATGATGTTGCCGAGGGGCAGCATGTAGAGGAGAAATCGGAGGGGGACAAGGATAGGTCCTCGGGGACACTGCAGGTAATGGTGCAGGAGCAGGAAGAGAAGCCATTGCAAATTTCTTGGTAAGTGTGGGTTCCACAGGAAATTTGTTCCCAATTTCAGCACTGTGGTAATCCATTGACGAACCCACCAAAGAAAAACATGAAGTTTGTGTGATCAGAGTCATGCCAAATGGCATTTGAGAAGTTGAAGGCCATTTTGATAAATGAGCCAGTTCTTGCAGCCCCAGGTTTTAGTCAGCCATTCAAGGTGGCTATTGATGCTAATCATATAAGAGTGGGAGCAGTGCTACTCCAAGATGATGATGCTGGTAGGGAAAGGGCAGTTAGCTAGATTAGAGATACAGCACTGAAACAGGCCCTTCGGCCCACTGAGTCTGTGCCGACCATCAACCACCCATTTATACTAATCCTACACTAATCCCATATTCCTACCAAACATCCCCACCTGTCCCTATATTTCCCTACCACCTACCTATACTAGTGACAATTTATAATGGCCAATTTACCTACCAAGCTACTTCTCTAAAAAGCTTAATATGCATCAAAGAAAGTATTCAACCATTGAGAAAGAGGCTGTAAGTCTCGTACTGGCTCTTCAACAATTTGAGGTGTATGTTACAAACAGCAATGCGCAAGTACTAATTTATACAGACCACAACCCACTTGTGTTTTTTGAAAAGTTCAAAACAAAGAATCAAAGACTTTCGTTGGAGTTTAATGCTGCAACCATTTACACTAGAAATCATGCATGTTGCAGGCAAAAACAATGTATTGGTTAAGTTCTGTCAAGAGTTTAAATAATAAATGTAGAAGAAAAGGAAAGCTTTGATATATGATGATTTTATAATGTTTGAATCATGCTGATCTTGATTGTCACATTTGTTTTGTTTTTGCTATTGATTAAGCCTTTATGATCTGGTAGATAACCAGAGTTTGATAGATTTCATAAAGAAATGTATGGTTATTGAATATGAATTTTCTTTTCCCCGAGGTGGGGAAGTGTGATGAAAGTCCATATTTTTAGTCTGCTACAAAGCTATGTAGTCAATGCGTAAGTGACTGCACATACAGGGAATTTGGGTTCACTAGATATAACAGAGATTAAAAGAGACATGTTCTGGTTGTAATTACAGGTCTTTCTACCTTAATTCTGATGCCTTGTATTGGATAAATGAAAGTGGTTACACCCGGAACATCTGGTAGTTTAATGTTGCAATAAAAGTTAATTTTTTTTAAAAAAGCAAGGGCCTCTCTCACAGTTAAGGTTGCTCTCCTGATAGTACTCGGAGGCTGTAGTGGAGATTTTCCTCTGTCAGTTATATTTGAAGGAAAACCATTGTCGTCAGAATTATTGTCGGTGAGTGAAGCTGGCAATTTGTTTTGGGATACCTGCCTTTTGCGTGAACATTAACATTCGTCTGCAGCTGTTAATAATACTGGATTGGGAATGTTATGTCTACGCCAGGTTGCTGATTTATCTCAGAGCAATGCAGATATCACACTTGTATTAAATCACCAACTGGTTTATTTACAGCACTTTAAAATATAACAGTTCTTACAAGATCTCAGTATAATGTATTCACAGAGCAGTCAGTGTGTTTTCTGTAGAAGACTTTAGCTCTGTCTTTTAGTTTCAGTTTTGACTCTTAACCTCCATGCTTAAGCAATCAAACATAGTGAACACAGATGATAGGCTAATACAATCAAACACGGATCAATCAAACACTGCAAGGAAACCTGTTTAGGCGAGAGCAAAGCACCATTTTGGAAATTTGCCTGGAGAATAGTAATGGCGGCATTTGACATTTTGTGCCTTTGGGGTTTTAGTCAGTCGCCTGTTCTTTGGACACATTGGATGTAACCTACATGTGAGCTCATAGTTGACAGAATTGCAACAGAACATTCACTCCAGACCACTAGCAGGCAAGTCTTGGAATAAAGCAAGGTATAACTCAGTTGTATCTGCTATATAATGTATAATTCATATCGACTTTGATTTGACTGTTAAATTAAAATACAAAACTAGGGCGAAATCTTGTTTATCAATTTTTTTCATTGTGGTCGCTTAGTGAATGCTATTCTTTTGTTTGGTTGATCCCAATGTGGATCATAACAATAGCCTCCAGCTCTTAAAGTCCCTCTTGAAAGGAAGCTGTACTGATTCACAAGAGGCTGCTGTTGAATATCACTGATGCAATTTGCAATCAAGGGAGGTGCAGCACCAGGGTAGAGAGAGGGCTCTGCAGTTCCTGTATGAGGCATTGGAAGCCCTTGTCATGGAGGTGGACAGGAAGAGTGGGAGCTGGTAGTCACAGAGGTCACTTCCTGGAGTCTGGCCCCAAGGATCTGGCAGCAGCGCTGGAAGAAGTTTGATGACCTCACATGGTTGGTCAAGTTCAGTGAATGCATCGGCACATGACGGGCAGAATTTAATCCGGCCATTTAAAGTGGGAATGGTGGCTTGCGCGGATGGAGAATCGCGTCAGAACCATCTGCCCAGAAATCCGGCATCATGAGGTTGGTTCCAGATTTTTGGACCCCTTTGGCGTGATGCAGTGTCTCTGACAGAGGGAGGACCAAGAGCCTGCTTTGCCTGTCCGTGAAGCTCCACGAGAGCAACAGCAGCAGGCCATGCCAAGAAGGCCCCATGTACGACAACGAAGACTGAGTCTCTCCAGGAAGGCCGTCACTGACTTATGGGCCCTGCTGCAGGACGAGTTGTGACCTCTGGGATTTGGGGGTCATCCTATGCCAGTGGCCCTGAAGATCACCGTGGCACTAAACCTTTACACTTCTGGATCTTTCCAGGGATCCACTGGCAGCAGGCAGCAGCCCACCACTGCATCAAGGAGGGGACCAATGCCCTGTTCAAGAGGGCCGATGACTATATGCGCCACTGGACTGACCATAACAGTCAGGCTAAGAGGGCCATCAGGTTCATAGCCATTGCTGGATTTCCCTGGGTGCAAGGTGTGATAGATTGCAGGCATGTGGCCATCAGGGCTCTCATGGACCAGCCAGCCACCTTCATCACAGGAACGGCTTCCATTCAATTAATGTTGAACTGGTCTGTGACCACCGAAAGCATTTCCTGCAGGTTTGTGCCCACATCATATGCCTACGTACTTCGACAGTCCCAGGTGCCGCAGCTTTTCAGACCCCCAGCTTGCCTTCAGCGATGGATTCTCAGGGATAAGGGGTATCCATTGAAGACTTGGTGTTTTACACCTGTGAGGAACCCTCACCCTGCAGCAGAGGAAAGGTACAACACTTTCCACGGCTCCACCTGAGCGACCATCCAGCAGGCCATTAGGCTACTGAAGATGAGATTCCACTGCCTTGATCAATCTGATGGAGCCCTGCAGTATGCTCCAGCGAGGGTCTCGGGTATATTGGTGGTCTGCTGTGCACAGCACAATCTAGCACTGCAGAGGGAGGAGGCTTTAAATGATGATGAGATGCCTGAGTGACACTCCTCCACCGATGTGGAGGATGCAGCGGAGGGGGAGGAGCAAGTAGCACTGGATGGTGAAGACCTTGCGCCGGAGGTCAGGCAAATTGAGCGACCTGCCGAAGAGGCAAGAGACAACCTCATAATCACCTGCTTGCAGCCAACCTCACAGAGAATCTAATAAAGACTCACCTTAATGCATGTAGTCTGTTTCCTCCTTTCCATTTGTGATCCCTGACTTGTGACCAGCTGCAATGCACGCTAGTGCTCATGGGAGAGCATATTTTAATGAGGGCTGTGGTCACTTTGGCATTTGTTACGGTGAAATGAGCATGGGTTGAAGGGCTTGGCCTATTGTCAGGAAAACCCTATATGCCAAATAGGACATATTAATTTAATCGGTTGGAAACTTACATTAGACTTTTAATGGGAAAAAAAACCCTACAGTAACTTTTAAAAAAGCTAGCAGCCAAGACAGCCACTGCCATTTACATCTGAAACACCAGGAGAGTGACCTGGAGCCAAAAATCTAACAAGGAGCCCAGCCAGAACACTTTGGCTAACTGAGTAGATGAGCCACATGATCCTTGTTAGCGAGCCTTTCAAAGTCATCCTGAGGCATTCATAAGTGAGACATCCTCCGGTGGGTGAACACTGGCAACCCCGCCTAAGAGGAGTTTAGGGTTTTAGGCTTTGGACCTTATTAAAACCAAAGGGTATTGATAGAACCATGTGACTGACTGGTCATCTCTGAAGAAAATAGAGGTTTTGTGACACAAACAGCAGACTAGGAGTAACTGGTTGTACAGCAGCGAAGAAGGCGACTGCTCCCCTGTTTTTCTCTCCCCCCACCCCCCCTCCCCGCCCAGAAAATATCAAGAAAAGAACTGGCTGCGACTGTGGAGCCTTTCAAGCCTACAGACCATTACAGCCAGCAACCTGGGGAAGTGAATCAACTACCAATTCTGCCTTCAGGAAAACTCTGAGCAAAGCAAGCCATCCAAAGTGCACTTTGACCAGCGAGGACTTCAAGAATACAGCTTCAATGGAGGACTACTGGATTTACAGATTGAATTTAAGTTCCATTTATTCTGAACTTTAATTCAACCACCAAATCTCTTTCCCTCTGTAATCTATTTGTGTGTGTGTGATTCTTGTGTGAATGTGTACGTGAATGTGTAGCGTATTTTTAGTATTTTTAAATCAGGTTAGAGTGTTAAGTATAGTAAACTTACCTGTTTCTTGTTTAAAATCAAGAAAACCTGTCCGATTGTTTCTTTTGCAATCACATTAAAGGAAAAAGGTAAAATGCCCACTGAGGTGGTAAGCACAACCATTGTTTTAAAAAAGGAATAAACCCTGTTGCGGTCAAATAAGAGGAGGGCTGAGAGGGGAGCCTGAGACCCCCTCCTCACCTGGCTGTAACAGAACTCTGGGGACTATAGTCCGGGATCATAACCCAATGACAAATGAGAAATTAGAAGTGGGATACCAAATTGATCCCGACCAAAAAATTTTCTTAAAAACTTCAATATAAGTTTTCTTGTGGTTTTCACTGCTAGAATGCTAACATGTCCACATCCGAGGCCAGTACCTTCCTAAGCCAGGTTAGGTAGGTTAAAGGCCCTATCTATTGAAGAGTTGAGGAATGTAGCTGAGCAGTTAGAGGTTACTTTCTGTGCAAAAGCTATGAAATCCGAAATCTTAAGACTTGTGGCCAACCATGTTTCACTTGAACCTGAAGATTCAGAAACAGGTATAGAGTCAGAAACAGACAGGGTAATGTTAGCAAAAATACAATTAGAACAGAGGAAACTCGAATTGGAATTCCAGAGAGAGAAAGAGCAGAGAGAGTGTAAAGAAAGGGAACAAGAAAGGGAAGAGGGAAAAAGAGAGAACTTTCCAAAGAAGGAGGAACGAGAACTAAGGCGGCTTGAATTAACTGGGGGGGAGGGGGCGGGTGGGAAAGGTGACACAGTACCCCTAGTGAAAGCATGGCCCAGTGAGGAAGCTATCCCTAGCTCAGGGCCGTGTGCTGAGATCTTAAAGTTCTCCCAGTTGATTCCAAAGTTCAATGAGGGGGATGCGGAAGCATTTTTTGTCACTTTTGAAAAGCTTGCAAGACGGCTGAAATGGCCGGCCGAGAGCTGGACACTGTTGTTACAAAGCAAGTTAACAGGAAAAGCCCATGAGGTTTATTCACTGTTGCCAGATGAAAGTCATCAGATTATAACTTGACTAAAAACACTATTCTCGGGACATATGAGCTAGTATCGGAAACGTACTGTCAGAAATTCTGAACCCTCTGGAAGCAGTCTGGCCAAACTTGCCTGGAGTTTGAAAGAGTTAAGCAGCTAGCTTTTGACCAGTGGATAAGGGTACTTAAGGTACAGCCCACGTATGAAAACCTCAGAGAGGTGATTCTTCTTGAGGAATTTAAAAACTCACTTCCCCTTTCTATTAAAACCCATGTAGAGGAACAAAAGGTTCAAAGAGCCAGGCAGGCCGCAGTTCTGGCTGATGAATTTACCCTTGTACATAAGTCCTTACCCCAAGGGAAACTCTTACCTAGTCACCCCCACAACCCTGAAAGGATAAAAGGTGGGAGGGTGATAGGAGCCCGAGCAGCCCTGGGCGAGAAAGGAAAGCTGGACACACAGGGGGCCCTCCTCAGGACAAAAAAGGTAGTGCTGAGAGCAGGAGTGAGACCCGAAGACCTGTGTGTTTCCACTGTGACAAGGCAGGTCACCTTCAAGATGACTGCTGGAAATTACGGGGAAAACCTGTAGGATTATTCGGGGTACGCCAGACCAGTGCAGGAGATGGGGCCCTGATGGAAAGCATAACAGAGCAGGCTGTGGCTTTAACTGCAGCAGTAAGACCCAATAGACATACAGATGTGGGTGCATGCAAATTCAACAACATGCCTGAAGGTTATCAGGATTTTGTATCCCAAGGGAAAGTAACCCTATATCCCTTGAGTGGGGCAAGCAAGCCCATTGTCATACTCAGGGATACAGGGGCCATCAGATCCCTTCTGCTGGGAAAAGGCATGACCTTTCCCCCAGAGAGTGCGCTGAATTCTCCAGTGTTAGTGAATGGTATCGGAGGGCAGTATTTGCCCATTCCTTTATATCGGGTGCACGGAGTACAACCTAGTTTCAAGACCAGTAACAGTGGGGATTGTCCCTAGTTTACCTGTAGACGGGGTTGACCTGCTCCTAGATAATGATCTGGTGGGGGCGAAGGTGGTAGCTTACCCAGTAGTGGTAGAGAGACCGAAAAAGTTCAGAGAAACGGGACAGTTGCAGGAGATGATATCCATCATTTCCCTGGACTATGTGGTGACTCAGTGCATGGCCAAACCAGCTCAATCAGAAGAGGCCTAACTGCCACTGCAGACAGATGACCCTAAGGTTGTCTGAAACCTTCTTTGGGAAGTTAGAGGACCCAAAGGACGGGTTAGACAGATCTTCCCTAGTTGAGGCTCAGCAAGCTGACCCAGTATTAAAGAAGTTAGCACAGACTGCCCAAACTGAAATTGAAGCAGAGAGAGTCCCTGAGGGCTACTATTTAAAGAATGAGGTGCTGATGAGGAAATGGAGACCTCCTCACAGACCTGTGGACGAACAGTGGACAGTGGTTCACCAGATAGTGATGCCGTTGAGGTACCATAAAGAAATATTAAGAATGACCCACAAGCTTCCAATGGCTGGACATGGTGTATGAAAAACCAAAGCCCACATAAGACAGCATTTTGACTGGCCAAAACTACACAAAGATGTGGTGAAGTTCTGTCAAACTTGCCACACGTGCCAGGTTGTGGGGAAACCCCAACCTACAGTAAAACCTGCACCCCTCATTCCCATACTGGCTTTTGGGGAACACTACAGCAGAGGGCTGGTGGATTGTGTGGGACCCCTGCCAAAAACAAAAGGGGACAGACAAGCACTAGTCTGTCAGACAGTTAAGGAGGAAGGGGACGAAAAGGACAGCGAGGACAAAAAACCCTTGGTGGGAAGGATCTTCCGGGGAGAGCCTCCTCCTCCTTCCTCTTTGTAGAGCTTTTCTCTCTGCAGCCTTCGCTCCATTTGATGGCCATGTTGCAGACCAAGAGGCACTGTAACCACAGTCTCCATACCTCAGTCACCAAATCGTGTGTCCTCCCTGGTGTTAAGCACCAACTCTTGAAAATACCTCCAAAAATATAGAACATTACTTCCACAAATTCAGTCTAAGCAGAAGTAATTCAAAAGCACCTCAGCTGCAAGTTGGTGCCCATCCTTTAAAAAGTGCTATGAGGGGGAGGGGACTCGTGCTGCTGTTCAGTTGGGAATGATCAGCACAGGCATTCATTGCACAGGCACAAACAAAGTTCCTGTAACTGACATTAAATCAGCTGTGACGGTTTCTTGACGGCATCATAGCACCACTCTTGACCCTTCTGGTACTTGTCCATGCTGGCGCCATTCCCAGCGTGGGGCACTATCATGCCATGCCATAGATGGCCAGAAGCATGGGCATTGCCGTTTTCTTGCTTTGGGGCTTCCATCTGGGAGCCCAATTTTGTGTCCTATAAGTCCTGTAATCCTTTGTACATATGCAAAATATTACATATAGAGAGAAAAAATAAACACCATTCATAATCAATGAATGGTGCTGAGATAGCTAAGGATGAAGCTGAAAGGGACCTAGGAATCTTAGTAGACTCAACATATAGTAGTCCAAAGACTGCAGTGTGGCAATCAACAAAGCCAATTGAATGTTGAACTGCATAACCAATATAGTAAAACATATGTTAGAGGAGGTCATGACCAAACTGGACAGCTTGAATCTTGAGTACTGCATACAGTTCTGGTGGCTGAGACACAAGGGAGACATTCAAGCACTGGAGGCAGTGAAAGAAAAAGTCATGAAGCCAATCCCAATCAAAGGACTGAGGTAATGAGGAAAGCCTGAAGACACTTGGGATTTTTTATCCAGGAATGGAGGTGTCTGAGAGATGATCTCATAGAAGTGGAGAAAATAGGAAACGAACAAGATAAATCTGGAATTTTACTTTAAACTAAATTGCGAGAGTCATAGAGAGATACAGCACTGAAACAGGCCCTTCGGCCCATTGAGTCTGTGCCGACCAACAACCACCCATTTATACTAATCCTACATTAATCCCATATTCCCTACCACATTCCCACCATTCTCCTACCACCTACCTATACTAGGGGCAATTTACAACGGCCAATTTACCTATCAACCTGCAAGTCTTTGGCTGTGGGAGGAAACTGGAGCACCTGGCAGAAACCCACACTTCTTCATGAGCTCTTTGCAGCAGTGGCAAGGCGAGAGAGGGTCGATGCGCCTGGAGTCTCCACCAGGTGCTCATCCTTCTCTGGTGAACTGGAAGGTGCAAGGGAGGAGAAAGGGCTGCCTGATGCATCTGGGGGCGCCGCTTAGGGCACTACGAGTGTGGTCAGCGGCTCCTCGGCCCATCTGCCAATGACCCCAGTGCCTCCAATAGCCACGATGACAGACGAGGGTTCTGCACCTTTGCAGGAGTTCCTCAGCATGCCAGGGCCCTGCAGGCCTCAGACAACCAGAGGACAGCCGCCAAGGTCATCCCAAGCCGTGGGGCAGCACAATCAGCAACTTGCCGCCACCTCTGCTGCAAGCGCAGGGGTGGCTCCTTTTAAGAGTGGGGCAAGGGAACACAGGTTCAAGGTAAATTTAGGATTGATATCAGGAAATTTTCTTCACACAAAGAATGATCAAAGTATGGAGTAGATTTCCAGGAAGAGTCTGGCGAAAACACAGAATCTTTTAGAAAACAACTAGGTGCTGAAAGTGGGAATTTTAGGGTCTTTTTGAATGGGTGAATTAAGATGGGCTGAATACCTTTCTCATCAGTAACTATCTTGTGATCTTGTGGTAAAGGTTGAGAAATGAGGATTAGACATTAAATTGAGGTGCCACCTGCATGCTCAAATGAACCTAAAAGATCCCATGGCATTCTCCAAAGAGGGGTAGGAGAATTCTCCATGTGTCCTGATCAACATTTATCATTCGACAAAATCACTAAAACAGATTACATGGCCCTTTCTTTCATTGCTGATTGTGGGATCTTACTGGGCACAAATTGGCTGTCACATTTGCCAACATTACAACAGTGATTACACTTAAAAAGTAATTCAGTGATTGTAAGCACTATGGTTGATCCGGAGGGCATGAAAGGTGCTGTAGAAACGCAAGTTTGTTCTTTATTGTGCCTTTGTAGACAAAGCTGTTTAATAGGGGAAAATATACAATAATCTTTGAGACCTTGCTGGGGTTACACCGCAACACCTCCAGATCTGGTGAACTTTGTTTCAACATTCCAACAGTCTTCTTATCCAGAATCCTGATGATAGAATGTGCCTTAAATTACATTTCTGCTCTTGTCCCTGATTATCTCAAGAGAGTCATTAGCTGGGCTCAGGGAGAGGCATCATTGGAGCCATGGCTGCTACAGCATAATTTTATGTTAATGATCACAGAGTGGAACCCCTGTCTATTCATGACACCTATGGAATTGGGAAAGGGGTTTATATACCCACAAGCCGGCTGTCAAATTATACCTTACACCTCAAGGAATGTGGCAAAACAAATTCTTCCACAGCTAATAATTGTATTGTCCTTTAAAAGCTCTTTGTTTCAAACGACTGAAGTAATGAACTATTTTAAAGGGATGCAAAACTTCAACACATTCTGAGCACCAGACACACAAAACAGCACCAATGGGTGTTTTCAATCTAATGACATCATTATTTAAAGGCTTCATTAGGAAGGCAACACAGAAATCACTAAAATAAAAGCAAAATACTGCGGATGCTGGAAATCTGAAATAAAAACAAGAAATGCTGGAAATACTCAGCAGGTCTGGCAGCATCTGTGGAGAGAGAAGCAGAGTTAATGTTTCAGGTAAACGTTTGCTCTTGTCCCTGATTATCTCAAGAGAGTCATTAGCTGGGCTCAGGGAGAGGCATCATTGGAGCCATGGCTGCTACAGCATAATTTTATGTTAATGATCACAGAGTGGAACCCCTGTCTATTCATGTTTGCTCTTAATTCACCACCAGGCTACAGAATGGTACTCTATATTTTGGACAAGAAACAGACCAAAAGTCTGCTTGCCTAATAATATGCTGTCAAGAAAACCCCATGTGCCAAATGAAAAATATTAATTTCATCAGTTGGAAACTTACATTAGACTTTTAATGGGAAAAAATCCTACAGTAACTTTTTTAAAAAAACTAGCAGCCAAGATGGCCTCCGCAATTTGCATCTGAAACACCTTTTCATATTCAAAAGATCTAGCCGGCACCAGAGGGTTGAGCAGCATGGACCCAGAACAATGGCTTGCTCTAAGTGATTGAATTACCTAAAATGGCTTCATTAGCACGACAGTCAAACAATCCTAACATAAAAGCAAAATACTCCAGCGACCCGGGTTCAATTCTGGGTACTGCCTGTGTGGAGTTTGCAAGTTCTCCCTGTGTCTGCGTGGGTTTCCTCCGGATGCTCCGGTTTCCTCCCACAAGCCAAAAGACTTGCAGGTTGATAGGTAAATTGGCCATTATAAATTGCCCCTAGTATAGGTAGATGGTAGGGAAATATAGGGACAGGTGGGGATGTGGTAAGAGTATGGAATTAGTGTAGTATTAGTATAAATGGGTGATTGATGGTCGGCACAGACTCGGTGGGCCGAAGGGCCTGTTTCAGTGCTGTATCTCTAACTAACTAACTAACTGCAGATGCTGGAAATCTGAAATAAAAACAAGAAATGCTGGAACCACTCAGCAGGTCCGGCAGCATCTGTGGAAAGAGAAGCAGAGTTAACGTTTCGGGTCAGTGACCCTTCTTCGGTCACTGACCCGAAACGTTAACTCTGCTTCTCTTTCCACAGATGCTGCCGGACCTGCTGAGTGGTTCCAGCATTTCTTGTTTTTATTAAACAATCCTAACATATTGACTTTGAAAGAGCAAACGCCTCTAAATGTAAATAGGCATCCTGGGGCATGTGGAGCCAATTCCTAACTTTGAACTTCATTAGGAGGTTCCAGGAAACCTGAAGCAGCTGTGTGACTGTCTGTCCATCTCAGGGGAAGCTGGTTTTGTTTCTTTTGGACAAAGAAGACAAGCTGTAACTGATTGTGCAGCAGCAGAGAAAGCTGTGGGTTTCCCTTTCTCTCTCTCTCTTTCTCTCTCCCCAGAAAACATCCAGTTTAAAAACTGTTTGCAACTGTGGACCCTCCAAGCCGAGAGAATGCTACAGCCAGAGACCAGGGGAAGAGAGCCAACTACAATTCTGCCTTCAAGAAAACCTTGAGCAAAGCAAGCCAACCACAAAGTGCACTTTGACCAGCTAGAACTTCAAGGATACAGCTTCAGCCGAGGACTACAGGACAATCTACTTCACAGACCGTGTATTTAATTTCCATTTATTCTGGACTTTAATCCAACCGCCAAATATATTTTTTCCCTCTGTAATCTATTGGTGTATGTGTGATTCTCGTGTGAATGTGTGCGTGAATGTGTAGCGTATTTTTTTTTAGTATTTTTTAAGTTGGGGTTAGAGTGTTAAGTATGATAAACTTACCTCTTTCTTGTTTAAACTCAAGTAAACCTGTCAAATTGTTTCCTTCACGATCACAGTAAAGGCAAAACACTCACAGAGGTGGTAAACATAACCACTGTTTAAAAGGAATAAAACCTGTTGCGGTTAAACAAGAGGAAGGGCAAGAGGGGAGCCTGAGACACATTGTACAGCGAGCTCGCCACTGGTATCAGACCCACCGGCCGTCCATGTCTCCGTTATAAAGACGTCTGCAAACGCGACATGAAATCGTGTGACATTGATCACAAGTCGTGGGAGTCAGTTGCCAGCATTCGCCAGAGCTGGCGGGCAGCCATAAAGACAGGGCTAAATTGTGGCGAGTCGAAGAGACTTAGTAGTTGGCAGGAAAAAAGACAGAGGCGCAAGGGGAGAGCCAACTGTGCAACAGCCCCAACAAACAAATTTCTCTGCAGCACCTGTGGAAGAGCCTGTCACTCCAGAATTGGCCTTTATAGCCACTCCAGGCGCTGCTTCACAAACCACTGACCACCTCCAGGCGCGTATCCATTGTCTCTCGAGATAAGGAGGCCCAAAAGAAAAAAAAGAAATGTGTGATTCTCGTGTGAATGTGTGCGTGAATGTGTAGCGTATTTTTTTTTAGTATTTTTTAAGTTGGGGTTAGAGTGTTAAGTATGATAAACTTACCTCTTTCTTGTTTAAACTCAAGTAAACCTGTCAAATTGTTTCCTTCACGATCACAGTAAAGGCAAAACACTCACAGAGGTGGTAAACATAACCACTGTTTAAAAGGAATAAAACCTGTTGCGGTTAAACAAGAGGAAGGGCAAGAGGGGAGCCTGAGACCCCTTCCTCACCTGGCCGTAACAATGCCCTATTCCTGTCCCTGTTCAGTGCTAAAACTATTGGTATGCCTGTTTGTATAGTCTCCTCCCTTGTTTCTTTCAATTATTCACTCACAGAACTTCTCCATGGATGTCCCAAGTCTAACTGAGCACTTACCTTTGTTGGTTTGACTCCTTGGTCTTTCTCCGCTCACAGGGGTCGATACCTTTGCCTAGCATAATGGAGAAATAACAACCTCATGATGAGGTCAGTAGCCTTAATGTCCCCATTAATACCAAACGATGTGACTAGCTCCACTTTGAAAGGGGTCTACCACCGGGTGTCCAAAGTGCCCACCTGTTTCAGGTGATAGGTCCCTTTTAATATGGAAGTAAGAGAGCTATGACGTAAATAGGAACCCGGTTCCCTTTTTAGCTCGGAACTGGCCATGCGCACCCCGACTAGTTCTGTGGGCACTGGAACTGAAGAGGCCCACCAAAAGGTATGTGTCTAATTTTTTGTGGTCCCTGGAGGAACAGGAGTGTCTAGATTACTAGACAAATGTCTAGTTTACTGAAATATACTTCATTGAAGAAGGGCAATATAATTGGTATGCTAATATCTTGACTTAATGATGTACCACAAGAATATTTTTATTAGGTAAGGGTATCAAGGGATATGCAGCCAAGACGGGTAAATAGCGATGAAGTACAGATCAGCCATAATCTAACTGAATGGCAGAGCAAGCAAAAGGCGCTGAATGACCTACTCCTGTTCCTATTTTTCTAATACTTCCTAATGCCCCATCAGGGTAGGTGGTGGGAAGCTGATTGCTCATGTATTAAAAGTACTTTGACCAGGTATGAATGGAATGTGGCTAAATGCTGACGGTCTCAAACCTGTCCAATTCCAGATGGTATATGTTTGTGGCCCTCCTCCTTTGTTTATGTAAAGATTGCTGGTACCGTGCAGCCAAAGAAAGAAAGACTTGCAATTATATAGTGCCTTTCACAACCTCAGGACATCCCAAAGCACTTTACAGCTAATGAAGTAGTTTTGAAGTGCAGTCACTGTTGTAGGACCTGCGGCAGCAACCTTTGCACACAGCAAGGTCCCACAAACAGCAATGCGATAATGGCCAGATAATCTGTTTCAGGAATAAATATGAGGTAGGAAAAAGAAAGACTTGCATTTGTAAAGCACATTACATGACCTCAGGATGACCCAAAGTGCTATACTGCCAATGAAGTAGTTTTGAAGTTTAGTCACAATTGCAATGTGGGAAAAATAGCAGCCAATTTACAAACAGCAAGCTCCTACAAACAGCAATGTGATAATGTCTGGATGATATTTGTTTTGGTGATGTCAATTGAGCTTTAAATATTGACCAGGACACTGGGGAAAAACTCCTCTGCTCTTCTTCACTATAATGCCATGGGATCTTTTACGTTCACCTGCGAGGACAGACGGGGCCTTGATTTAACATCTCATCCAAAAGAGAGCGTTCCCTCAGTATTGCACTGGAATATCAGCCTACATTTTTATGCTTAAGTATCTGGAGTGGGACTGGAACCTACAACCTCCTGATTCAAGAGGTGAAAGTACTACCACTGAACTACGTAAGCCACTCACCATGATGTTATCAAAGCAGTGTCAATAAGTATTTTAAAAGGGAATTAGTCGATTGGAAATGAAGAGATATTAATGAGTATTAATGTAAACTGAGAGCGAGATTAGACCAGGTCCATATGGAGAAAACACTGGCACAGACATGGCAGGAATAGCCTGTTTCTGTGCTGTAATGTTCTGTGATTATCTGGTAGACTGGGCTGTTCCTGAAAGGGGTTTTGAGCATGTAAAAACAGCATATTTTGTGCTTCCGATTTGGCTTGCCATTAATTTGATTTCATTCAATTTTTGCTTGTGTAATTCCTCGGCTGTATTTGCTGAGGAATAAGATTGCTTATTTCCTGCTGAAAGACACTTGGGGCTGGATTTTATGTCGGCGGTGCTGCTCCCGGCGACAGGCCAGAAGGCAGTGGGGGGCGGTGGGGGGCGGGGGGGGGGGGGGGGGACAGGGAGCGGGGGTGACAACCCCACATCAGCCCTTTAGAGATCTCCCAGTCGAATTCAGTGGTGAGCAGGAAATAATCTGCCCGACATCAGGAATGCCACCTTCTTTAACAGCCCCAAGAGCTGCTGGCCAATCAGAGAGCAGGCAGCTCAGCAGTCCCAGCAGTACTACTGGAAGGTATGTTCACTGCTGGTACTGTAGGAGGCCAGGAGCAGTAGACATGGAGGAGGCCCCAGAAGACAGTTAAATGGGGTCGGGCTCAACACAGCCACCCAGGCAGGCCCAAGCAAACAGGTGGGAGCAGGGGGAATCTTTCAGTGGGGGGATGCTTTTGCCACAGGGGAGCCCTCCGTAGGCCACAGGGTGCCCGATCAGGAAGGCCCCCCCTCCTCCGCACGCACCCCACCCCCTCCCTCAAAGAGCTCGCTAGGAGACCACCAGGTCGCAACTGTAGGCCCCTTCAGTGTTGGCTAAATGCCAGCAGAGGCAGGAGGCGGACCTTAATGGGCCACTTCAGTGGCTCAATTGGCCTCCCAGCAGACTTCCCATCTGACATGGTGCCCACAGCGGACAGAATGGCACAGAGGCAGGACAACGCCTGGCATGCTGCCAGATGGCACTCCACGCCATTCCCCATCCCCGCTCCACCCCACCCCCACCACCTCCCAGCCTGTCACCACAGGCCCTGTAAAATATTTCCCTTTTGCCAGCAAAATTCCAAAGGATTTTGTTCTCTGGTTTCTTTTGGTTTACCCTTTCCGGAACTATTAGTGCTGCATCAGATTGCTTGCTTCTGAATAAAAGAAAATCATGGAAAAGGAACAGTTTAACAGCTGAGCCTGTTAGGCAAAGTACCTGTTGTGACAGATGTTTATCCATTTTCTGAAATGGGTTGGATGTAATTGTATCTTGTGCAATAAAAGGGAGAATTGTTACTCTGCAGCACACTAAATTCTGCATACTAGACATGCAAGATTAAGTTTCAGATCACTGTCTGCGTGGGCTGTACTGTCTTCTGAAAAAATAGTACTGGGCACATTGCTGATTTTTAACAGATGCCTCTGACAAGTTTGGTTTCCTCTATCATACCAAGCACTTCTTTCCTGCCTCGACAGTTCCTAATTCCCCGTAAAGCCCAAACCAGCCCAAGACTGAAAACTGTTCCCTTATTTGGGGAGGCTCACTCCCCAAGCGACTCCCTCACACTCCTGGGCAAGACTCGAGAAAAAAAGTTTGTTCACTGAAAGGGGATTGCTCTCTCTCTCTCTCTCTCACACCTCTAGCCTCCAATCTCTCTCACACTGTTGCAGCCTTTTTCTCCCTAGCATTAGTCTCAGCCCAGTAGCTACAGTATTATTTACAGCCTGGCAGTACCCTATGGACACTGCCTGGCTGAAACTTCAATTCTACTGCCCAGGAGACAGCTGTATGCATTAGTTACACCTGGTTGCATGCATGCTCAGAGATCTTTCAGCAGTTCAAGTTTAGAACGAAGTTGCACACTCTGAAAACAACTCAATTAACTCCAGATAGATTTAAAAAGTCCTAGTGAGCCCCTAGATACTTTTTAAACTTTTACCACCACCAGCCCTACAGTCTTCTGAGATCTCTGCACTCCCCCAAATCTGGCCTCTTGCACATTCCCAATTTTAAGCGCTCTGCCATTGGCAGCCGTGTCTTCAGCTGCCTAGGCCCTAAACTCCGGAAATACCGCCTTAAACCTCTCCGGCTCTACCTCTCTCACTTCCTGTAAGACCTTAAAACCTACCTTTGTGACCAAACTTTTGTTCACCTGTCCTACTATCTCTTTACGTGGCTCGGTTTCAAATTTTGTCTGATAACGCTCCCGTGGAGCACCTTGGAATGTTTTAGTATGTTAAAGGTGCTATATAAACACAGGCTGTTGTTCTTCGACTCTCTACTGGCATATACTGGATAGTATGTAAGATTGCATCCTGCATCACTTTGATAAATAATACATCTGCCTTGTCCAGGGAGTCTTGCACTGCATCTCCAGATTTAGACTGCAACTTCAGTGAAGCTGTAATGCAAGAAGCCACTTTGCTACAACAATAAAGACACAGGGTAAGGTGTCAGCTGTGACGCAGTTGACAGTACTCTCACTTCTGAGCCATGCTAGTAGAATCATGCATGCACACAGCATGGAAGGAGGCCATTCAGCCCATTGTGTCCCTGACAGCTCTTTGAAAGAGCTATCCAATTTGTCCCACTCCCTTGTGCTTTTCTCATACCCTGTAAAATGTTATTTTCCAAGGAATGTGCGATGCTAATCACCTGATCCTACATGTTAATGCAAAACACCCTGAAAGCTGCCATGACAACAGCGTTTGTATAGTGCCTTTAACATAGTAAAAACATCCCAAGGTGCATCACAGGAATATTATCAAACAAAATTTGACATAAAGAGATATTAGGGCAGGTCAAAGAGATAGGTTTTAAGGAGCGTCTTTAAGGAGGCAAGTAGAGAGGTTTAGGGAGGGAATTCCAGAGCCTAGGGCCCAGGCAAATGAAGGCACCACCGGGAAATCGGGAATGTGCAAGAGGCCTGAATTGGAGGGGCACAGATATCATGAAGGGTTATGAGGCTATAGGAGAGACAAGGGCATGATAGAATTTGAAAACAAGGATGAGGATTTTAAAATTGAGCTGTTGCTTAACCGGAAGCCAATGTAGGTAAGTGAGCACGGGGGTAATGGGTGAACAGGTATTGGTGTGAGTTAGATTACAGGAAGCAGAGTTTTGGATGAACTTCAGATTAAGATTATTAGCAGAGTGTTTTATTTTCTAAGTAAATTGAATAAAACGGGTATGCTGGATAAGAGGTTAAGTTGTATTAAGTATTCCTAAATACTAGTTTCTATTGACTATTTACAAAAGCAGATAAAATCCCTGGCACTCTGAATATGTATCGGAAATTAGTTGCACCCCTTCTGATTCACTGCAATGTTTGCTGTGGAATATTCAGAGGAGTTATCCAGCAAACTTTGGCATAGATTTGCCCCGGAGGATTGGGGAGCATAACGGTCTAACTTAATGGAGTTTAGGGTATATGTGCTGTTCCAGGACATTCCAGCCCATTGTTCTAGGTACTGTCTATGGACACTTTTCAAGATTATAGTGGAAATTGATCCAGTAAAATTGTTTACTATAGTGAGGAAAGAACAAACTTGTATTTCTATAGCATTTTTCATGACCACAGGATGTTCCAAAGCACTTTACAGCCAATGAAGTACTTTTGAAATAAAAACAAGAAATGCTGGAAATATTCAGCAGGTCTGGCAGCATCTGTGGAGAGAGAAACAGAGTTAACGTTTCAGGTCAGTGACCCTTCTTCAGAACTGGCAAATATTAGAAATGTGAAAGATTATAAGCAAGTAAAGCGGGGGTGGGGCAAGAGATAACAAAGGAGAAGGTGTAAATAGGACAAGGTCACAGAATAGCTGACCAGAAGGTCATGGAGCAAAGGCAAACAATATGTTAATGGTGTGTTGAAAGACAATTAGTACAGATAGGGAGTTAACGGGCTGAAAACTGAACAGCCACAAGTACAAACATGAAAAAAAGTACTTTTGAAATGTCGTCACTGTTGTAATTTAGGAAATAAGGCAGCCAATTTTGTACACAGCAAGTTCCCACACACAACAAAATGATAATGACCAGACAATCTGTTTTTAGATATTGGTTGTGGGATAAGCATTGGCCAAAGAGAACTCCCCTACTCTTCTTCGAAATTGTGCCACAGGATCTTTTACATTCACCTGAGAGGGAAGACAGTCCTTCAGTTTAACATCTCATCTGGAAGACGGCATCTATTATTGAATGTTTCAGTTAGGGTCTCAGCGGAGCAGCATAGAATTCCCAGGAAATAATGGCATGACATAAGTAATGGCATAAGTCACTCATGCCATAATCTTTGCACCATGATGATGATGTAGATGTAGCATTACTATGGCAACTATTTTTAAAAAAAACAGGCCAGTGAGTCTAATTGTCTGAACCATTAAGTTCCTGGTATTGACTGCTCACACAAGTATAAAGATACATAACATTTTTCCACACTGGCCCAAACTTTAACAGCAAAGTATTTTGGCACTTCAATTGGTTTTTTTTTCACCTAATTAAATTCATGACAACAGAAATATTGTTGCTTACCTCTTTACCCTCTGAGAGACAATAATACTATTATTAGATACCCAGAAATCCATCTATTTTCCCAGATGGAGTTTGACCAGTACCTAATACAGCAACAATCCTTATGGTACTGTGAACAGTTCTGGTCTTCATATTACAAGAAGGATATAGAGGCATTGGAGAAGGTGCAAAAAAGATTTATAAAGATGACACCAGAGGTTATACCTAATATGAAAGGTTGACCAGAGTGGGACTCTTTTTTTCTCTACAAAAGAGGTGTTTGAAGGGTGACCAGATTATGAAGGGGTTTGATAGGGTAGATGCAGAGAAGTTTTTTCCACTTGTGGAATCCAAAAATAAACGCCATGAATATAATTTAGTCACGAATAATTCCAATGAGGAATTCAGGAGAAACTTATTTACCCAGAGGGTGGTGAGAATTTGGAATTTTCTACCACAAGAAGTAGTTGAGGTGACTAGCATAGATGCATTTATGAGGAAGCTGGATAAGCACAATGGGCTGATAGAGTGAGATGAAGTAAGGCATGAGGAAGCTTACGTGGAGCATTAACACTGACATAGACTAGTTGAGCCAAATGGGTTTTTTCCGTATTGTAAGTGCTATGCAATTCTATGGAAAAACCCAACCTAATTAGGTGAGTACTTTATCACTCTTGCTTGCCTTTTTATTGCAGCTAAACACTGCAGATGAGCATTGGGTTTGCTCTCCAATGCGTTCCCGCCTCCGAGCATTTCTCCCCGAGGTGTTCTAGCGGGTTTGATGGCAACTTGCCCAGACGCGGTGGGAATCCCATTAAGGATGGTAACAGAGTCATTGAATCATTATGATATAAAAAGAGGCCATTCGGCCCATTGAGTTGATGCTGGCACTCTGTAAAGTAATCCATTAAGTCACATTCCCCTGCTTTATCCCCGTAGCCCTACAAGTTTGTTTCCCTCAAGTGCCCATCCCATTTTTTTTGAAATTATTGATCATCTCTGAACCATTTATCTTCAATTTTCCAGGGTCATGAAAATGGAACAGAGTTGGCTTCAGAGCTGGAGCTCCAAGCTGCGATTCGTTTGAGGAATTACATTTATTTGTTGACAGTAATTCACAAAGGGAATCTATCCCCAGACAGCAGGCATGCCCTTGCAACCACTTCTTGGAGATTGATGTCTCCACTAATGCTTGCCGTGCTGCAATGGCAGCTGCTTCCCTCTTATTGAAGATGCCTCCTTGGCACCGCTGATGGCCAGACATTCCTCGCATTGCGAAGGCTGCCAATGGCCCTACCCATGGGCCGCGTCTAATTGGACCTACTGACTCTGGAACCCAGTCACCGTACCTACTTGGACAGGGGTCTCCGAGGCAGCTTCTTAATTGGCCGCCTCCAGAAATATTCCGTCCATCGTCCAACCATGGCCACATCTGGGTTCCCAATCTGGAAATAATCCTGACATCGGGATCGTGACCCACCTGGGAAAATTCATCCCATTGTGTTGTTCCTCATTATTTGTTCCACCTCCTATTTTAGTACCAACAAAGTTGGAGAATCTTGCCAGTAAAGTCTCATCCAATTTACCAATCAATTGTGCATTGAAAATAGTTAATGATTGCAAAAACATTGAGTAGGACCGCTTAGTCGAGATTGATGAAGAATGTTGCAGTAGGCTGAAGAAGCAGCTAAGTACAGGAGAGTTTGGCAAAATGAGTTGACTGCCAGGTAGCTTTAATGGGTGGCTCTATTGTGATATTTTTATAGCACGTCTTGAAGTGAAGGTCAAAGCAGAGGACCCCAAAGAAGGGAGCAGGGAAAAGCACAAAGGCAGAAAAGAACACACATCGGAGTATGTTTAATTCTTGCCCTCCTGATGGGCAGGAATAGTAGATGGGAGGAGTTAGAGTAGATGGGCGGATCAAGCTACTTGCCTAGTTCACTGTTCCCAACCAATGCTATTTGTGTCAGGCTTGCTGCATTGGCAGGACTCTTCGTTCTGCGTCAGTAGGTCAAGGGTTCAAGCCCCATTCCAGAGATGTGAACACAAAAGTCTAGGCTGCCACTCCAGTGCAGTACTGAGGGGTTGCTGCACTGTCAGACGTGTTGTCTTTCAGATGCGATGTTAAACTGCACCCCTGTCTATTGTTTTCATGATAGATAATGGATCCCACTCTTTCAAGGAAGAGCAGGGGAGGTTCTCCCCGGTGTTCTGGCCAATATTTATCCCACAATCAACATCACTAAAACAGATAACCAGGTCATTGCTGCATTGCTGTTTGTGGGAGCTTGCTATATGCAAATGATTTCAACAGTGACAACACTTCAAAAGCAATTCAATGAGAGGTATAGACAGGGTGGATAACAAGAAGCTTTTTCCCAGAGTGGGGGATTCAATTACTAGGGGTCACGAGTTCAAAGTGAGAGGGGAAAAGTTTAGGGGGGATATGCATGGAAAGTTCTTTACGCAGAGGGTGGTGGGTGCCTGGAACGCGTTGCCAGCGGAGGTGGTAGACGCGGGCACGATATCGTCTTTTAAGATGTATCTAGACAGATACATGAATGGGCAGGAAGCAAAGAGATACAGACCCTTAGAAAATAGGCGACATGTTTAGATAGAGGATCTGGATCGGCGCAGGCTTGGAGGGCCGAAGGGCCTGTTCCTGTGCTGTAATTTTCTTTGTTCTTTGTTCTTTATTGGTTCTAAAGTGCTTTGGGATGTCCTGAGGTTGTGAAAGGCACAACAGAAATGCAAGTCTTTCATTTTCTCTGTGCCAAATTTCAGGGAAGTCAAGCAGGCAGGCAAGTGTCTCATAGAAATATAAAAGTCTGATGATGTGCAGTGATATTTTCAACAAAACTTGGTGGGGGAGGGTGTCTGCCCGATGGCAAATTTGCCTGAGGAGGATGGGGGTGGGTGGGTGGTGTTGGGGAAGTAACAGATTACCTTTGGGATTATTCTTTGAGGGTCAAGAGGTGCAGGAGTGCTCCTCCCAGCCAAAGAAAGTAAAATTAGGCTGCCCCTTCCCATGCCATCTTGGAAACCAGTATCTGCTTGGGAACCCTCCCAGTACCCACCTCATGCTGGCACACATTGCTTGGGTCCCAGTAGAGCTCAGATCCTGCCCCAATTCCCGTTCCCACCTGCTAACTTTGATGACATTCCCATGAACTTCAGGCGAGAGCTAGACGTCAAATACTAAAATGAAGCCGTGCCATTAAAGTCGTCTCGTCCTTGTTCTTTTACCTTCTTCCAAATGCACCATCCTTTCAGCAACGGCCCCGCCGGCACCAATCCCAGCAGTGAGAATCCACAATTTCAATGAGACCAACAGTCAGTTGAAAAGACTTGGACCAAATGGAAGAAAGCCACAGAAAACTGTCTTGCGTGTCATGTGGAGGGAGGTGACAGTGGCAGTGGATGCAACTTTATTTCTGCATGCAACCGCAGACCAGTGTCAAACAAATGACCTGATGAAGGCAGGCAATGTAACACCCAGCCGTTTTCGCTTTACTTCTTTGGAAACCAACACTGTTCACTTTCAAAAATTAATAGCTGCTTAAGTCATCCAATATAGTTAATGGGATCATTAACTGGGGATCTTATGTGTTGCTATCTGCCCTAACATCAATTACAGCAGAACTTTACAACCTCTTCCTCTACTTTAACAGGGTCATAACAGCAAAACTATTGCATCGCAATACAAAAGCAAAATACTACAGATGCTGGAAATCTGAAATGAAACAGAAAATGCTGGAAATACTCAGCAGATCAGGCAGCATCTGTGGAGAGAGAAACTGAGTTAACATTTCAGGTTGATGACCTTTCATCAAAAGTGGGTGAAACAGTGCAGTTCTGATGAAAGGTCACAGACCTGAAACGTTAACTCAGTTTCTCTCTCCACAGATGCTGCCAGACCTGCTGAGTATTTCCAGAACTATTGCATCAGCTGTCTGATACCACCTGGGAGACATCCCTTGAATGGTAACTCTCACGTAATTCCCTCAATCTTGTCACAGGAGAAACTTGTACGCAATTCCTATTGTAGGCCGGGGACTAGAGGGAATATTCTGGATAACAAAGAGATGACATTCTACAAGGAGCAGGTCATGGGGCTATTGAGGAGGCACTCTCCTGTAGCCTAGATGGTAAGATTGGTGGGACAGTGCATGAGGCAGATCACAGTCACCCTCCTTATGAAGCATCACACAGCCAGAAGCTTCCACAGCCTGCTCTGTCTTTTTCATCTCAAATGGAGGGGTGGTTATACTGAGCCATTCTAAGTTAATGCACTTCTTTCCCGCACATCCATCAAAGTAACAGGGGCAGAAGAGGAAGATGATGTTGATGATGAAGAGGAAGATGATGTTGACGATGAAGAGGAAGATGATGTTGATGATGAAGAGGAAGATGATGTTGACGATGAAGAGGAAGATGATGTTGATGATGAAGAGGAAGATGATGTTGACGATGAAGAGGAAGATGATGTGGATGATGAAGAGGAAGATGATGTTGACGATGAAGAGGAAGATGATGTTGACGATGAAGAGGAAGATGATGTGGACGATGAAGAAGAAGATGATGTGGATGATGAAGAGGAAGATGATGTGGACGATGAAGAAGAAGATGACGTTGATGATGAAGAGGAAGATGATTTTGATGATGAAGAGGAAGATGATGTGGACGATGAAGAAGAAGATGATGTTGATGATGAAGAGGAAGATGATGTGGACGATGAAGAGGAAGATGATGTTGATGATGAAGAGGAAGAGCAGAAGCAGAAAGAAAAACATGTTTTTGTATTAGAAAAATATGTTTACCTTGTAGAGAATGATGAGGTGGAGGAAGAGGATATTGATTAATTGAGATGAGTTCCAGGAGCAATCTCCTTTACCGTGTTCCTGTGCCACAAATCCCTCGATATTACGTTCTGCACCATTTGCTTTAACTCTCATCCACCAGCTCAGATACTTCCTACGGTGATAATTATCAGACCAGGTATAAATGTATCAACATTGTTTTTTGTAACAGATGCTGTATTCTTGGATTCTGCAACAGGTATTATAGAATTTTAAAAAACCTTCAAGAAAATGAAGGCGCTTTTAATAAATTAATTACTTAAGTGGAGAGCAACAGGAAACCCTCAAAGGCATAATGCAGAGCATGCAGGATAAATACATACTCTAGGATCAGCATGCAGACAAAACAAGTATAACCCCAAGTGGATTCATAAATTAATCAGAAACTAAAAAAGGGGGAAAACAACTGCAATTAATCCTACAAGGAAGAGAGGTAAGATGGTCCACTGGGATGAACATAGGATACAGAGGAACCAGGAAAACCCTTACTGGGCTGGATTTTTATTTGTTCATGAAGGCAGTAAAGGGAACGGACAGTCGCTTAAACCTGCCCTTCTGGTCGGCGTGCAAGTTTCGCTCCAAGTTTTAAAGGTAGTGGCAGGAGCCAGAAGAGGCAAACCGCCTGTTCTGTGCAAATGACCACTTAAGCCTGTTCTCAGCTCGTTAAAGGGCCAGTTTTTTAGATTTTCTTTCTAAGGTGTGGGTTCGAACATACGTACGAACACACGAATTGGGAGCAGAAGTAGGCCATTCGGCCCCTCGAACCTGCTCCGCCATTCAATAAGATCATGGCTGATCTGTTTATGTTTCGAATTCCACACTCCCATCTACCCCGATAACCCTTGATTTCCTTGCCTAACAAGAATCTATCTACCTCCGCCTTAAAACTATTCACCACCTTCTGAGGCTGAGAGTTCCAAAGTCACACAACCCTCTGAGAGAAAAAAATTCTCCTCATCTCTGTCCTAAAAGGGTGACCCCTAATTTTAAAACAGTGCCCCCTAGTTCTGGACTCACCCACAAGAGGAAACATCCTTTCCACATCTCCCTTGCAAGACCGTTCAGGATCTTAAAAACTTCAATCAAGTCTCTCCTCTTTCTTCTAAACTCCAATGAAAACAACCCCAGTCTGTCCAACATTTCCTCATAAGACAAACCGTTCATGCCAGGTATCAAATTGGTAAACCTCCTCTGAACCGCCTCTAAAGCATTCACATCCTTCCTTAAATAAGGAGACCAAAACTGTACACAGTACCAGCACTGAACTCAACTGACCACTTTTTTGCCCATTCCACCATCTTCGCAATATCACCTCATAGTTCCCTTTGGTGATCAGAATTATTTATTATTCTTTCCATTTTGTGTCATGTGCAAACTTGGACACCACTCCGTCTAACCCTATATCCAAATCATTGATGTGAATAGTAAATTGATGCAGTCGATGGGCCAAATGGCCTTGTTCTGTGCCATTATGACTCTATGACTAGTCCCAGGACAGATACTGATACACATTTCCAAGCACTTTGACAAAATGCTCTTAACTCCTACTTGTTATTTCCACTTTTCTTACCAATGTCAATCCAATTTGCTACCCTTTACCTTAATTCTATACTCCCTTAATCTTCTCCAATTCTCTTCTGCTTTATACGTAGTCAACGATTTTCTGAAAGTCCATGCAAAGCACATCCAATGCATTTCCCTATCCACCATACTGGTCACGTTCTTAAAGAAGTCTATTGGGTTTGTCAAGCATAAACTTACTTTCAGAAATCCATTTTGGCTGTGTTGAATTATTTTCGTTTATCTAGATATTTAGTAATTCTATCTTTAATTAAAGATTCCAAAACATTTCTTACCAAAGATATTAACTGGTGTGTAATTTTTGTGTTAATTTTTGTCCGATTACGCTACTGTGAAGTACCTTGGACCTTTTACTATATCTAAGGTGCTATATAAATGCAAACTGCTATTGTAATTACCTAAATTAACTCTTTATCTGACATTTGTATTCCTTCACTTAAGTAACATCTCTAATACTTTGCTTTTATATTTATTACATCTCATCTCATTTTTAACTATTGTCACGAAAACCTACTTTATGTCAAATGATGATTTTTAATCCACTGGCTGGAAACCTGAATTGAATTAAAAAAGAATAGAGACTAAAGGTGATGTGAGCTCTCAGCTAAAGATGGTTACCCTAATTTGCATTACAGTACCTTCCACATTCCAATCCATTGAGATAGAGACACCATGTCTGCAAAGACCCATCAAGGATAATGACCTGGGGAAAGTGAGTGAACCACATGTCCTGTCCTGTTAGCAAGGCATCAAGGCAATCAAATGAGATATTCAACTGGCGGAGACGAACCACTAAACCTAATCACTTGAACAATGTGACCCTAGCTGTGAGAAGGAGATTCCCAGATATGACCTAATTAAGTTGCAAGGGGGAATATTCTAGTAACAACCATGTTAGAATCACTGGGTGGCTGTCATGTGACAAACACACGAAGGGTGGGCCTATGCTTCTGCTTTCTCTGCAGTAAAGACACAAGCAGCTGAGATGCTGATGAGAGTAGACCGGAGTGGGGTCCCTCCTTCCTCTCTCTCTCCAACCCACCTTGCAAGCTTCAAACCCTGTTTGCTGACTGTGACCACCCAGGGATGCCACTGCTGCAGACAGAGAATCCTTGAAGGAAATCAACCCCGTACTACTGTCTCTAGGAGGACAGACAAATCAGCTGTCTACATCTTTAAATTGGAAGCATTAGCACCACCGAGGGAAAGTCGCACGAACACCGAATTTAGCCTGAAGCCAGCCGAGTCACCAATCTCCACAGACTGTATACTCCTTTTATTTCTCTGGACTCTAATTTGACCATTCTATCCTTCCCACTCTGTAACCTATTTGTGTGTTAATTTTGAATGTGTAAGTCAGAGTGTATTTTATTATTTTACTTAGATCGGTTTAAGTATAATAAAGCTAATCTCTTTGTTTGTTAAACTCAAGAAGCCTTGTCTAATTGGTTCTTTTACGATCACAGCATGTAAATAGTTAAACACTCACAGAATTGACAAGTATGTCCTTTTCAAAAAAGAAGTAAACATATTGCAGTCAATAAGGAGAGGGACAGAGGGGAACCATTCAACCCCTCCTCACCTGATTGTAACACAATTTTAAAATTTACCTCCTTCACCAATATTCTTCTCTTAATTATGTCAAGAAAACACTATATCCCAAATGAGAGATATTAATTCATCAGTTGGAAACTTACATTAGACTTTTAATGAGGAAAATCCTACCATTAACTTTTTAAAAACTGGTAGCCAAGATGGCCACCGCAATTTGCATCTGAAACACCTTTGCACAGTCCAAGGCCCAACTGGAATCAAACATCTGAGAAGCCCTGGACCCAGAGCAATGGCTTTCTCTAAGTAATTGAATTACCTAAGATTGCTTCACTAGCACGGCAGTCAAGGCAATCCTGACACATTGACTTTGAAAGAGCAAACCCCTCTGAGTGTAAATATTGGCATCCTGGGGCCTGTGGAGCCTATTCTGAACCTTGTATCTCATTAGAAGGTTCCAAAGAATCCCCTGAGACAGTGTGACCATCTGCCCATCTCTGAAAAACTGGGAGTTTTGTTACACAGACAGGAGACAAGCAGTAACTGAGTGTGCAGCAGCAGAAGTCTGTGGGCTTCCCTTTCTCTCTCTCCAGAAAACACCAAGTATGAAAACCATCTGAGACTGTGGACCCTCCAAGCCTCCAGACTGCTACAGCCAGAGACCAGGGGAAGAGAGTCAACTACAATTCTGCCTCCACAAAAACCCTAAGCAAAGCGGGCCAGCACAAAGTGTACTTTGACCAGCCAAAGACTTCAAGAATGTAACTCCAGCTGGAAGACCACCGAATCCAACCTCCGACTGTGTATTTAACTTTTATTTATTCTAGACTTTAATCCAACTAAAAACCTACTTTCCACTCTGTAATCTATTTGTGTGTGTGTGATCCTCATGTAAATGTGTGCGTGAATGTGTAGCCTTTTTAAAATTATTTTAGATAGGATTTAGCTTGTTAAGTATAATAAACTTACCTCTTTCTTGTTTAAACTCAAGAAAATCTGTCTGATTGGTTCTTTCCCGATCACATTAAAGGTAAAAGTTAAAAACACTCACTGAGGTGGTCAGCACAACTATTATTTTTTAAAAGGAATAAACCCTGTTGCAGTCAAATAAGAGGAAGGACAAGAGGGGAGCCTGGGACCCCCTCCTCACCTGGCCATGACAATCAAAAATACTTGTTAAGTATCTCTGCCAGTTTCCATTTATCCACTATGAACTCACTATTTTTCTTAATGGTCCCATCTCAAACTTAACAATTCCATTATTATTGATGTATTTGTCGAATACCTTACTGTTCTTCTTAATACCTTTTGAGCTCTGACTCCTGCACTCTTTGTTTACAAGACTCTTCACTTCCCTATTTTTCCATTTTGCCAGTACATTAGCTCCCTCCCTGTTCAGATGTAGCCCATCCTTGCAAAATATCTGCCGTGTTTCCCAGAACCAATGTTAGCGTTATATTGTCTGCAAATGTAGCTATTGTGCTTGTGACTCCAGATCATTTATAATGACATTAAACAAAAGAGGTTCCAAATAGACCCCTGTGGGATCAGACTAGTAATATACCCCCAGACTTATGATAATCCTGTACCATCAGCCTCTGAGTTATATTAGTCAACTCACTATGTAGCCATTGTAAAATAATTTCATCTTTTTCCACTGATTCCCACTTGCTTTATTTTCAGTCCCAGCCTTTCCAGAGAAACTGTATCAAAAACCTTACTGAAATCCAAGCACATTCCATCTACTGCCTTACCCATATCAAGCTACTTTGTCACACCCTCAAAGAAAACCGGTAAGTTAAATTGACAATGCCTTCCCTTCATGTTATGGTTTTAATACTATCCTCATGCTCTTTGGTCTTATTTTTGACAAGGATTTCCATAATTTTATCCATAATTGCTTTCAAATTCACTGGTCTGTAGTTTCCTGTGTCCCTTTTTCTACCTTTTTTAAAATATAGAAGTAACATCTGGTAGTTCCCAGACACCTCTCCAGTATTCAGTGACTTCTGGAAGATTTATGCCACAGTTCCTGCAAATTGCTCCATCATTTTCTTAAAGATCCTTGGATGCACCTTGTGATTTATTTACCTTCAGGTTGCACAGCTGTTCAGCAATTTGTTCTTCCCTTTTCTGGTGTATGGGGTACATTTCTTAGTTCTCCTCTGCGAGATGTCCTTTCATACAGTGGCTCTTTCATTTGTTATTCACTTCTATTTGTAGCCATTCTGTCCCATCTGTTTGTTCCACTCATCTGGCTCCCATTGTTTCACAAGTCCACATGTAACCCCCCACTATTCAAGGTGCTACCTCAAAGTAGGAGAGCGTTCTTCACACTTTTAAAAGTTCAGCTTATTCAGCTTGTGTGTGGTATGTTTCCACTGAGTTCATTCTTCTGACAATAGCCAACTGATATTCAACGTCTTACCAGCATTAAAATTTATACAATCAGCTATTCCAAACATCAACATCTAATTTATACAATCAACAGTTTCAAGCAACCATTGTTTAAGTCTTGTATATTCAGCATTTCCATCATATGTATCATTTTATGAAAGTTAATGTATATGTTGTACTATTCCTATTTAAAGACGAAGAAAAAGAAAGACCAAAGGAGGGCTGGCTGTTATTGAATTGTTAGAACCAGAGCTGGTTTAAGTTCTTAATTGCCATGGCCTTTGCTATAGAGAAGTCTCAGTGAATAGTTTATCAGCTGTAATGCCTGGGGTAACTAGAGCCTGCTGCATGTTTAATACCTGAACAAGCTTGTTGTACCCAAGGTGTCATTTATTCCAACAATATCAGAACCATTACTGAATCACGTTTAAATGCAGAGATTTCTTTTTAAAACATTTTTGTAAAGCATGAAAGAACTTACATTTATAATAGTTCCTTTCACAACCTCAGGCTATCCAAGGTGCTTTACAGCAAATTAAATACTTTTGAAATGTAGCCACTGTTGTAATATAGGAAAACGCAATAGCCAATTTGTGCACAGACAGGTCTCACCAACAGCAATATGGTAATGCCCAAATATCTTCAAGTGATGTTGGTTGAGTGATAAATACTGGCCAAGGTGCTGGGGAGAAGTCCCCTGCTTATCTTTAAAATAGTGTCATTAAATGTTTTATGTCCACCTGAGAGGGCAGACAGGGCCACAGTTTACCTTTTCATCTGAAGGGAATTACCTCTGACAGTGCAGGACTCCCTCAGTACTGCAGTTTCAGCCTGAATTTTGTGCTCAAGTCTCTGGAGTGGGACTTCAACCTTCTGGACTCAGAGGTGAGAGTGCTCCCTACTGAGCCACAGCTGACACCTTGAATTACAACCATTGGTAGGTGTTCACTGTGCACCAAATAGTTATGTTGATGTATATGAAGTTATATAAGGAAGATCTTGCATAAATGAATTGGTAGGGTATGTTCAGAACAAATGGAAATTCTTGAAGGCACAACGTTGAATGTGCAGCATAAATAGATACTTAGGAAAAGCATGTGTAGACTAAGCAAGCATAAATCCAAATGGATTAATAAATTAATAAGAAATTAAAATGGGGTGATTAGTATGGAGGTGATACAACAAGAGTGCTGAAAGGGCCAATGAGTCTTACAGGGAAGAAAGGTAATAATACTGGGATGAATATAGGATCTGCAGACAACATATGAAAAGAGTTCTGAAAGGAGCAAAGAGGAAAGACCACAGCTACAGATACAGACCATAAAAGTAAGGATTTATTTCAGTACTATAATAGTAAGAGGGTCATCAGAGAAGTAATTATAAATTTCTACAAGGCAACTGTTAGAATACCGTGTGCAGTTTTGGGCACCTGATTATGGAAAGGATGTTGATTTGCTGAGTTTGCATTTGCGTGAGGTTTATTTCATTTATTCATAAACCCAATCGGAAATTTGTAGCCTGAGATATACGATCGGTCAGAACATCACTTTTCAGTCAATCTCAGAGAGAGCAGGATTTTGCAGTGGCATGTTTTCCAGTGAGTACCTCAGCAGTAAAATGGTTCAGTCATTTGATCAGCAATGATCATTTTGAATGGCGGAGCAGACTCAATGGGCCATATGGTCCTATTTCTTGTGTTCTTCTGTTCAGTTCTCACCCTGCATTCCATTATCCTAGATTACATGGCACAATTCATGTGTTAGTTCAGGGGGAGCCTTTGGAAGTGGTCCTTTGGTTGAGCACGAGAAAAAGTATGTGGAATGCACTCAAATTGTAACTGATACCATAGAATGATCAAGTTTGACATGATCTGGGGTTCAGCAACCAAGTATATGTAATTTCAATAAAGCTAACCTCAAGAAAGTAAGGGAACAGTTCAAGTAAATTATTTGGTGGGTTATGTTCAACATCACTTCAGTAGAAAATAAGTGGAAATCCTTAAAGGCATAATGTTGAGCATGCAGGATAAATACATACTAGGGATTAGCAAATCTAGACTAAACAAGCATAACCCCAAATGGATTACCAAATTAAAAAAACAACTGCTACGCAGTCCCACAGGGAGAAAGGGAAGCTGGTTCACTGGGATGAATTTGGAGATGTGAACAAACATACTGAAAGTGTGCTGAGAGTGGAAAACAGGAACCTGGGCAACAGCATAGCTACAGACACAGAAGATAACCGTAAGGATTTATTTCAGTACTATAACGAAACAGAGATATTAATTATTAGGAAAGACTGTACATGCTGGGGCTCTTTTCTCTAGAAAAGGGAAGGCTGAGGGATGACCTAATAGAGATCTTTAAAATTATGAAGGGGCTTGATAAGGCATATAGAGATGTTTTCACTTGTGGCGAGTCCACATCGACTTGCCAAAGATATAAGTTAGTCACTAATAAATCCAATAAGAAATTCAGGAGAAAATTCTTTATCCAGAGAGTGGTAAGATTGTGGAACTTGCTACCACAAGGAGGAGTTAAGGCGAATAGCATACATGTATTTAAGGGGAGGCTCAATAAGTACCTGAGGGAGAAAGGAATAGAAGGGTATGCAGACAGTTTTAGATAATGTAGGGGAGACTCATATAGAGCATAAACACCAGCACAAACCAGTTGGACTGAACTGCCTGTTTCTGTGCTGTAAATTCTATGTAATTCTATGTAACAGTAAGAGGGCAATCAGACAATGATGAAAAATTTATATAAGGAAATGGCTAAAGTACTGTTTTCCCATTGTAAAAAGGATATTGAAGCCACAGAAAGTGTACCATGTAGATTCACTAGGATGTTACCAGGGAGGAGAGGCTTTAGATACTAGGAGTATTTTCATTGGAGTTGAGAAAGCTAAGAGGTGATTTAACAAAGATTTTCTAAAATTATGAATTGTTTTGAAAGCATCAATATGGAAGAACTGTTTCCTTTGGTTGAGTAATCAGTGACCAGGGATTATCAAATTAAAATCCTTGCGGAGAATGAGGAGAGGTTAGGAAAAGTTTCCTTTGACACAGGCAATAGTTGTGTCATACACTACTGAATCCTTTAAGACAAGATCAGATAAATGTTTGAAGTAGAGGACTGTGAGGACTATGGAGAGAGAAAGAGAAAAAGAGACAGCTAAGCGCTAGAATGAGAGTTCTAGCAAAAGTCCAACACACACATGATGGGCTAAATGGCCTCCTTCTGCAGTGTAAATGTCTATGTTCCTAAAAGGTGATAATCCTAAAGATGCCACTGAGGCCAAAAAATGAGAATAATCGTAATATAGTTAATACAGTAACTGATGACTTTATCCAAATATTCATCAGTGAAAATCTGAGATGTGCCCAAATTGATATTTGTACTAGAGAATAGTAAGTTATTAGGTGGGGTCAGAGTAAGGGAGAAAGTAATAAAGTTTAAATCAGGGTTAATGTGCATGTATGTGAATACACAGAGTGTTGTGAATAAGACTGGTGAGGTACAGGCACAGATTGCCATGTGGAAATATGATGTTGTGGCTATAACAGAGACCTGGCTCAAAGAAGGGCAGAACTGAGTATTAAATATTGCTGGATACATGGTTTTCAGGGAAGATAGGAAAGGGAAAAAAGAGGGAGGGGTGGCGGTATTGATTCAGGAGAGCATTGCAATGCTGGAGAAAAATGGCGTCACAGAGGGGTCGAGGACAGAGTCGATTTGGCTAGAACTAAGGAATGAAAAAGATGCTGTTATTTTGCTCATTGTTGTCTATAGGCCACCAACTAGTGGGAAGGATGTAGAGGAACAAATGTGCAACGAAATTACAGTGAGGTGCAAAAATTATAGGGTGGTTATAATGGGGGACTTTAATTATCCAAACATAGACTGAGCTAGTAGTAGTATAAAGGGCAGAGAGGGGCAAGCGTTCCTAGAGTGTGTTCAGGAAAATTTTCTACAGCAGTGTATTTCTAGTCCAATGAGAAAGGAGGCACTGCTAGACCTGGTTCTTGGGAATGAGGTGGGCCAAGTGGATCAAGTGTCAGTAGGACAGCATTTAGGGGACAGTGATCATTGTATCATAAGTCTTAGGCTGACTATGGAAAAGGACAAAGAATCCAGAGTAAGAATAATTAACTGGGGGAAAGCCAACTTCAATGGGCGAAGAAATGATCTGGGACAAATAAATTAGAGTGAAAAGTTGGCAGGAAAAACGGTACCTGAACAATGGGCTACCCCCAGAGAAGAGATAGTTTGGGCACAGTCGAAGTACGTTCCCTCAAAGGGGAAAGGTAGGGTAAACAAATCCAGAGCTCCCTGGATGACCAAAGTGTTAGAGATTAAGATTAAGAAGAAAAAGTGTGCTTACGACAGATGCCAGGTAGAGAATACTATTGAGAACTGGACTGAATATAGGAGGTCCAGAGGGGAAGTGAAAAAGCAAATAAGAGAAGCAAAGAGAGAGCATGAAAAGAGACTGGCAGCTAACACAAAAGGGAATCTCAAAGTTTTCTATAGACAGATAAATAGTAAAAGGGTGGTCAAAGGAGGAGTGGGGCCTATTAGGGACCAATAAGGGGATTTGCACATGGAAGCAAAGGGCATAGCTGAGGTATTAAATGAAAACCTTGCATCGGTCTTTACCAAGGAAGAAGATGCAACCCAGACGATGGTGAAAGAGGAAATTCAGACACCAGAAGGGTTTAACATTGATAAGGAGGAGGTGTTGGATAAGCTGTCTGTACTTAAAGTGGATAAGGCACCAGGACCAGATGAATGCATCCAAAGATACTGAGAGAACTGAGAGTAGAAATTGAAGAGGCACTGGCCATAATTTTTCAGCCTTCCTGGGTTGTGCCAGAGGACTGGAGATTTGCAAACTTTACACCCTTGTTCAAAAATTGGTGTAATGATAAGCCCAGCAACTACAGGCCAGTCAGTTTAAATTCGGTGGTGGGAAAACTCTCCGCTGGTTGGAGTTGTACCTAGCGCAATGGAAGATGGTTGTAGTTGTTGGAGGTCAATCATCTCAGCTCCAGGACATCATTGCAGGAGTTCCTCAGGGTAGTGTCCTAGGCCGAACCATCTTCAGCTGCTTCATCAATAACCTTCCTTCAATCATAAGGTCTGAAGTTGAGATGTTTGCTGATGATTTTCAGAAGGCTTCAGATAAGGTTCCACATAAGAGGTTAGTGTGCAAAATTAAAGCACATGGGATTGGGGGTAATATACTGGCATGGATTGAGAATTGGTTGACAGACAGGAAACAGAGAGTAGGAATAAACGAGTCTTCTTCCAGGTGGCAGGTAGTGACTAGTGGGGTACCGCAGGGATCAGTGCTTGGGCCCCAGCTATTCACAATATATGTTAATGGTTTGGGTGAGGGAACTAAATGTAACATTTCCAAGTTTGCAGAAGACACAAAGCTGGGGAGAATGTGAGCTGTGAGGAGGATGCAAAGAGGCTCCAATGTGATTTGAACAGGTTGGGTGAGTGGGCAAATGCATGGCAGATGCAGTATAACGTGGATAAATGTGAAGTTATCCACTTTTGTTGTAAAAACAGAAAGGCAGATTATTATCTGAATGGTGATAGATTGGGAAAGGGGGAGGTGCAGTGAGACCAGGGTGTCATTGTACACCAGTCGCTGAAAGCAAACATTCGGGTGCAACAAGCAATTAGGAAGGTGAATAGTATGTTGGCCTTCATTGCAAGAGGATTTGAGTACAAGTGCAAGGATGTCGTACTGCAGTTATACAGGGCCTTGGTGAGACCACACCTGGAATATTGTGTGCAGTTTTGGGCTCCTTATCTGAGGAAGGATGTTCTTGCCATGGAGGGAGTGCAAAGAAAATTTACTAAACTGATTCCTGGGATGGCAGGATTGATGCATGAGGAGAGATTGGGTTGACTAAGCCTATATTCACTAGAGTTTAGAAGAATGAGAAGGGATCTCATAGAAACCTGTAAAATTCTAACAGGACTAGACAGGCTAGATGCAGGGAGGATGTTCCTGATTGCTGGGGAGTCCAGAGCCAGGGGTTAGAATCTCAGGATATGGGGTATGCCATTTAGAACCGAGATGAGGGGAAATTTCTTCACTCAGAGGGGGGTGAACCTGTGGAATTCTCTACCACAGAAGGCAGTGGAGGACAAGTCATTAAATATATTCAAGAAGGAGAAAGATATATTTCTTAATTCCAAAGTGATCAAGGGATATGGGGAGAAAGCAGGAACAGGGTACTGAATTAGACGATCAGCCATGATCTTTTTTGTGTTTCTATGTTTCTATGATTGCACAATGTTCAGCACCATTCGTGACTCCTCAGATACTGAAGCAGTCTGTGTAGAGATGCAGTAAGACCTGGACAATATCCAGACTTGGCTGATAAGTGGCAAGTAATATTCATGCCATACAAGTGCCAGGCAATGACCATCTCCAACAAAAGAGAATCCAACCATTTCCTCTTGACATTCAATGGCATTACACTCGCTGAATCCCCCACTATCAACATCCTGGGGGGTTACTATTGACCATAAACTGAACTGGAGTAGCCATATAAATACCGTGGCGACAAGAGCAGGTCAGAGGCTAGGAATCCCTGTGGCGAGTAACTCACCTCCTGACTCCCCAAAGCCTGTCCACCATCTACAAGGCACAAGTCAGGAGTGTGATGGAATACTCTACACTTGCCTGGATGGGTGCAGCTCCAACAACACTCAAGAAGCTCGACACCATCCAGGACAAAGCAGTCCGCTTGATTGGCACCCCATCCACAAACATTCACTCCCTTTACCACTGACGCACAGTGGCAGCAATGTGTACCATCTACAAGTTGCACTGCAGCAACTCACCAAGGCTCCTTAGACAGTACCTTCCAGACCCACGACCTCTACCAACTAGAAGGACAAGGGCAGCAGTTGCATGGGACCACCACCACCTGCAAGTTCCCCTCCAAGTCACACACCATCCTGACTCAGAACTAAATCGCTCTTCCTTCACTGTCACTTGGTCAAAATCCTGGAACTCCCTTCCTAACAGCACTGTGGGTGTACCTACCCCAAATGGACTGCAGCGGTTCAAGAAGGCAGCTCACCACCACCTTCTGAAGGGCAATTAGGGATGGGCAATAAATGCTGGCCTAGCCAGCAATGCCCACATCCCACAAATGAACATAAAACATTGTACAAAGATTTATTCGGGAAGAAAATTAATTGTCACATGTACAAATGTAGGTTAATTAAAGAAAGCCAGCATGGATTTCTTAAGGGAAAATCATGTTTAAATAACTTGCTGGAGCTTTTTGAAGAGGTAACAGAGAGGGTTGATAAGAGCAATGCTGTTGATGTGGTGAACATGGAGTTTCAAAAGGTGTTTGATACAGTGCCACACAACAGACCTGTGAGCAAAGTTATAGCTCATGGAATAAAAGGGAAAATAGCAACATGGTTATGGAATTGACTGAGTGACAGGAAACAGAGAGTAAGTGGTTAATGGATGTTCTTTGAACTGGAGGAAGGTTTGTAGTGCAGTTCCCCACGGGTCAGTGTTGGGACCCTTGCTCTGTTTGATATATATTAATGACCAAGACCTTGGTGTACAGGGCACAATTTCAAAGTTTGCGGATGATACAAAACTTGGAAGCATTGTGAACTGTGAGGAAGAGAGTGTAGAACTGCAAAAAGACAGACAAGTTGGTGGAATGGGTGGACAGGTGGCAGATGAAGTTCAATACAGAGAAATGTGAAGTGATTCATTTTGGTAGGAAGAACATGGAGAGACAGTATAGAATAAAGGGTACAATTCTAAAGGGGGTGCAGGAGCAGAGGGACCTTGGGGTATATGTGCATAAGTCATTGAAGGTGACAGGACAGGTTGAGAGAGCGGTTAATAAAGCATACATTATCCTGGGCTTTATTAATAGGGGCATAGAGTACAAGAGCAAGGAGGTTATGTTGAACTTGTAAAAGACACTAGTTCAGCCTCAGCTGGAGTATTGCATCCAGTTCTGGGCACCACACTTTAGGAAGGATGTGAAGGTGTCAGAGAGGGTGCAGAAAAGATTCACGAAAATGGTTCCAGGGATGAGGAAATTCATTTACAAAGATAGATTGGAGAAGTTGGGACTGTTTTCCTTGGAGAAGAGAAGACAGAGAGGAGATTTGATTGAGGTATTCAAAATCATGAGGGGTCTGGACAGAGTAGAAAGAAAGAAACTGTTCCCACTCATGAAAGGATCGAGAACGAGAGGGCACAGATTTAAAGCAATTGTGAAAAGAAGCAAAAGTGACATGAGGAAAAGCTTTTTCATGCAGCAAATGGATAAGGTCTGGAATGCACTGCTGCCTGAGTGTGGTGGAGGCAGGTTCAATTGAAGCAGTCAAAAGGGAATTAGACTGTTATATGAAAGGGAAGAATGTGCAGGGTTACAGGGAGAAGGCGCGGAATGGCATTAGGTGAATTGCTCTTTCGAAGAACTGGTGCAGACATGATGAGCCGAATGGTCTCCTTCTTCACTGTAACAATTCTGTGATTCTGTCTGTCTGCAACCCAACATGGTAGGGACTAAGCCAGTGACTATATGAATGCATGTTCTCAAATCTAGCATCTAGATAATGTCTTCAAGCAACTGTTGCTTCACATTTTCATCAGTTTTATTGGCAAGGTGGAAGAGATTATTCAGGGCAGCTTAATGTTCTGCGGGGCAGGGTGGGGGGAGGTGCATTCAGAACCATGGACCATAAACTTTTAGGGTTGCCAATTTTGGGTGGATTTTTAAAATTCTTTCACAGGATGTGGGCATCGCTGGCTAGGCCGGCATTTATTGCCCATCCCTAATTGCCCTTGAGAAGGTGGTGGTGAGCTGCCTTCTTGAACCGCTGCAGTCCATACAGTGTAGGTAACCCACAGTGCTGTTAGGAAGGGAGTTCCAGGATTTTGACTCAGCGACAGTGAAGGTACAGCAATGTAGCTCCAAGTCAGGATGGTGTGTGGCTTGGAGGGGGACTTGCACGTGGTGGCGTTCCCATGCAACTGCTGCCCTTGTCCTTCTAGGTGGTACAGGTCGTGGGTTTGGAAGGTGCTGTCTAAGGAGCCTTGGTGAGTTGCTGCAGTGCATCTTGTAGATGGTACACACTGGTGCCACTGTGTGTCGGTGATGGAGGGAGTGAATATTTGTGCATGGTGTGCCAATCAAGTGAGCTGCTTTGTTCTGGATGGTATCGAGCTTCTTGATTCTTGTTGGTGCTGCACCTATCCAGGCAAGTGGAGAGTATTCCATCACACTCCTGACTTGTGCCTTGTAGATGGTGAACAGGCTTTGGGGAGTCAGGAGGTGACTTACTTGCTGCAGAATTCCCAGCCTCTGACCTACTCTTGTAGCCACAGTACTTATATGGCCTAGCCCAGTTCAGTTTCTGGTTAATGGCAACCCCCAGAATGTTGATGGTGGGGGATTGCCGTTGAATGTCAAGGGGAGATGGTTGGATTCTTTTTTATTGGAGATGGTCATTGCCTGTCACTTGTGTGGTGCAAATGTAACTCACCACTTATCAGCCCAAGCCTGAATGTTGTTCAGCTCTTGCTGCATATGGACATGGACTGCTTCAGTATCTGAGGAGTGGTGAATGGTGCTGAATAATGTACTGTCATCAGCAAAAATCCCCACTTTTGACCTTATGATGATGGGAAGGTCTTCGATGAACCAGCTGAAGATTGTTGGGCCTAGGACACTATCCTGAGGAAGTCCTGCAGTGATGTCCTGGGTCTGTGATGATTGACCTCCAACAACCACAACAATCTTCCTTTGAGCTAGGTGTGACTCCAACCTGTGGAGAATTTCCCCCTGATTCCCATTGACTCCACTTTTGCTAGGGCTCTTTGATGCCAAACTTGGTCAAATGCTGCCTTGATGTCAAGAGCAGTCACTTTCACCTCACCACTTGGGTTCAGCTCTTTTTACCATTTTTGTACCAAGGCTGTAATGAGGTCAGGAGCTGAGTGGCCCTGGCGGAACCCAAAACTGAGCGCAGTAAGAAGGTTATTGCTGAGTAAGTACCACTTGATAGCACTGTCGGCAATACCTTCCATCACTTTGCTGATGGTCGAGAGTAGACTGATGAGACAGTAATTGGCCGGGTTGGATTTGTCCTGCTTTTTGTGGACAGGGCGTACCTGGGCAATTTTCCATTGTCGGGTAGATGCCAGTGTTGTAGCTGTACTGGAACAGCTTGTCTAGGGGCCCGGCCAGTTCTGGAGCACAAGCCTTCGGTACTATTGCTGGAATGTTGTCAGTGCCTGTAGCCTTTGTTGTATCCAGTGCCTTCAGCCGTTTCTTGGTATCAAGTGGAATGAATCGAATTGACTGAAGACTGACATCTTTGATGTTGGGGACCTCAGGAGGAGGCCGAGATGGATCATTCACTCGGCACTTCTGGCTGAAGAGAGTTGCAAATGCTTCAGCCTTGTCTTTCGCACTGATGTGCTGGGCTCCACCTTCATTGATGGGGATATTTGTGGCGCCTCCTCCTCCTATCAGTTGTTTAATTGTCCACCACCATTCACGACTGGATGTGGCAGGACTGCAGAGCTTAGATCTGATCCATTGGTGTGGGATCGCTTAGCTCTTTCTTTCGCATGCTGCTTCTGCTGTTTGGCCTGCATGTAGTCCTGTGTTGCAGGTTCACCATGTGGATACCTTATTTTTAGGTATGCCTGCTTCTGGCATGCCTTGCTGCACTCTTCATTGAACCAGGGTAGATCCCCCAGCTTGATGGTAATGTAGAGTGGGGGATATGAAGGCCATGAGGTTACAGATTGTGGTTGAATATAATTCTGCTGCTGCTGATGGCCCACAGCAAAGGCCTGCTACCCGACCCGAACCCGACGACATGTGTTGGGTTCAGGTCGGGTCAGTCCCCTCTTCCAGGTCTGGCTTTTGGGCTCGGGTCGGGTCGGGCTGAGTCCGGGTCGTGCTCGGTTCAGGTTGGGCCGGACACACACAGTAAGTACTCTGCCGGTATTAAAAATACAAAACTTAGCTGAGCTGGGAGTCCGGGACGAAACTGAGTCTGAGCAGTGAGCAAGTGACGTCACTATGAAGTCATCATGCATGCGCTGCAGCTTCGTGGAGCTTCCCAGTCAGAAGGTAAGTAAAGGCATGGTCGGGTCGGGTTGAGTGGGGTCGGGCTCGGGGCGAAATTGGAGGGACTCGGGCCAGGTTGGGCTCGGGTCCACTGTGGATCAGTCAGATTCGGGTCGCGTTCTTTTTCCTGACCTAAGCAGGCCTTTAGCCCACAGCGCCTCATGGATGCACAATTTTGAGTTGCTGGATCTGTTCTGAATCTATCCCATTTAGCATGTGTTACGAAAGTGCTTCTGATTTTTGTTAAAAATATTTTTTGAGGAATTCAGAGTCAAATTGAAGAAATGTTGGACCTTTTTTTTTCAAGAGGGTCTGAAGAGGACACTGAAAGAACTGGTTTGGCAACAATGTTTACTGGTTGTCACATGACTCACATTACAAATGCAACAGAAACCCTGGTAACTGGGGAAAATGTGTGCAGAGAAGTGACAGTCTGACATCCCTTGACAGGACAAGCCTGGGAACAGCAGCACACACCTGAGAGAGCAGCAAACTCACAAGGTTTTGATTGTCATGTCAGTGTTTACCTTCTGGAATGAGATAAAGTTAGCTCCAGCTGCTGAAGAAGTGTCATGGAGGAAGAGACCAGATTCTTGCTGAATATTTAAAGAGTCAAGCATGCAGAAAAAGAGATTCCTAAGGACAGAGTGAAAACTACAACCCAGCTCAGCTTCCCAACACCTCTCTAAAAGACCCTGAGAAGTCCACTGTGCCAACTCATCTCATTTCCTGTCTTTGAAGAAAAGCCTGCTAAATTAATTCTCAACGCTGCTGAACAGAACTGTACTAAAAGATCACCGTGACCCGTATATATATCTCATCTGCTGTTTTCTTCAAGAATGAGCAAGGATTCAGCCCGTGGTTTTTTTGTCTGCAACAGAGCTCTGAACAAAAATCCCTTTTATTTTTCCAGTTAACCAGTATATGTGTGTGTATGTTTAGGGTTGAGGGAACTTTAAAATTTCAATCTGTGTGTTTATGCTTTACTGCATTACTGGTTAAGACTTGTTTTAAAATGAACTGATAATTTTGTTGTTCATTAAAGAAACCTGGTTAGTGTGTTTTATTCTGGAAAAAATAGAGTATATGATTGACGATTTCAGTAAGTGGGAAAATTTAAATATACGTTGTAACCTATGGAGAAGTGGAACTAGAACAAACAGTGCACTCCTCCCACCTCCGTCGTAACAAACAGTGATGGAGTGTATCCTCAATGTGAAAATGGAACTTCGTCTCCATAAGGACTGTGCAGTGGCCACTCCTACCGACAGTGTCATAGAAACATAGAAAATAGGAGCAGGAGTAGGCTATTCGGCCCTTTGAGCCTGCTCCGCCATTCATTATGATCATGGCTGATCATCCAACTCAGTAACCTGTTCCCGCTTTCCCCCCATATCCTTTGATCCCTTTCGCCCCAAGAGCTATATCTAACTCCTTCTTACAATGTTTTGGCCTCAACTGCTTTCTGTGGTAGCAAATTCCACTGGCTCACCACTCTCTGGGTGAAGTAATTTCTCCTCATCTAAGTCCTGAAAGGTTTACCCCGTATCCTTAGACTATGACCCCTGGTTCTGGATTCCCCCACCATTGGGAACATCCTTCCTGCATCTACCCTGTCAAGTCCTGTTAGAATTTTATAGGTTTCTATGAGATCCCCCCTCACTCTTCTGAACTCCAGCGAATATAATCCTAACCGACTCAATCTCTCCTCATACGTCAGTCCCGCCATCCCAGTAATCAGTCTGGTAAACCTTCGCTGCACTCCCTCTATAGCAAAAACATCCTTTCTCAGATAAGGAGACCAAAACTGCACACAATATTCTAGGTGTGGCCTCACCTCATCAAGGTGATTGCAGCAAGACATCCCTGCTCCTGTATTCGAATCCTCTCGCTATGAAGGGCAACATATCATTTGCCTTTTTACCCGCCTGTTGCACCTGCATGCTTACCTTCAGCAACTTGTGTACGAGAACACCCAGGACTCAATGCATATTCCTCTTTCTGTTTATAGCTGTTCAGATAATAATCTGCCTTCCTGTTTTTGCTACCAGTGGATAATCTCACATTTATCCACATTATACTGCATCTGCCATGCATTTGCCCACTCACTCAACTTGTCCAAATCACCCTGAAGCCTCTTTGCATTCTCCTCACAACTCACCCTCCCACCCAGTTTTGTGTCATCATGGACCGATGCATCTGTGACAAGTAGATTGGTGAGGACGAGTAGGTTTTTCCCTCACCACCTGCCACAGAACCATTCTAGCAGCTATGTCCTTTAGGACTCAGGCAACTCAGTCAGTAGTGGTGTTACCGAGCCACTCTTGGTGATGGACACCCATGCAGAGTCATTCTGTGCCTTTGCCACCCTCAGTACTTCTTGTAAGTGGTGTTCAAAATGGAGGAGTACCTATTCATCAGCTGGGGGGGGGGGGGCAGCATAGTGTGGCAGTAGATGGTAGGCAGGGTGTTTCCTTGCCCATGTTTGACCTGATGCCATGAGACTTCATGGGATCCGGTGTCAATGTTGAGGACTCCCAGCAAAACTCTCTCCCGACTGTATACCACTGTGCCCCCACCACTGATGGATCTGTCCTGTCGGTGGGAAGGTTATGGTGGTGTCTGGGACATTGTCTATTGCTTGACTAGTCTGTGGGTCAGCTCTCCCAATTTTGGCACAAGTCCTCAGATGTTAGTAAGGAGGACTTTGGGTGTTTTCAGTGCCTAGGCCAATGCTGGGTAGTCCGTCTGGTTTCATTCCTTTTAGATTTTTATGTTGGTCTGGAGTCACATGTAGGCCAGGCCAGGTGTGGGCGGCAGATTTCCTTCTCTCAAGATGGGCTTTCATGACAATCAACAGTGGTTCATTATTGAGACTAGCTTTTTGTAAATTCCAGATTTATTAATTGAATTTAAAATTTACCAGCCTCTAGATTGCTCGTCAAGTGACATTACCACCATGCCACCGCCTCACCCCTACTCCTGGAGGTTTCATCCAATGCCTCCAACATAACCTCCTGCCTCTAAGTCCCCTGCCATTGATTGCCTAAAACACTCATCCTCGCTCTTACCACTTTGTCACACCAATTGGAAGGCAAAGAGACTCATTACCAAATTGGATGATTCTTCAGTATGGTCAGTCTTTTTTTATTCCTTTATGGGATGTGGCAAGGCCAACATTTGTTGCCCATGGCAACTGAGTGTTTCAGAGAGCAGTTGAGTCAACCAGACCAGGTAAGGATGGCAGATTTTCTTCCTTAAAGGAGATTACGAAAATTGATGATAGTTTCACGGCACCATTATTGAGACTAGCTTTTAATTCCAGATTTTTATTAATTAACAGAATTTACATTCCATCAGCTGTCTTGGTGGGAGTTGAACCCATGTCCCCAGGCCTTTAGATTACAAGTTCAGTATATTCACTAACAAATAAGTGTTCAAACAATACGAAAGCAGTCTGCTCTTACTGCCCGATGATTTTTCTCCCTTTCCAGGACAACCCTGGAGGGTTGGCAACCAAGCTTACTCATCGATCAAAAGCTGAATTACATTAAAACGAATAGATTTGCCGATCTGTTATGCAGCAAAAGGCACTGGGAACAGCTCGCTGGTGTTGCCTCCTCTGTGAAAAGTTTTCTTTCTCTCAAATCTCATCCCAAAACAAACACCTTCAGCTAAGAAACGGCGGTTGAGGACACGAATTCCCAACGTACATTCCCGCCTCGCTGCGGAGCCTCGGTCACGTGGTAGAGGCTGGGCCTGGCAGGCGCGCGCCCGGTCACGTGGTAGAGGCTGGGCCTGGCAGGCGCGCTCTCGGGCACGGTGTGGGGGGGGAATGCGCGCCCGGTCACGTGGTGGCGGCCGGGAATGGCTGGCGCGCGCTCTCAGGCACGAGCGCGCCGAAAGTGTCGGGGTTGCTGGGCGATCGAGCGCGCGAGCAGCAGCAGGGCCGCTCGGGCCCCGGTGAGTAGCTTCAGGAGGTGGAGCGGGTGGGCCCGGGCGGGTGTGCAGAGCTCTCCCCCCAGGCTCGGGTCAGCACCTGCCGCCGTTTGCCCCAGCTCGGGCCTGTCCTGGGCGCTACGTGCTTCACGGGGCTGCTAAAGGTTTGGTCAGGCTTGGCGTGGGGAACCCGTGCGGGTGGTTATGGTGCTCTCAAGAGAGCTGCTCGTAAACTGATGGAGATTTTATTGTCTTCCTTTCCCCCTTTCGGTCTTTCACTCCCAACATCGCCCCCCTCCCCCCCCAAATACCCCGCTCTCCTTACTACCTCCTCTACTCGGGGGCCTCCTTTTGGCCCACCCCCTCCATGTCGGCCCCCTCCACCCCCTCCATGTCAGCCCACCCCCTCCCCCTCCCATGTCAGCCCACCCCTCCCCCCACCCCCTCCCCCTCCGTCTCCCCCTCCCCACCGTCTCCCCCTCCCCACCCCCACCCCCTCCCCACCCCCTCCCCCCGTCCCCCCTCCTCCCCCCGTCCCCCCTCCTCCCCCCGTCCCCCCTCCTCCCCCCGTCCCCCCTCCTCCCCCCGTCCCCCCTCCTCCCCCCGTCCCCCCTCCTCCCCCCGTCCCCCCTCCCCCCCCATCCCCCCCCGTTCCCCCCCCATCCCCCCCCGTTCCCCCCCCATCCCCCCCCGTTCCCCTCCCCCCCCCCGTTCCCCTCCCCCCCCCGTTCCCCTCCCCCCCCCGTTCCCCTCCCCCCCCCCGTTCCCCTCCCCCCCCCGTTCCCCTCCCCCCCCCGTTCCCCTCCCCCCCCCGTCCCCCTCCCCCCCCCGTCCCCCTCCCCCCCCCGTCCCCCTCCCCCCCCCCGTCCCCCTCCCCCCCCGTCCCCCTCCCCCCCGTCCCCCTCCCCCCCCGTCCCCCCTCCCCCCCCGTCCCCCCTCCCCCCCCGTCCCCCCTCCCCCCCCGTCCCCCCTCCCCCCCCGTCCCCCCTCCCCCCTCCCCCCCCGTCCCCCTCCCCCCCCCCCCGTCCCCCTCCCCCCCGTCCCCCTCCCCCCTCCCCCCCTTCCCCCCTCCCCCCTTCCCCCCTCCCCCCTCCCCCCCTTCCCCCTCCCCCTCCCTCCCCCTCCCCCCCTTCCCCCTCCCCCCCCTTCCCCCTCCCCCCCCTTCCCCCTCCCCCCCTTCCCCCTCCCCCCCCCTTCCCCCTCCCCCCTCCCCCATGTCGGCCCCCCTCCATGTCTGCCCACTCTTTTCTCTTCCCCCCCCCCCCATTTGTCGGCCCACCCCCCTGCCATTTGTCGGCCCACCCCCCTGTCCCATGTCGGCCTGCCCTCACCCCTTCCCTCTCCTTGTCGGCCCAACCTCCTAAACCCCTGTCTGTGTGTCTCTTTTTTCTCATCTCCAATCTATTCTCAGATTGTGGATCCTCGGTGCACCTCTTTGATCGCAGCTGCTGGTTGACTGTGCAGAGCTCAGGGATGAGTTGCTGTTGAAGTTGCTTCAGAATTGTTGTCGTGCTTTTGAGGTGGACAAAGAACGTCAATCATCTTCCTCCAGTGGGGTATTAACAACACACCCCAGCCATGGATCAGTCAAACAATGGCCTGCCTCCTTATGCGCAAGGATTATCATCGCCACCGGTAAGTTCACTGCAACTTCTTGGCACCTTTCCTGCACTACAAAGTTAATAGTGAGTGAGTGATCCCAAGTAGAAAGTTGGAAGAAGTGCGTGGAATAAGTTTTAAGGAAAGAGATGTAGAAAGATCTTTAGGAGTATGACCAAAGGTCTGCCAATGATGAACAGGAGTGGGTGGATTTATGTAGTAAAGGGAGATAATATAGAGTCAGAAGTTGGTAGTACATTTTGTAAAGTAAGACTGGTGAAGATTACAGGACTATAGTAGAGGAATTTGAGGATGAGGACAAGAATTTTGAGCTTGGGAGGAGCCAGTGGAATATTGCGAGGACTGAGATGTTGGATATCTGGGATAAGGTGCAGGCTCCAAGGTGTCCGATAATTGAATTGTACTTTGTGTAGGCTGAAGCTGGAGCGACCAGTGGGTAGAGCATGGAGGATGTAAAATGTGAAAATGCAGTCAACATTACTGCTTTTTAACAGTGCATGTCGGTTTGAACCTTGCCTTCGGGTTAAGTAAAGTACCTAAATTACAGGTTACTCTGGTCAGTCTAAGCATGTTCACAGCTGGAGTAGTAAGATTGGTTCCCATCAGAAATGTTCCCCATCAAATATGATGCGTTCAACTTGCTGATGTTTTCTGTATTCTGGCAGTGAGGTAGAGTTAAGTCCCATTTTGTGCATTTATGGAAGCCTGACATCATATTGGTGCTTGATATCTCTGGGCGGGCAACCTAGACATGAAGAGTAGAAGCAGGTCAAGGATCGAGCCTTGGAATATACTGGAGTTGACCAGAAGAAGCCATTGATTGAGATGAATTGACTGTTGAGGTAAGTGGGAATGGAACAAGGAAAAGGCAAAGCTCTGGTGATTTTTTTTTATTCAGTCGTGGGATGTAGGCATCGCTGGCTGGGCCAGCATTTATTGCCCATCCCTAATTGCTCTTGAGAAGGTGGTGTTGAGCTGCCTTCTTGAACTGCAGTCCTTGGGGTGCAGCTACACCCACAGTACTGTTGGGAAGGGAGTTGCAGGATTTTGACCCACCAACAGTGAAGGAACAGTGATGTAGTTCCAAGTCAGGATGGTGTGTGGCTTGGAGTGGGACTTGCATCTGCTGCTCTTGTCCTTCTAGGTGATAGAGGTCGTGGGTTTGGAAGGTGTTGTCAAAGGAGCCTTGGTGAGTTGCTGCAGTGCATCTTGTAGATGGTACACACTGCTGCCACTGTGCATCGTTGGTGAAGGGAGTGAATGTTGAAGGTGGTGGATGGGGTGCCCAGCAAGTGGGCTGCTTTGTCCTGGATGGTGTTGAGCTTCTTGAGTGTAATTAGAGCTGCACTCATACAGGCAAGTGGAGACTTGTGCTTTGTAGATGGTGGACAGGCAATGGGGGACATAGGAGGCAAGTTACTCGCTGCAGGATTCCCAGACTTTCACCTACTGTTGTAGCCACAGCATTTTGCTGGTCCAGTTCAGTTTCTGGTCAATGGTAACACCCCAGGATGTTGATAGTGGGGGATTCAGCGATGGTAATGCCATTGAGCATCATGGGGAGATGGTTAGGTTCTCTCATGTTGGAGATGGTCATTGCCTGGCACATGTGTGGCATGAATATCAACTCCACTTTCCCACCTGCTCACCATATCCAATGATTCCCCAAGAGACCAAAAATCTGTCTATCCCAGCCTTAAATGTATTCAACAGTGGAGCATCCACAGCCCTCTGGGGTAGAGAATTCCAAAGATTCGCAACCTTTGAAGTAATTTTTCCTCAGCTCAGTCCTAAATGATTGGCCCCTTATCCTGAGACTGTGCCCCCATGTTTTAGATTCCTGACCAGGGGAAACAATGTTTCAGCGTCTACCGTATCCAGCCCCTTCAGAAACTTGTATGTTTCAATGAGATCGCCTCTAATTCTCTTAAACCCCAGAGAATGTAGTTCCAATTTAATCAGCCTCTCATCATAGAACAAACCCCTCATTCCAGGGACCAATTTAGTGAACCTTTGCTCTACTACCTCCAATGCAAGTATATCATTTCTTCAATGTGGAGACCAAAACTGCACACGGTAGTCCAAATATGGTCTGACCAAAACCCTGTACAATTGTAGCAAGACTTCTTGGCCAATGTGCTATTTGCCTTCCTAATTGCTTGCTGTACCTGCATGCTAACTTTTTACATTCCTTGGACAAGCACACCTAAGTCTCTTTGGACAGCAACATTTACAAGTTTCACACCTTTTAAAAAATATTCTCTTTTTCTATTTCTTACAACCAAAGTGAATAACTTTATACTCCAACTGCTATCTTTTTGTCCGCTCACTTAACTTGTCTATATCTCTTTGCAGCCTCTCTCTGTCCTCTCCACAGCTTACCTTTTCAGCTGGCTTTGTATCATCAGCAAACTTCCGTGCATTACTCTGTCTCTTCATCTAATTCATTAATATAGATTGTAAATAGCTGAGGCCCCAGCACTGATCCTTGTGGCACTCCACTATTCATTGCCTGTCAACTTCAAAATGTCCTGTTTATGCCCACTCTTTGCCTCATCTCTGTTAACTAATCCTCTATCCATGCAAATATATTACCCCCAACTCCATGACCCCTTATCTTGTCTATTCACCTTTTGTGTGACACCTTATTGAATGCCTTTTGGAAATCCAGGTATCCGACATTACTGGTTCCCCTTTATCTACCCTACTAGTAACCTCAAAAAAACTCTTAATAGATTTGTCAAACAGGAGCTCCCTTCAGTAAAACCGTGTTGAATTGTTCTAATGCTATACTTTTCTAAGTGTATTGTCAAGACTTGTTTAATAGTTTCCAGCATTTTCCCAATGTTAGGCTAACTACCCTGCAGTTCCCTGTTTTCTCTGTCCCTCCTTTCCTGAAAAGCGGTGTAATATTTGCCATTGTCCAATCTGATGGGACTGTTCCTGAGTCTAAGGAATTTTGGAAATTCATAGCACATCCACTATCTCTTTTAGCACCCTAGGGTGCTGGGGATTTGTCAGATTTTAGACTCTTCAGTTTGTCCAATGCTTTTTCTCTGCTGACGTTAATTTCCTCACTCTTTTGTCCCTAGGTTACCGTCTATTTCTGGTATGAAGCACATGTCTTCTACTGTGAAGACAAACACAAAATATTTGTTTAATCCCACTGCCATTTCCTCATTCCCCATGGTAATATCTCCTGTCTTGATTTGTAAGGGACCAATGTTTACTTTAGCTACTCTCTTCCTTTTTTATACTTACAAAAACTCGTATCTGTTTTTATATTTCTAGCTAGTTTACTCACTTTTCTTCCCTTTCTAATCAACTTTTTGGTGGCCCTTTGGTTTCTAAATCCCTCCCAATCCTCAGACTTGCTACTTGCTTCTTCCTTTAATCTAATACTTCCCGAGTGAGCCACGGATGGGTCTTCCTTGCTGAATTTTTGTTGTTCGATTTAATGTATTTTTGTTGAAACATTTTGAATTTTAAAAAATATTTCCCACTGTTCATTTATCGCCATACCATTTAGTCTATTTACCCAATTCACCTTAGCCAGTTCCACCTTCATATCTATGTAATTGGCTTTGTTTTTGATTCTTATTTGTGATTCAGTACTGAAATGTGCAAGTGTACAACATAAGTATAGCTTCTCATTCTTATCTTATTCCCTTCCAGGGTGCCATGACACCAGGATTGCCCATGTTCAGTCCCATGATGCCATACGGCACTGGCTTGACTCCACAGCCCATTCAAAGCTCCAATAGCATTTCTCTCTTGGAAGAGCAGCAAAGGCAGCAACAGCAGGCAGCACAGCAATCTACAACATCTCAACTGTCAACGCAAGTTTCTTCCAGCCAGCCGCCCCAGCTGTTTCATTCACAGACAATGACCACAACTACTTTACCAGGCATCACGTCTCATTATGCCTCACCCATGACTCCCATGACACCCATAACCCCTGCTACCCCTGCTTCTGAAAGTTCAGGAATTGTACCACAGCTACAGTAAGTGCACCTTTTAGAGGTTTTTTTCATGGAGGTGCTTAAAATTTGTTTGCTATGGTGTTAGCAGACAGCGTTTGTACACTTGCTGGGTCCGTTGTTATCATTAAGCAGTCCCGGATCAAATATGGTGCAAATTATTGGAATGTATGCTGGGTAAACCACCACTTGCACAGCAAGATGGATGTGCTGTAATCACAGTCTCTGAAGAGTACTCCAATGGCTCTGCAGTGATCTCACCTGTACAAGCATAAGATGACCAGTTTAGCACCGGTATGCACTGAATTTACTGAACTGTGATTACTCTGGGCCCATTGTAGGTTGTACACAGAACAGCCAAAACTGCTCTTGCTTCTGTTTAGTAATGTAAGCACTAGAAATTTGAAGTACAGTGCATTACTTTAATGGATTTTGCTTGCTCTGAATTTTCTAAATGGAGAGCCTGCCAGTGCAGAGGCTTGGACATAGCTCCTTTGGCATGGTTATAAAGTAAATTTTAAAATGGTGATTTTGCACAAATTGTTAGCTTTTTGTTCTTTATTTCATGATGAAAACAGGTTAGTAGTAAATTGCAAAAAGGATTTGGATATATACTGGAAAAGAAAAAAAAATTGCAGGGCTACAGGAAAAGAATAGGTAAGTAGGACTAATTGAATAGCTCTTTCAAAGAGCTGGGACAGACATAATGAACTGAATGGCTCTCTTCTATGCTGTAAGATTCTATTGTCATTGTGGGGAACCACAGATGAGATATATCTCATCAAAATTGGTCTTTTGGACATCACTTAATGACTAAATGTGCAGCGACGCATTCTGTTCCTTTAAAGCATGGAAATTGCAGATCTTTGATTGAAAGGATGACAGTACTGGGGTAAGTGATGCACAGAAGTTGCGATTTGATTGCTGCTCCCCAAGGAATTCTTACAGCAGATTTTTTTTAAAAGCTCGCGGTGATGTTGGCATTACTGTTCAACAGTGATCAACCTGGAGAGTACAGAAGATGTAATTGTGGCTGCACACTACATTTTGTTTTGTGTTTTCAAAAGAAATGTTGTTGTTAGAAATGACCCTTTTTTGAGTGACTAACATTTTTCCTGATTTTATGAAGTGAGGTTTATGAAAATATAGTGGGAAAATTTTGTTAGAAAACACTAGAAATCAGTTTTGTTGAACCAGGACAATTTATTGGAGAAAGTGCATTGATTCTGTCCTCAAAACTTCATTCGTAGTGAGGATTTACTTTGCCCTGCTTTGTGTTATATTTAAAGTTTTTTTTGTGACCGCTTGGCAAAGTCATGACTATGAAAGGGAGTTTGGTGAACTTAGAGAATTGTTTTGTGGCATTGTTCAAATGCAAAAATCTTTCCCTGCAACTACATTTCTACTTGTCCCTTAGCATCTTTTCATATTGCTCTAGTGTGCTCTTTCGCTCACATGGGTTCTTTTCCTTTCCCCATACTTGATGGTTTTGATACCTGTCTATCAATTTTTTTAAACTGTTGGTAAGTCTGGATTAAGGAATGATGCCAGGAACCTTCTGAATGGTCATACAGCTTAAGTAACTCAAAGAAGAGGGACATGATTGATGTCCTTGTGAGGTGCCTTCGTCTCAGCATGAATTCCACTGTTTACTATCGGCCACCACCTTATTGGCGGGTGGAAACCTGTGTTCTTAGTGTGCTTAAGGCTGTACGTTATAAGTGGAAGTGATACTCTTGTTCCTTCTGGGTGCTGCATCAGCTAATATCTTTGTGCCTTCCATATCACACCTTCATAGAAGCGTAAGGAGTCCCCTCAAAATAGCTGATCTTTTGTGATCTAGAATACTCCTTAGGTGCTAAGTGGCCCGAGGCCATATTTTTCCTTTCCCAGTAATGAATTTGCATAAAAACAGAAAGCTGGAAATACTCAGCAGATCTGGTAGCGTCTGTGGAGAGAGAAACAGAGTTAACGTTTTAGATTGATGACCTTTCATTGGAGCTCAGCAAAGCAAGTTTGTATTGTTGCCTTGCGGGGAATGTGTGAAATTATCAATAAGGGAGCCAGGCCTTGGTTTATGGAATGTGTGTACATTGTTTCTTACGGATGATTGGAATGTGTTAATGCTGGAACTTCAAACATTGTGAAAATCATTCTGGCAGTAGGACTCTGATTCCCATCTGAGATTCACCAATTACGTGGCATTGTTAATCAGAGCAGCACAGCAATTTGCTGTTTAGTTTGCCGTCTCTGTTTCCTTTTCACTTGTATTCAACATTATTGGAGAAACTGGGCTGTTGGCTCAGCCGTTGTCTGTCTTGGGCAAGATGCTGGCCTTGTGACAAAGCTGTTAGTCTCTGGGGTAAGTGTGATTGAGTCAAGGTGCTCAGCCGCACGTTAGATATTGCTGACTCAAGTCTGAGACTGGATCTTTGTGATTGCCAATAGGATAGATGACGTCTACTCAAGGTCGCTAGTTTCTGCCATAGGTCTTCAGGTGACAGAACAGGCCGATTCTCAACCCACAGATCTTTGGGCACATGGGGTAAGACGTCCCATGAGGTAGTGGGATCCGGAGTGCAGGATTTGCTTCATTTTCTTTCCTTCGCTGCTGCCGCTCTGCCTCATCATTAAGGCGTTTGGACTCAAAGCATGATGCCGCTTGATGGGCAAGTCGCCATTTTGAACAATTGATAGCCAGCCATAAATGCCAATGTTGCTGCACTTCAGTGTGTCTTTGAAGCGTTTTCTTTATCCTCCCCTGGAACGCTGGCCATTTTGGAGTTGAGGAAACGGGACCTGGCGGATAAACGGTTTTCGGCCATCCGGTCACAGTGTCTAGTCCATCAAAGTTGGTTTTGCAGGAGTTTTACCTGAATGCTTGTGGAGCTGGCATCAATAAGGACACTAGCATTTGTTCAACGATCCTCCTGTTGAATCCGGAGGATGTGACAGAGGCATTACTGCTGGAATTTCTCCAGCACTCTTATGTGTTGCTGATACACAGTTCAGGTCTCGCTGCAGTACAGGAGTGTGGTGACGACAACTGCTCTGTACATTAGGACTTTTGTTGACTTACAGTCTTTGTTGTCAAACACTAGCTGCCGTAGTTTGGTAGAAGGCTGAGCTGACGCAGCTGATCCGGTGTTGGATCTCATCAAGGTGACCTTTTAAGAGAGGTGGCTGCCAAGGTATGGGAAGTGCTTAACATATTCCAAAGTCTCTCTTTCAACATATATGGGAGGTGGGGTATTTGGCTGACCAGGCTTGGGTTGATATGAGATTTGTTTCGGCAGTGTTCAAGGACAGGCTGAGTTTCTCATACGCAAAATTGAAGAGATTGCGAGTGGCTTGAAAATCTGGTGCAGAGTGGACAACACCGCAGTCGTCTGCGAACTGTAGGTCATGTATGTATATGGTGGTCAGTTTAGTTTTGGCACGGAGGCAACTGAGGTTAACAAGAGTTTTCCATCTAGGTATTTAATACTCACGCCAGAGGGCAGCTTATCTTTCATAAGGTGAATAGCCACTGTCAGGTAGATTGTAAATAGTATGGTGGCTATCACGCAGCCTTACTTGACCTCGGTCTGGATTTTGAAAGCGTCTGTTTCAGATCTCCCGCTCAAGGCAGTTGTCATATCATCATGGAGCAATTGTAGGATTGTGATGAAGTTTCTTGGACATCCAAATCTTTGGGGCACAATCCACAGAGCCTTGAGGTTTACTGAATCAAATGCTTTGGTCAGGTCAATGAATACAATGAAGAGTTCCTGGTGGTGTTCTCAACATTTTTCCTGGATTTGTTGAGCAACAAAGACTATTTTGGAGGTTCCTCTGGAAGGTCTAAAGCCAGACTATGTCTCTGGGAGGATTTTCTCAGCACAGGTAGTAGGCGATTCAGGAGAATAGGTGTCAGGATTTTCTCTATTATGGACAGTATGATTTATCTCCCTTCTTGAAGATAGATGCTGCAGCAAATTATAAAGCTAATGATTTCCTTATCTCTACAGCTCATAAGCCTTAACTAAAGCCTGTGAACGACTTGCCCACTAAGCGGCACAGTGTTGCAATAGCAGAGAGAATCTGGACTATTAAGTGAAAGTAAAAGACCACTACAATTCTTTAATATTGTTCAGTGCGGTCAAGAGCTGCTGCAAAGGTGTGTTATGATATAGTACATGGTGAGAGCAGCATCAATGGATTGTATTCACTTGTAAGGACAGAATCATGATTGAGTCTGGTGCTGTACAAACCTGAGGGTATCCTTGCGGTCTAGGGAGAACACTTGAGTTAACTTCTGGCCCAGCTGGCCATAGTGCAGACCATCCTCATGGGGATTGCAGAAGTTGGTTGTGCGAGTTACATATATGTATGATGTTGGGATGAGGGAGGGGCATGGAAGGATAAAGTGGATTATGCACTGAATTGTTCAGCTAATGCCTGTGCTCGCTGCACCACATTATTCATGTGGCTCTGACAAGCTGGTTTAGATGAGAGGGGTGGCAGTGCTCTTTGAGCAGTGTCTGAAATCAACTTTCCTTGGAGCCACTTTCTGCATAGGATTCTGTTTGAGGTTTGCACACTGGGTGTTCCAGAGTACAGGTGTAGTTTCGAATCAAAAGCAGGAAGATCCTAGTGAGCTTGAAAACTACTAAAGAAGCTTTCTGAAATCACTGGTTCTGGATGTACTGAAGCAATCTGAAGAACTACATGTCTCTCATGCTCGTGAGGAATGTGCAGGTTCACATTTACAATGACCCACTTACAATGCTCTCATTAATTTTCAACGCAGTGTTGCAGCACTGTTCAACTCCCCACCTGACCACAGCAACTGTATTTGTATTCGAGTTTAGCCCCTTGGTGTTTTATTTTTCAAATAAACAGAAAGTGACAAGTTGTCAGTTTAAAAAAAAAATGAAAATCAATTGTTTATTGATCAATACACCTTATCCTGAAATTATCGCAACCGCATCCACTCGCGCATTCGCGCACGCACACACACAAGAAGAAACAGATAGAGAGGGGGAAAAGAAAGGTTGTGATAAACCTGTTGAATTCTCTTGGAAATCAAGGTGGAGATGGATGCAGGCCTGATATCAATGCGGATCTCTCTTGATTTCAAGGTTCAGTTGAAGACGATGGGCTACTTCTCGCTGCTGTATACTGTAGATGTTGAATTTTTGCAGCAGGGCATGTGCTTCCTGGCTTGGCTGGAATGCAAGCTGTTCTGATGTTGCTTCTTGCTCCTGGGTGGCTCTCGCATGTTCTCTCTCTTTTTCCCCCCCCCCACCTCGCTCTCTCACACTCTCATTTTTTTAAGGTAAAATTGTCACACCTCACTTCTTGGTAGGGGACATTCTCCTCTCTTCCCCATGGTGATTGCACAATGGCCCAGGGCGTGGCTGCATCATACCTCCTTTGTTTCAGAGGAAGACATTCAATTCTGGAATGTTTTTAGGATGGGTTCCATTGACACCTTTTAACTTTGAAAATTTGTCCTTTGTCTTTGTCAGGCAGTTTGAATATGCAAAAAACCAATCCCCTTTTTCTTAATTTGGACTATTGTTCACTTTTCAAAATAAAGGTTCATTTTTTAAAGACAATGTCTATTTTTCATAACTCTTCAGAGTTAGTCCAGTGCTTTGTGGAATTATCATGAAGTTGGAAGCAATGAGGGTACATGGCCACATCTTGGATTTTATCTGGATTGTATACTCTCCAGTTCCGTGTAAGGGTGGATAAAGTAACTCTGAACTTTTCTCTCTTGAAAGAGGAGTACAACAAGGTTGTACACTGCCCCCATCCTATTTAACATGGTTACAAGTAACCAGTTGGATGGAAAAGAGCTAGCATCTGTTCTGGAAGGATCATGGTATTCCTTTTTGCAAATCATAATGTGTTGGTAACCTCACCTGGAGATCTAATGTGCTCTTTGCATTATATTAGACAATGAGCTAGCCGATGGGGTATAGTGGTGGGTACCTTAAAAGTATGATATTATGGATTTGCGTAGCTGGTGTAGATCTCCAAGGTGTTACTTGAATGGTGGGAGGGCATTTGGTCTAATCACTGATTCAAATTGCAAACACTATGCAGTCCTAAACTTGGAAATACAAATATTAAGATTTGATATTTATTGTGTCACCTGAAACCTTCCACAGGGGTTTCTCTAATCTTCAGCCAAAACTTGGGTGGAAACCTCAGGGAAATCCTAGAGATCAGAAAACCCTGGGGAATTTCTAACTGTTTTGCAATACAAACCCTACAATGCACTAACATTTTGTAAGCCTAAATGTCAGACAATAAACATTACAGTGCACAGCGGTGGAAAGAAAGGCCTTGGTATTGATGCAGGAGGCTGATAGAGATAACAGTCACTTCATAACTTCAATTTGATATTTGTTGTTGAAAGATGTACATTGATGAGCGTGCAGAGCATGCCACGGTGAACTGTTATATGGCAGCTCATGCTGTCCTGGAGGCACTCCAAAAAGTTAGCTTTCAATTCAGCAATGTGTTTTTCCACCTGTGTGCCCCCCCCCCCCCCCCCCCCAAAGAGTGGTAGTGCCACATTAGAGGTGTTGTACATGTCAGGTATGTTGAGCGCTTGATAATGAATCGGCTCTTTTCATTGAAGTGTGTCTACAGGCAATCTCTTTAAAACATGAAAAGGGAACACTACATTTCTGCATAACATGGGGGTACAGAAGGAACATACTGTCAGAAACTGGCATTTATTGGCAAAATCCTACTGTTGTCATAGCACAAATACAGCTCGTATTGTGAAAGAGCAAAATCCCTTGCAGTCTCCACATATACAATCTGGAATTCTTGAATCACTGACAAGCAAAACTGATAGTTGTGACAAGAAGACTGATGAGTACATCCCTGATCTTTGAAGCAACATGAAAGATACAATAAAAAACCAACTGGGAAGATGCTTGTTGAAGCCCTGGAAGGGAATGCATCTGTATTTCTGAAGAGCTGCTCCATACTGTGCACGTTTAACCTTCTAAAGATGATCAAGGGCTTGGAGTTGTATACCATCAGTATTCCACTTCCACTGCACACAGTGGGGCTTTTCTCAAAGTTTGGAAAATTTGTTTTGGGGAGGATGTACCAGAGATAGATGGGCTCCAGTGATCTCAACTGGTGAGATTGGTGACACCAATCCACGTACAAACTAGCAAAAACTGCCCTTTGGGCCATGTGGATACCTGTTTCCACTGCAGCTTTGAACTTGTCAGTTTTGCCAAAAGGAGATAATACAAAAAAAACACATTTGACTGGGCAACCTGGAATTTATTTCTATGTTGCTGTTCAATATTCAGGTTTTCAACATGCAGTGTTTCCTACTTTATGATGTAATGAGCAGAACAAGGTTTACTGCTGCAATTTGTGAATCATTCAGTCTTATTATAAACATTTGTGGTTTATGATTTATCCTTTCTCTCTTTCTCAGCTCACTCGTGATCTCGCACATTTTTTTTCTTTTTACATCTGTTGGGTGGAACACTTGGCAGTTGGTTTGCTTGAAGTCAGAACAGTATACAGGCATGTTATATGAACAATACTTTATTTTCTGTTTTCTTTCAATTATTTTTGCTGATGAATTTTCATGCAGGTCAAAGTAAACATGGTGGCCCGAACTAATTTGATGAAACTACCTGATTGCTACTTGCCAATTGAACAAAAACTGACTATTCAAATCATTCGCATTTTTGTTGAGCAGAAATCCCATTCACTGCATCAAACTGCTTTTTCTTCATTGGCAGATATTGGATAGGCTGAAATGCGGACTGATAATATTTTTAAATGAATCTTGCCCTGTAGACATGCAATGTCCTAAGCTGTGAAGTTGAAGACTTAATTCTGTGAGATGTGGCATTTCACTTCTGTAGAAACTGCACTTAAAGTTGAAACTTAAAAGTGAAGAGGATGGATTGGTCATATGATGGCATCTTGCTATAACACTCCTGATCATTAGTTCTTTCATAACCATTGAATAAAATGTAAATGTCAATTATAATTGGTGCAAGTGACTATCACTAATTTACATAACCTTAATATAGAGGCATAATCCTTAGTGAATTGTTTAGCCCTGCTTTGTAACGGCTTATGACTGATTTCTAATTATCAAAACATTCAGTACGAGGGCCATGTGTTTCATTGTAAGCATGTAAGTATCTGTTACTGTTGTAGATGGTGCTGAAGTTAGTATTTCAACATTAAAAGTGTCGCTGTGTATGACGCACAATTGCTATTTTTTGTTGGAGTATATTATGCTGAAATCGAGTAATCTGGCCACTGAGTGCCATAAATTAATCAATATACTTGTTGAAAACCCCTTTCAACAACTAAAATTTATGATTTTCAAAATAAGTGTTTAAACAGGATCAAAACACTAAATATAGCTGAAAATAGAGACATGTTGTCGAAGCTTTTCATCTTGCACTCATCAGGACAATCTGCAAGGATAACCAATGTAAGGGAAAACAACAACTTATACTGCATGAGAAGAGAGTGCTGATTGGTTGGCAAGTGAACTATGATTGGTAGAGGTGTTGCCATGGAGAATGCACCAGTTTATGGTGACTGACAGTTAACTGCTAAGCTTGTTTGAAATTTAAACTAGGCAGCTTGACTCTGGTCAAGACATTGTCCTGAGGAATGAGCCAGCGAATGGCTGTCACTTACTTTGTTTTGCTGAAACAGGCGTAATGTTTGTACATATTCTTTCTGTCTGCAAAGAACAGGACCCTGTGTATTAATATATGTAGCTTCCAGTACGCACAAATGAGCCACACTGTGAGTCCTACTGACAATTTTAAATTGGTTGTCAGCGTAATTCTAAGCAGACACAGATGCATAGTCCAGTATTGAAGATTCATTCTTTTGTTACAAGAATCTGTCTTTTATAAGTTTTAGAGGACCTCTTACTTCATGTCCGTAAACCAATTTGAGAGGACTAAAGCTTGTAGACTCATTTGGTGAGTCTCTGGTGGCAAATAAAAGAAAGTCTAGTCCTTTTATCCCAGTCATGTGGATATTCGTGACAGTATGTTCTAATCATTGTTTTGAGAGTTTGGTGAAATCTCTCTAAAGCTCCCTGTGACTGTGGGTGATTTACTGAATATTTCAACTGTCTAATCCCCAAATTGTCCATGACTTCTTGAAATATCTTAGACATGAAATTAGAATCTTGATCTGGTTGAACTTCAAGTGACAACCCATATCTTGTAAAGAATTGGGTTAACTTTTCTACTACTATTCTAGCAGTAACTGTCCTCAAAGGAATGACCTCTGGGAATCGAGTAGCCATATCCATGATAATAAGTCTGTATTGATGTCCTGCTTTTGTTTTTGGCAAGGGTCCTACATAGTCTACTAATACCCTGCTAAATTGTTCCTCATTCGCTGGTATGGAAACTAGTGGTGCCAGATTTATGGTAGGTTATGGTTTTCCCACCATTTGACATGTATGGCATGTCCTACAAAATTGTGTCTCATCCTATGAAAGACCTGGCCCGTAATAATGTTGGCTTATGTGTGATTTGGTCTTCTGAATTCCCCTATGTCCTGCAAAACGAATGTCGTGTGCTAACCTTAATAATCCTTGGCGATATTTTGGTGGTACCACTATCTGTTCAACCATTATGCAGTCTTTGTCTGCAGGTCTATGAGGCGGTCGCCATTTCCTCCTCAAAATCCCATTTGCCATATAATAGCCTTCCGGAACTCCTTTCGCCTCAGCTTCAGTCAGAGCTGTCTGTGGTATTCAGTGTATCTCTGGATCAGCTTGTTGTGCTGCAATGATAGAAGATCTGTTAAACATCTTATTTGGATTATCTAAATCCCCAAATGAGGTTTCAGATACTTGGCTATCTGCTTGTGGTGCCCTTTTACCTCCGACAATGGATCCTGTTTAGCCATTGCTCGGGTAACAACACACACAGGAAATATTCCTGGAACTTGTTCCTGTAATTTCTCCGTTTCCTTAACTTCACTTGGTTCCTCTGTAATTATAGGGGAAACTGATATTTTTGATCCAGCCAAATCATTTCCCAGGATTTGATCAATTCCCTTTACTGACAAACTGTGGACAACTCCTACAGTTACTATCCCAGATATTAAGTCACTAGGTGTAATTTATGTAAAGATATGGGTTTATACTCGCTGCAAATTCCATTAACTAAAACTTTAGCGTTCAAGGCGCTCTCGGTTGGAAACCTTGTATCTTTCCCCAGCAAGAGCGTTTGGGTTGCTCCTGTATCCCTGAGTATAATAGATTTTCCTGCCTCACTTACAAGATATGGAGTTACTCTCCCCTTTGACAAAACTTCATTATAATTTTTGGGTATTTTCTTCTTAACCTCTACACTCCTTTTAGTTTTCGTATCTGGTTTTACAGCTGTCGTTAAAGCTATAGCCTGGTCTGCTATACTCTGTCAGATTCTTTTCCTCTAAACTAGCTTTGCGTGTCCCAACAAGTCCTATGGGCTTACCTCGCAATTTCCGGCACTCTGAAGGAAGATGACCTGTTTTGTGGCAATGATAACACTTTGGCTTGCGAACTTCACTTCTACCCTCAGCATCTTCCTTTTTGATGTGCGGAGGGCTCCTGAGGCATTCCCAGCTGTTCTTGTCTCCGGCTACTTGCCTTCCTTTCACTCTCCCACTTTCTGTCCTTCTCGGGTTTATGGGAGTGACGGTGTGGCAAATGGAATTTAATCTAATCCTGAGAAGTGTGAGGTGATGCATTTTGGGAGGATTAACAAGGCAAGGGAATATACAATGGATGGTAGGACCCTAGCACCAGAGGGTCAGAGAGACCTTGGTGTACTTGTCCATAGATACTGAAGGCAGCGGCACAGGTAGATAAGGTTAGGAAGGCATATAGGATACTTGCCTTTATTAGCCGAGGCATAGAATATAAGAGCAGGGAAGTTATGATGGAGCTGTATAAAACGCTAGTTAGGCCACAGCTGGAGTACTGTGTGCAGTTCTGGGCACCACACCATAGGGAGAAAGTGATTGCAGTGGAGAGGGCGCAGAGGAGATTCACCACGATGTTGCCTGGGCTGGAGCATTTCAGCTATGAAGAGAGACTGAAAAGGCTAGGGTTGTTTTCCTTAGAGCAGAGAAGGCTGAGGGGAGATATGATTGAGGTAAACAAAATTGTGAGGGGCATTGATAGGTTAGATAGGAAGAAACTTTTTCCCTTAGCAGAGGGATCACTAACCAGGGGGCATAGATTTAACAAGAAATGCTGGAACTACTCAGCAGGTCTGGCAGCATCGGAACCGAAGAAGGGTCACTGACCCGAAACGTTAACTCTGCTTCTCTTTCCACAGATGCTGCCAGACCTGCTGAGTGGTTCCAGCATTTCTTGTTTTTATTTCAGATTTCCAGCATCTGCAGTATTTTGCTTTTATTATTATGGCATAGATTTAACGTAAGGGGCAGGAAGTTTAGAGGGGATTTGAGGGAAAAAAAATTCACAGAGGGTGGTTAGAATCTGGAACGCACTGCCTGAAGGGGTGGTTGAGGCAGGAACCCTCACAACATTTAAGAAATATTTAGATGAGCACTTGAAATGCCATAGCATACAAGGCTACGGGCCAGGTGCTGGAAAATGGGATTAGAATAGATGGGTGCTTGGTGGCCGGCACAGACATGATGGGCCGAAGGGCCTGTTTCTGTGCTGTATGACTGACAACAGAGGTTGTCATATTCACACGCTAAAATCATCAGCAATTTCCACTGCTTGCCTAGCTTTGCAAACTTTCAGGTTATCTACGAGTTTTTAAACTGTTTTTAGAGAATCAACTCCCGAAGGTTCTCTTGTGGTTTCCATCTTTAATGCCTGTATCCAACAGTCAAAATTAATTCGCTTCACTCTCAAATTCTACATATGTCTGCCCAGCCAATCTCCATAAGTTCCGAAATTTCTAACAAGCTTCAGGGGCTAACTCATACGCAGTGAGAATAGCCTTTTTTGTCATCTCATTTTCTGCAGAAGCCTCTTCAGGCAGCATGGCATGAACTTCATGAGCTCTGCTAAATTCAGATTTTCCTGACCCGAATTTCCCTGGATTCATGACTTTATCTTAGTTCCATCTCTTTTAGCCTAAATTCCCTCTCTTTTTCACTTTCTCTCTGAAGTTCAAGTTTTCTTATTACTATTGCTTTTTCTTTCCTCTTTTTCCAATTCATGTTTTTCATTTCTTTTTCAGCCTCAAGTTTTTTTGTTTCTGACTGAATCCTAGCCAATACCACTGCATCACTCTGACCTACTACTTCCTTGTTCCTCGTATTCCTCCTCTTCTAATTCCAGATGTTGGGCTATTATGTCTGCTTTTTTGGCGCTTGATTTAAATTCTAACCCCAATTTTACCGCCAATTCTTTTAATTTGTTCTTCGTTAAAGTTATCAAGTCACTGAGAGAAACACTCTGCTTTCCTAAAAACTCTGCTGCCTCCGCTAATGCCATTACTATGGTACAGACTATACCTTATAACAAGAAACCTGGGTCCTTTTATCTCTTCGTAATTGGTGTTGGATTTAGATCCCAACAATCAAGTTTGCAATTGATATGATTCCATACGCGAGAGCAGTTAATATGATTCTAAAAACAAGCCCTCCAAATTTGTCTGATTCTGATCCCAGTTGCGAGCCGCCTAATTAAAATATGATTCGATCCTGGATGAGCCCCAATTAAAATATGTTACGACCGCTCAGGACAAAACCCCCAATCAAAATATGATTCTGATCGGAGGGAGCAACGCACTGTCAATTCAGTCCTGTCGCTCTACAGGTCGCATCGTATATCTCGAAGCTTTCCAAATCGAAGAAAGCAGCAGCCGAATTGAAACAACCTAGTAACCTCCAAATGAGGTGAAATAAAACCAGGTATCTTTAGATATCAACAAATTAACTATTCAAAAAAAAAACTAAAAATCTTAAACACTACTTAGATAAATCAATATCTAAAGACGTTATAACTTATTTTTTAAAAACTAACTCCCGCATTCGCATACATATACTCAAACAAATAGTAGTTTGGTTTTTAATTAGCTGGCCGAAAAAATAGAAAAAAATAGTCTTTGCAGGTTACACTTCCAATGAATGGTCTTCTGATACAACACAGTCAAAGTTCACTTGCAGTCTTCCAAGGTCCAATGAATCCAAAGATCCTTACAGAGATAGGAATTCAGCAGTTTCGTTCAGCAGTTCAGTATTAAACTCTCTTTTTTCAGCGATGAACACAGTAGACCAATAATTTGTTATTTCTTTAAGGAATTAATCTGGCTTGAAGCTTTTTAGAATTTTGAGCGAAAAAACTACCTGGGTCTAAATTGACTTAGAGTGCTGCTATTTCCTTCACATGTTGGATCTTCTTGTCAACTGTGTGTATCTGCAAGCCAGTTTCAAAGTTAAAATGGATACATTGAAACCCTGTTCTCCTTTTCTGTATGGTTGTTGCTGGGCAACCAGAATGCACTTTGGCTTACAGTCTCTGGAGCTTGCTGCCTTAAAGTAGTACTGATCTATTACAGCCTTAAAGGCACACCGCAATATTTCCTGAGAAGAAAAAAAATGTGCTAAGAATCTTAACCAATTAAAGATTGTCAGTAAGGCTTGCAGTGTGGTCATTTGCACGTACTGGCAGCTACATATATTAATGCACCAGGCCCTGTTCTTTGCAGACAGAGTATGTACAAACATCACACCTGTTTCAGCTGAACAAAATAGCTGACAGCCATTCGCTGCTTCATTCCTTAGGGCAATGCCTTGACCAATCAGAGTCAAGCTGCCTAGTTTAAATTTCAAGTAAGCTTGGCAGTTGACTGTCAGTCACTGTAAACTAATGCATTCTCCATGGCAACGTTTCTACCAATAAGAATTCACTTGCCAACCAATCAGCGCACTCTTTTCATGCAGTGCAGCAGCTTATCCGGGAGCAGAGAGTGCGAGCGAGTGAGCAGCTGGGAAGGTCAGTTTCAGCTTAAACTTAATTCCCTTTTGTTTTCGGCGGACCAAGGGGCTGCTGGGTAAGTAAAACCCTGTATATTTGGGCCGTTTAAAATAACTTACCTTTCATTGCAGCAGCTTATTCGGGAGCAGAGAGTGCGAGTGAGTGAGCAGCTGGGAAGGTCAGTTTCAGCTTAAACTTAATTCCCTTTTGTTTTCGGCGGACCAAGGGGCTGCTGGGTAAGTAAAACCCTATATATTTGGGCCTTTTCTGAACCCGAGAAACTACACGGGTTGTGTCTCCCACCCGCCCTCCTCCTCTAACCAAAAAAAAAGGACTTGGTGGTGTGTAGATAAGGTAAGGCTTTTTCTACTTTTTTTTTATCGTGTGATTGGTAAAAACTTTTCGTTCCTTTTTCATTTTTTCTAAGTTTCAGACTAAGTTAAGCTTAAGATTAAAAATGGCAGGAGATCTCAGACCCGTGTTATGCTCCTCTTGCTCAATGTGGGAGCTCAGGGACACGGCTGATGTCCCTGACTCCTTCACGTGCAGGAAGTGTGTCCAGCTGCAGCTCTTGTTAGACCGCATGACGGCTCTGGAGCTGCGGATGGACTCACTTTGGAGCATCCGCGATGCTGAGGAGGTCGTGGATAGCACGTTTAGCGAATTGGTCACACCGCAGATTAGGATTGCTGAGGGAGAAAGGGAATGGGTGACCAAAAGGCAGAGAAAGAGCAGGAAGGCAGTGCAGGTGTCCCCTGCGGTCATCTCCCTCCACAACAGGTATACCGTTTTGGATACTATTGAGGGAGATGGCTCACCAGGGGAAGGCAGCATTAGCCAGGTTCATGGCACCGTGGCTGGCTCTGCTGTTCAGAAGGGCGGCAAAAAGAGTGGAAGGGCTATCGTCATAGGGGATTCGATTGTAAGGGGAGTAGATAGGCGGTTGTGTGGTCGAAAACGAGACTCCCGAATGGTATGTTGCCTCCCAGGTGCACGGGTCAGGGATGTCTCAGATCGGCTGCAGAACATTCTGAAGGGGGAGGGTGAACAGCCAGTTGTTGTTGTGCACATAGGCACCAATGATTTAGGTAAAAAACGGGATGAGGTCCTACAAGCAGAATTTAGGGAGTTAGGAGCCAAGTTAAAAAGTAGGACCTCAGAGGTAGTAATCTCAGGATTGCTACCAGTGCCACGTGATAGTCAGAGTAGAAATGAAAGAATAGTCAGGATGAATGCATGGCTTGAGAGATGGTGCAGGAGGGAGGGGTTCAGATTTTTGGGACATTGGGACCGGTTCTGGGGGAGGTGGGACGATTACAAATTGGACGGTCTACACCTGGGCTGGACTGGAACCAATGTCCTTGGGGGTGCTTTTGCTAACGCTGTTGGGGAGGGTTTAAACTAATGTGGCAGGGGGTTGGGAACCAAATGAGGAGACTTGGTTAAGGGAAGGGCATGATTGGCAACTAAATATCCCAGGATATCGATGCTTCAGGCGGGATAGAGAGGGAGGTAAAAGGGGTGGAGGAGTTGCATTACTGGTCAAAGAGGATATCACAGCTGTGCTGAAGGAAGGCACTATGGAGGACTCGAGCTGTGAGGCAATATGGGCAGAACTGAGAAATAGGAAGGGTGCGGTAACAATGTTGGGGCTGTACTACAGGCCTCCCAACAGCAAGCGTAAGATAGAGGTACAAATATGTAAACAGATTATGGAAAGGTGTAGGAGCAACAGGGTGGTGGTGATAGGAGATTTTAATTTTCCCAACATTGACTGGGATTCACTTAGTGTTAGAGGTCTAGATGGAGCAGAATTTGTAAGGAGCATCCAGGAGGGTTTTCTAGAGCAGTATGTAAATAGTCCAACTCGGGAAGGGGCCATACTGGACCTGGTGTTGGGGAATGAGCCCAGCCAGGTGGTTGAAGTTTCAGTAGGGGACTACTTTGGGAATAATGATCACAATTCCGTACGTTTTAGAATACTCATGGACAAAGACGAGAGTGGTCCTAAAGGAAGAGTGCTAAATTGGGGGAAGGCCAACTATACCAAAATTCGGCAGGAGCTGGGGAATGTAGATTGGCAGCAGCTGTTTGAAGGTAAATCCACATTTGATATGTGGGAGGCTTTTAAAGAGAGGTTGATTAGCGTGCAGGAGAGACATGTTCCTGTGAAAATGAGGGATAGAAATGGCAAGATTAGGGAACCATGGATGACAGGTGAAATTGTGAGACTAGCTAAGAGGAAAAAGGAAGCATACATAAGGTCTAGGCGGCTGAAGAAAGATGAAGCTTTGGAAGAATATCGGGAATGTAGGACCAATCTGAAACGAGGAATTAAGAGGGCTAAAAGGGGTCATGAAATATCTTTAGCAAACGGGGTTAAGGAAAACCCCAAAGCCTTTTATTCATATATAAGGATCAAGAGGGTAACTAGAGAAAGGATTGGCCCACTCAAGGACAAAGGAGGAAAGTTATGCGTGGAGTCAGAGAAAATGGGTGAGATTCTAAACGAGTACTTTGCATCGGTATTCACCGAGGAGAGGGACATGACGGATGTTGAGGTTAGGGACAGATGTTTGATTACTCTAGGTCAAGTCGGCATAAGGAGGGAGGAAGTGTTGGGTATTCTAAAAGGCATTAAGGTGGACAAGTCCCCAGGTCCGGATGGGATCTATCCCAGGTTACTGAGGGAAGCGAGAGAGGAAATAGCTGGGGCCTTAACAGATATCTTTGCAGCATACTTTAACACGGGTGAGGTCCCGGAGGACTGGAGAATTGCTAATGTTGTCCCTTTGTTTAAGAAGGGTAGCAGGGATAATCCAGGTAATTATAGACCGGTGAGCCTGACGTCAGTGGTAGGGAAGCTGCTGGAGAAGATACTGAGGGATAGGATCTATTCCCATTTGGAAGAAAATGGGCTTATCAGTGATAGGCAACATGGTTTTGTGCAGGGAAGGTCATGTCTTACCAACTTAATAGAATTCTTTGAGGAAGTGACAAAGTTGATTGATCAGGGAAGGGCTGTAGATGTCATATACATGGACTTCAGTAAGGCGTTTGATAAGGTTCCCCCATGGTAGGCTGATGGAGAAAGTGAAGTCGCATGGGATCCAGAGTGTACTAGCTAGATGGATAAAGAACTGGCTGGGCAACAGGAGACAGACAGTAGCAGTGGAAGGGAGTTTCTCAAAATGGAGGCGTGTGACCAGTGGTGTTACACAGGGATCCGTGCTGGGACCACTGTTGTTTGTGATGTACATAAATGATTTGGAGGAAAGTATAGGTGGACTGATTAGCAAGTTTGCAGACGACACTAAGATTGGTGGAGTAGCAGATAGTGAAGGGGACTGTCAGAGAATACAGCAGAATATAGATAGACTGGAGAGTTGGGCAGAGAAATGGCAGATGGAGTTAAATCAGGGCAAATGCGAGGTGATGCATTTTGGAAGATCCAATTCAAGAGTGAACTATACAGTAAATGGAAAAGTCCTGGGGAAAATTGATGTACAGAGAGATTTGGGTGTTCAGGTCCATTGTTCCCTGAAGGTGGCAACGCAGGTCAATAGAGTGGTCAAGAAGGCATACGGCATGCTTTCCTTCATCGGACGGGGTATTGAGTACAAGAGTTGGCAGGTCATGTTACAGTTGTATAGGACTTTGGTTCGGCCACATTTGGAATACTGCGTGTAGTTCTGGTCGCCACATTACCAAAAGGATGTAGATGCTTTGGAGAGGGTGCAGAGGAGGTTCACCAGGATGTTGCCTGGTATGGAGGGCGCTAGCTATGAAGAGAGGTTGAGTAGATTGGGATTATTTTCATTAGAAAGGCGGAGGTTGAGGGGGGACCTGATTGAGGTGTACAAAATCATGAGAGGTATAGACAGGGTGGATAGCAAGAAGCTTTTTCCCAGAGTGGGGGATTCAAATACTAGGGGTCACGAGTTCAAAGTGAGAGGGGAAAAGTTTAGGGGGGAATATGCGTGGAAAGTTCTTTACGCAGAGGGTGGTGGGTGCCTGGAACGCGTTGCCAGCGGAGGTGGTAGATGCGAACACGATAGCGTCTTTTAAGATGTATCTAGACAGATACATGAATGGGCAGGAAGCAAAGAGATACAGACCCTTAGAAAATAGGCGACATGTTTAGGTAGAGGATCTGGATCGGCGCAGGCTTGGAGGGCCGAAGGGCCTGTTCCTGTGCTGTAATTTTCTTTGTTCTTCTTTGTTCAGTATAAGTTGTTGTTTTCTCTTGCATTGGTTATTCTTGCAGATTGTCCTGATTGCAAGACGAAAAGCTTCGACAGCACATCTCTATTTTCAGCAATACTCAAGTTCTGGACTACTAAACGACATTAAATATATCTGAACTGTATCTTGTGCCTTTTTAATGCTTTCATTGAAGTTGAAACTTCTGCCTCTGCAACACCCTGGTTTTGAACTTGGTATTTTTTCCCAGAGCTGTGCTTGAACTGAAGTTGGATTGCACAGTCTGAGCATGTGCAGTCTACTTAATTTCCCAAGATGCATTGTATCCAGTCAGTCAGCTGTAGTGATGGGATATTTTTCTTTCCCTCTTAGCACTTTGTACAGTAGCTTTGTTCAAGTGATTTTCAAAAACTAGAGGTCAAATTTCAAAAGCTTTACGGAGGTCAAATTTAGTCTTTTTTTCCTAAAAACAGGCTGCGTGTATTGAAAAACTGAGTTCTGATCACATGCCTGTTGTAGTTTTTGTTGATTTATAAATTTTGAGCAATATATTAAAGGAGATACATGCGCACATGTAGGTACGATGCTTTTCTCATTTAGTGCTACTTCAATTTTTAAGTTGAATTTTGAAGCTAACTATCCTTCCCTCTGACATGAAAGAGTTAATGATTGCATACATGTGGGATTCTAATTCTTATGAAACAGATGGAAATGAGTTAACAAGCAGTCTATTTTTCATTCTAATTTGATTTTATTTCTTATGAGGAGGGATGCAGAGCTCTGCCATGGAAAAGGGATCCCACAAATCATAACATAAAGCACAGAACAAGGAAAGGTCATCAAACCTATTCCATCCAAGCATGATCTGTTGTCCTAATCAATGTTTATCCCTCAACCAACATCACTAAAGCAGATTGGTCATTCTCTCATTATGGGAACTCGCTGTGTGCAAATTGGCTGCTGCATTTCCTGCATTACAACGGTGACTACACTTAAAAACAAAAGGACTTCACTGGGTATAAAGCACTTTAGGATGTCCTGAGGCCATGAACGGTGCTATATAAATGCAAGTCTTTCTTATCATGCACACCTCCCATTACCATCTGTTGATTTAAAAACAGAAAATGCTGGAAATACTCAACAGGTCTGGCAGCATGTCTGAAGAGAGAAAGTTAACGTTTCAGGCCGATGACCTGCATCAGAACATCGAGGACGTTGACCTGAAACGTTAACTCTGTTCCTTTCTCCACAGATACTGCCAGACCGGCTCAGTATTTCCAACATTTTCTGTTTGTTTTTATTTCATGTTTTCAGCATCTGCAGTGTTTTGCTTCTTTTACCATCTATTGATTTTCCTTTTTTAAGGAACAGTATGCTCCTTCCCCTAACACAAAAGTTATGGATATTTCTGTAGCCTTCATCTCACTGTTAAATTTTGGGTCTTTTTTCTAACCTAGATCATTTCACCTGTTTTGGACCTAAACGCATTAAACTGACATCTCTTCTATGCACCCCCTCCCTCCGCCCCCCAAAAAAAGAGTTCAGACTGCCTACTCATGAGATTTTCCAACTGTGCCTCATTTACATAGAACAAGAATTACTGGGACCTCCTACACTTTGAATATATTAACACTCAGATTTGAAAAGACACTGTCACACTGAGCCAAATTGTTTGAATTATTCTTCTGTCCAGTTTGTAACCATTAAAACTTGCATTGTTAAAATAAGCTTGGTGCAGGAATATGAACTGCCCTCGTGTTTAACTGCTAATGTACTGTGACTGAATTTAATGTGAGAGCCACCAGCTAAAATTAGGCAACCTGACTTTAAAATGCCACTTGACTGAATTAGTTACTTTCTTTGAGAGTCTGTTGGGCATGTGCACTATGTTGTGGTTTAACAGCAAATATACGTTTAATTATTTTAAAGGCTGTACCTCCTGTGTTGCTCTTCCTTATCCATTTCAACAGTTTGTTAAATGTGTCCTGGCTATCCTCAAACTTAAGCTAGTGCAAAGATCTGTGGCTCAGGTCACAGATCCCACATGAAGCCCCAGGCATCCATTAGCAATGATCATTAAATTTGACTTTTAGCAATTTTCATTACAAATTCACAAATTTGTCAGGTGGGAGGTGGGATTGCTTAAAAATTTATTCTTTACCAATTTCTGTGTGGGGACAGGGGGAGGCCCCAGATTCGGTCATTCACCCTCAAAATCAGGTCTTACAATGCCCATATGTTGTATTTGTGACTCCTATCACAGAACTGTGCACTACATACCAAGCATGACGGATCAGGTAATAATCATCGAACTTTTTTCAGCTTGTTGCTCATTTTCATGAGTTTTAGCAAACTGCTTTATTTTTGAACAATCTTTTTCTCTGAATTTACTCAGTTTTTGGGGAGGGGGGTTTCAATTTTCTTAACACTCCCCCCCCCCCCCCCCCCCAGCCTGCCAACAAACCTTTCCTGTTTATGATCAGAAAAAACAGGGAGAAAAGAAGAGGATTTTAAATTAGCAATACAAAGCAGCTTTTTATATTTTTAGCAACAGAGTAGGCAGGCAGCATTTCAGAGGTGGGAGAAGACAGACTCTGCAGCATGCTGCTGGTAGAAAGCTTGGCACAGGCTCAAAGGAATGCAGAGATTCTGCTGCACAAGCTTGGCTTTTGCAAGGAGCCAGAGAGACTGTCTCCAGTATGGTGGTCTTCCAATAGCATTCATGTCACAAGCTTACATCCTGCTCGTGTTTCCTTAACTTGTGATATTTGTACATTAAACTGAGATTTTTCACGGTATAGAACTGTTTATCTTCTGGCTGATGAGAACTGGGGAGTAACCCAGAAGATCAATTATTAACATAGGATAGAGGATGTCAAGTGATATATTTTAATCTAAATCATACCAAGTTAATGACCTAATAAAAGTAGATGCAGATATCAATGGCACAGATGCGTGAATTCCTTGAAACTTATCTTCTGGGGAGCAGACCTAGAGGTGGGAGGAGGAGGCCTTGAGTCTGCAAGGATTAATCTAGTTTCAGTAGCATTTTGATTTCATATGTAATTTATTTTCTTGCAAATTTTATGTTGAATGTGTATTAACCATTTCAATTATTCAAACTTATATGTTGTAGAGCATGACAATTAATCTTCTCTCCCCTGCCACTTTCTCTGCTCCATCCCTACATGAGTGCATTAATTATGTATTTTGCTTATAAACAGTATCAATAAAATCCTAATCTTAAATTCCCCAGTACTTGCTGCCCTAAAAACACATCGTGCCCTGATCAGAGAACTCCTCTATGCTGATTATGCTGCGCTAGTCGTTCTCACGGAAACCCAGCTACAAAGGATCATGGACTGTCTCTCCCGTGCCTGTAACTTGTTCTGCTTGACTATAAGCATCAAGAAAACCATGATCGTGAGACTAAGTGTTGCATCTCTGCCCCTGATCACACTAAATAACACCCCATTGGAAGTGGTTAGCATATTTTGCTACCTTGGGTCCACGGTGACAGACAATCTGTCCCTTGATGCAGAGCTCGATACATGTATAGGGAAAGCAGCTACCATCTTTGACCAACTTGCAAAATGTGGATGGAATAACACCAAGCTGACCAGGAAAAGAAGCTCAGTCATTTCCATCTTCGCTGTCTGCGGCGCTTTATGGGTATATCCCAGCAGGACAAAATCACAAATGCGGTACAGTGGCGCAGTGGTTAGCACCGCAGCCTCACAGCTCCAGGGACCCGGGTTCGATTCTGGGTACTGCCTGTGCGGAGTTTGCAAGTTCTCCCTGTGTTTGCGTGGGTTTTCGCTGGGTGCTCCGGTTTCCTCCCACATCCAAAGACTTGCAGGTGATAGGTAAATTGGCCATTGTAAATTGCCCCTAGTGTAGAGAGGTGATAGGGAATATGGGATTGCTGTAGGATTAGTATAAATGGGTGGTTGTTGGTCGGCACAGACTCGGTGGGCCGAAGGTCCTGTTTCAGTGCTGTATCTCTAAAATCTAAAAAAGGTAGAGCTCCCAAGTGTGTTGGCACTAATCAAACACAGACGGCTTCAGTGGATCGGACACGTCCGCAGGATGGAAGACAGTTGCATACCCAAGGACCTTCTGTATGGTGAGATAGCCTAGGCCAGATGACCAGTGGGGAGCCCAAAGCTCCACTTCAAGGATGCTTGTAAGCGTGACATGAAGGCCCTAAATATCGACTACAGCACTTGGGAGTCACTAGCTAGTGAAAGAGGGAAATGATGACGCATCCTGTGGACTGGTATGCATTACCTTGATGACCAGTGCTACAACAGGTGCCAGTGTCACTTGGCAGCTTCATGTGCAGCACTTGTGGCAGAACCTGCTCCTCAAGGATTGGCCTTCACAGCCTTCGACAAAGGTGCACCATGAGAAGACACCACATGTAAATGGATTGTTTTCTGCCTGTCTGTCATCTTTCATAAATGAAAGGATGCCAACCACATTGACTCTTTGTCAACAAAACCTTGATAAAATTTTTCATCCTTGCACTCACTCAAATCCCTCCACTGTCTCTGGAACCTCCTCCGTCCCTACAACCCTCCGAGAAATCTGCACTCCTTCAATTCTATGTCTTGTGTATCCCCAGTTCCTAATGCTCCACTATTGGTGGCCGTGACTTCAGCTGCATAGGGTCTAAGCTCTGGAATTCCCTCCCTAAATCTGTCCATCTTTCTCTCCTCCTTTAGGACACTCATTAAAACCTAGCTCAGACCAAGTTTTTGGTTGCCTCTCCTAATCTCTATTTGGCTCGGTGTCAGATTTTGTCGTCTGACACTCCTGAGAAGCTGGAATGTTTTTATTCTGATTTTGCTATATAAGTGCACGTTGTTAGATAACTAAGGAATTGTTACTTTTAATAAGTTGGTAGTGTGCCAGGGCATTAAATGGCTAATTCCATGATTTCATATTTGAAGAATCAGGCCTCACTGTCTGTCTATAATCAGCTTCCCTTCAAGCTGATTTCCTCAGAGTATGGGATTGAGGAATTAGCAATTCCTTTTAGTACTAATTTGGCCAAGCAACTGGGAACATGTCAAATGTCCAGAAGAATGTTGAATATTAAATCAGTGTTGGAATGAAAGAATAATTTTCAAAAGGGCACAATGTTTTAATAAATTAAAATGGTTTCTGTAAAGGAAAAAATTAAATACTTACTTTTTATACCTAGAAATATAGTGTCCACAGTCAATCTGGGTTGTAAACTGGACCTGAAGACAATAGCTCTTCGAGCAAGAAATGCTGAGTATAATCCAAAGGTAGGTGTTCATGTATGTGTGATGTATGTATGTGTGCATGATTTAGTGAAAATAACATCAAAGGCTTTTTGTTGAAGTATTGAAGTGAAGAGATGAATTCATTTTCTGTTTAAACTTTTCTTTTAGTGGTGTGATATGTGTAACTTTTAAAAGCATGCTGTCAGTATTTTCGGAGGGAGGGGGTGATGGGGAAGAAAGAGGAGGGAAGACATGAGAATGGGACCAGGTGAGATGTTTTGACGTGATTTTCCCATTTTTTGGTGTTAAAAAGTGTTGCACAATTTTTCCCTCTCTTTCAATACAAGGAAAGTTCGCAGTGTCCATGTTTATGTGACTGATCCCAGGTACATCAACTATACCTGCCAGCTTGAGAACATCAAACGCAATTCTTGAAGATGAAACTGGGTGGTTGATAGCTGAAGAAAGTAGAATTTCAACAAAGAAAAGCTTGCACTTGTGTAGGACCTTGACCACCACCCCCCAAACATTTTTTAAAAAGTTGTGTACGTGTCAAGATGAGGGTGAATAGAACCATTTATATTTCAGTAACTCATTGAAACGTATAAAATTATTAGAGAACTTGGCAGCATAGATGCTGAGTGGCTGCTTGCCCTGACTGGAGAGTTTTGAACTAGGGGTCATGGTCTCGGGATAAGGGGTTGGCCATTTAGGACAGAGATGAGGAACTTCTTTACTCAAGGGGTTATGAATCTTTGAACTTCTCTGCCCAAAGAGATGTGGGTGCTCATCAAGTCTGAGATTGCTAGATTTTTGGGAACGAGGAAATCCAGGGATCTGGGGATAGAGCAGGAAAGTGGAGTTGATGTAGAAGTTCAGCGATGATTTTATTGATTGGCAGAACAGGCTTGAGGGGTTGACTGGCCTATTGTACTCCAGTTTCTTATGCTTTTATGTTCTTCGTGTTAGCATCAAGCACTCCCAAGTCAAGTATAGTACAACCAAATGCAAAGTAAAGCTACCCTGCCCATCCCCAATCTCGAAAAAGCACCCCCTAACCGCATCGAGTGACATCAAACCCTCGATCTGCTTCCCTTAGTGCTGCATAGATCCTGGGATTCCCAGTATTACCAGAGCATGCAGGTAGGTTACAGTGCTGACAGCAGTCTAACCCAGTACTGGTCTCTTTTGCAGCGTTTTGCTGCTGTCATCATGAGAATCCGGGAACCTCGTACAACTGCACTTATTTTCAGCTCTGGGAAAATGGTGTGTACTGGAGCAAAGAGGTATGGACATTTATTTTAATCAAAGTTCTGATAACCTCATACTCTTTTTAACCAGATTTAAAGTTCACACTTTTTGATGATGAAAAATAATCCCCTAGTGGATGCTTTAAGTAACTTTTAATCTCCATTTTTCTATTCACTCATCAGTTGGCAGCAACTGTCCAGGAACACTAGCATTAAATTTTAATAAACATCAGTCTCTCAATGTGTGTTCTTCCTCCTGCATAATCTAACAAGAGCCAGCAACCCTCTAATGCTGTATCAAAGTGACCACTATTCATGTATGAGGTTAGGCAAGTGTTGCCAGGCTGTTGTCCTTGATGGAAAGGGAAGACCTTTTCTCCCATATGACTGATTTCTTGCAGGCATTGATTATGCGCTAAACATTTAATATTGAGAACAAGCTTGGTTGGTTGTTTCAATATTATCATTATGACAGGAAGTTAAGAAACTGGGTATTTCAACTTTTCTTGAAAAGGTTCCTTAACATGAAACTTTTGTTTCTATTAACTTTCTATTGCAAATTTAATAATCAACTGTAGGATTTCGTTATAAATACACTTGTGAATACAAAAGTACAGTGTGATTGTGTAGAGTCATAGAAATGTCAGCACAACAAAGGGCCATTTGGCCCATTGTGCTCTTTGCCTGTACTCTTCTTTGTTTTTCTTAATTTCTTTTAAAATTGACTCTTCAATAGTCACTTGCTCTAATGCATTTTCTATTCTAATAGCCTCTTGAATGAAAATATGGCCCTTATGCTTCTACTTATACTTCATGTTGACCATTCATATTGAAATGTAATTATTTAGCTTTGTATGGTTTTCATTTTTTGTGCAGCAAATGCAAGTGAGACAACATGTCATTGGTGTTGATGGGTTGTCCTAACTTTTTGCATTTGGTAAATACTGTAAAAACCTGGACACTATATGACATTGCCCCCTACACAAAAATGTTACTGGCATCTATTAAAAGTTGCTGTCCTCTAGGGGGATCTATGTGACCACTCCACTGTTTAGCTGTTAACCTCCAAGTGAGTAGTAAGGTTTAGACTAAAATCCTACAGCTTGGAAGCTTGAGAAGTTTTAAAGTAACTTGTGCACAGATTGTTAAGCAGTATGTCTGCACTTAAGAACAGTGGATGACCTCAGAGGTACCTCTCTCCAGAATTTGGCTGGAATATTTTGATTGCACGGTTTACGGAATTGGGAATTTAATCATTAAAAATCATATTTTCGTTTTCCAATTTATAATTGCCAAAAATAGTGTACTTGAAATGATTGCTGCTACTGACTTTTCAGAGCATTACTTATAATTATTTGAGAAGGTAAAACTTAAAACAAAGAACTAAGTTGTGCATTATAGCCAGTACATCACTTTATATTAGTTATTAAAAACACAATGCCAAAAATACTGAGCAGGTCAGGCAGCATCTTTGGAGAGAAACAGAGTTAGTTTCAGGTTGAAGAAATGTTTTAATGAAAGGTCATTAGCCTGAAACGTTAAGTCTGTTTCTGTCTACTGATGCTCCCTGACCTGAGTGTTTTTCAACATTTTCTGTTTTTATTTCAAATTAACAGTATCCGAGGTATTTTTATTTTGACTTGATATTCGTGGTTTTGATTAGCAGATGAGACTGTCTAAATGTCACTTTGTCAAGTTGTACCTGATTGATATTTTCAGTGCCAGTAGCTAGGATTATTTGCTCAATAAATACTAGCCCTTGTCTCCTGTTGCAGTGAAGAACAGTCACGACTGGCTGCGAGGAAATATGCCAGAGTTGTACAGAAATTGGGATTCCCAGCTAAGTTTCTGGATTTTAAGATTCAGAACATGGTGGGCAGCTGTGATGTGAAATTTCCCATTCGACTAGAAGGCTTGGTGCTCACTCATCAGCAATTCAGCAGGTAAAGAATGTGGGAAGAGGCTCCAGGAATTAAACTTATAATCAGGGGGCAAAGTTTTAAACTGTTATGTATGCATTTACTGATTACTGTAGAGAAAGGAAGCTGATGTCTGTTTCTTAAATGCAAAGATAGTATAATGAAAATTGAAGTTGTTGAGCCTTTATTCAGTGGGTTGCATTCTCCTCTCAAGCCAGAGTGGGTTCAAGCCCCACTCCAGAGACTTGAGCACATATTCTAGGCTGGCACTTGATGCCGTAGGCAGCACTCCCTCAGTATCGATGTGTATTGTTTTCATGGGTTTTTTCCTTCTCAACTTGATTTTTTTCATATTTCCTTAACCATACCCTGAGGCTAAATTAGATATTTAAGAAAAAAGGAAAACACAGCAGTGACTGGGAATAAAAGTGGCTAGTTTTTGCTTGCAGCATGCCCAGTGAGGCAACAAGAGGAAGTTTATTGGATTCTTCTGATGAATTCTGCTCCATCTGTACTGGAATTAAATGTGTGCTCTAAATCGCCGCATAGTGCTTCCTTTGAACTGAGAAGTGCGCTTATACCTAGCAACCCTTTCAGTCAGCTTTGGTGAAGATGCATTAACATGTTATATTTGCAGTGTTTAACTAGTACAGACTTAAATTATATCAGGAATCATGTATAGAATTTAAAGCATCGTATTTTTTTTTTAGAGATGCAGCACTGAAACAGGCCCTTCGGCCCACCGAGTCTGTGCCGACCATCAACCACCCATTTATACTAATCCTACACTAATCCCATATTCCTACCACATCCCCACCTGTCCCTATATTTCCCTACCACCTACCTATACTAGGGGCAATTTATAATGGCCAATTAACCTATCAACCTGCAAGTCTTTTGGCATGTGGGAGGAAACGGGAGCACCCGGAGGAAACCCACGCAGACACAGGGAGAACTTGCAAACTCCACACAGGCAGTACCCAGAATTGAACCCGGGTCGCTGGAGCTGTGAGGCTGCGGTGCTAACCACTGCGCCGCCCTATTGTGGTGTTAGACAGCCTAGAATGAGGACAGCATATGATTAGACTAGGGAACCTTGTGCATGCTCTTTTGGTCCCTTCTGTTGTTGTGCTTGTGATATATTTGGGATTAAAATAATATCTAGAATGAAGTCATTACTTACTGGATGTGAATGGTAAAAACAATGTGTTCTGTAACCTTTTATATAACTGTAGCTATCAGGGTATGGTAGCATAGTGGCTATATTACAGGACTAATCCAGAGGCCAGGATCATCCAGGCAATGTAAGTTTAAATCTCTGACATTTTTGAAATAAGAAAAAAGTTCTGGAAGAAGTTTCTCAATAATAGTGTTAGATTGATGTCAACATCCACTGGTTCACTAACATCCTTTAGGGAAGGAAACCAGAGATCCATACCCGATATATGTCTCTAGCCCCACACTAACTGCCTAACAAACCACTCAGTTGTATCAAGCTACCATACTTCAGAGGCTCAAAAAGAAGGCTGACCACCATCTTCTCAGGGATAGATTATAAATACCAGCTTTGCCAACAACATTCATGTCCTGAGGATGAATTTTAAAATGTAAAATATTGTAGCAAGTGGCAGAGATCTTTTAACACAGTCATGTCAGTTCAGTGATAAAAGAAATCAAACTAAGCAGAAATGCATCGCACAGACAGTACTGGGAATTATCAAAGTTAAATAAAAGAAATCTGATTAACTTCATAAATCCACTACAAGGAGTGTTTTTACCTAATTCAGGTAAGGAGACAGGTATATTTGATGATTCGCAGTTTTAAAACAGTCACGTGGCACTTTAATTGGGTTTTTCTCATCATTGAGCTACATAGTGGCTGTTAACCAAAGTTGTTCTTTTTTAGGAAGCATATTCCCCCTTCTTGATTATCAGATTGGGGCTGCAGCTGGTAAACTGGTGCAGACGCTTGACTCAGTGGCCAATCCATGTTTCGTAGCTTGCTTTACACCCTGTGACTTTGTTATGCCTTCCTATACCTCGGCTTGGAAGTTGCAGCATCAATTCAGCAAATGTATTTTGGTGGCCAGTGGAAGCTTTGCTGGAAGCTTCTAAACCCAATCTCCAAAAGGTTAAGGATATGGGGATATTGGGTAAGGAAGTTGAGGGAAGCAGTTCAATTTCATCCATGTTCGGAACTTTGGTAAAGCATGGGTTTTTTGCACCCTATCTGAAGTGGACCTCAACGGATTATGTTGGGAGTCTCTTCAAGGGGCTTGCATATGTGTTTGTTAGAGAATCTGGCTTCTCTACAAAAAGGCCATTTTTGGTTTTATGGATCTTCAACCTCCTTTGATCAAACTTTTTCAATGGCATGGGGACAATTGGTTTTAATTTGAGGGCCGTACGACAGGCAACCAGAATGTTGCTCCTTTTCTTTTGGATGTAATGCTCTCAGATCATTATCAGTATCCCTTCAAGATTGAGACATTAGCATTCTAAATAAGTAATGTTTTAAATTTAGGGGCTGATCCAGCAGGTCCCTGAGTAACAGAAACAGGGTTTTCCTCCTGTTGACTGCTGTGAAGTAATAGACAGGCCTTTACTCCATTTTTGGATCTCAGGAAATTGAATCATAGCACCATCTACTGGTTCATCCTTTGGCCTGTGTAAGATTATTTATCTTTCTTCAACTATGGTCAGTATTGTCCTGTACCCATTTGGATTGAGGCAGCCAAACATATGTCACTTACAGCCTTACATCAATCAGATGTAACTTTCACACCATCACTCTGGGATGGAAAGGAACTAAGATCTGAGAGATGAATATAATTCAAGTTATAATTTTAAAAATCCAACCACATATATTGCGTTAATCTTTTTGACCAGTAATGTGCTACAATAAATTATAACTGTAGCATATAGCCAGTTATCAAACTTTTTATGTTTTGTAGTTATGAGCCCGAGCTGTTTCCTGGATTAATCTACCGAATGATAAAACCGAGAATTGTACTGCTAATATTTGTGTCCGGAAAAGTTGTATTGACTGGTAAGTTGCATCTCTTGTTTGCCAAATTAGATTGGTTTTCGTGCGATTTATTTTTCAATGCATAAATCCACTCCAGTTTGCTAAATGTTCTAATTGGTGTATAATTTGTATTTTGAAGGTGCAAAAGTCCGTGCGGAAATCTATGAAGCATTTGAAAACATCTATCCAATTTTGAAAGGTTTCCGGAAGACGACATAACTTTGTTCTCAAAGACTTCCTACTCTGAAGGACCATTTCCCTTGCCTGCTACCTTGTATAGCCTGTATAGTTTGAACGCTGTTTTCTGCTGGTGTTCTGATGCAACATTACATGGGGTGATTCAGATTTATTATATGCAATGGTTTAGGAGTAAAACCAGTACTTTTTAACTGTAGTACTATTCTGGTCACCCTATGACAGCAGTTTTTGCAAAATCATTGTCAGGAACTTGAGTTGTCTTTTACGTGGAATTTTATCAACCAATGAAACAATTTGTTTTGCATGTTATTTATATTGAATTTTTTATAAAATGTAAGCCATGTAAATGTGTCTGTTAATGTATTTTCAAGCCCTTTTTTTAAAATTCAATCTTACTTGAAAATATCTTGCTTTTTAAAGCACTATCAAAGACTGTTCTCTGAATTGGCAGCCGATCTACAACAGATTTTTGCATTAAATTTTTTTTCCATTCAATACATTGGTCATGGTTGTTTAGTGGCAAGGTTGTGCTGGTGGCTGAATATTTAAAATGTTGAGGCTGGTTTCTTTGTAGTAGACAGGGTCTCGGTTTAATGTTTCATTCGAAAGGTTGCACCTGCAACACTTCAGCACTTCCTCAGTACTGCATGGAGGAGTAGCGGCCTGGATTTTGAGCTCAGGTGCACGAAGTGGGACTTGAACCCACAACCTTTGGGCTCAGAAATGAGTGCTACCACTGAGCCAGAGTTGTAATAATTAATTACATTTTGCTGTAAGACCTATGTGTCTTGGTAAACCGTTGCTAAGTTCGTCCAGGTGATGGAAATAACTTGGATCAATCTCTGGCTGACAATCTCTTACACAGCTCCTAACAGTCTTTGCAGCTGTCACGTAAGGTCCTAAAGGTAAGACCATCAGTTTTGTTATCTCCTGGGCATATGTGGTGGATTGCTTGGCTTAAAGAGTGGCAAAAATCGCAGCTCAACATCCCTGGATATAGAGTTTTCAGGCAGGATAGAGAAGGGGATAAAAAAGGAGGGGATGTAGCTTTATTAGTTAAAGAATCAATTACAGCTGTGTGGAGGGATGATATGCTAAATGAATCATCAAATGAGGCCATATGGATTGAGCTCAGAAATTAAAAAAGGGGCCGCCACACTACCAGGAGTGTACTAAAGACCCCCAAATAGTGAGAGGGAGATAGAGGAACAAATATGTAGGCAAATTTCTGACTGCAAAAACAATAGGGCAATAATAGTTGGGGATTTCAACATGGATACAAACAGTGTGAAGGGCTCAGACGGCACAAAATTCTTGAACTGCATTCAAGAGAACTTTTTAGTAACAAGCCCAACGAGAGGGCACAATTATCGATTTAGTCTTAAATAAAGCTGGGCAAGTGGATGAAGTAGCAGTGGGTGACCATTTTGGAGATAGTGACCATAATACAGTTAGATGTAGCATTATTATGGAAAAGGGCAAGGATAGCGCAGGAATAAAAGTTCTAAATTGGGGGAAAACAAGTTTTACGAAGCTGAGAGGTGATCTGGCAAAAGTGGACTGGATAGAGCTACTTGAAGGAAAATCAGTGGCAAACCTGTGGGAGGCATTCAAAAGTGAGATTCTACAGGCACAGTGTAGACATGTCCCCACAAAGAAAAAGGGTGGTACTGCCAAATCTTGAGCCTCCTGGTTATCTAGAAGCATATAGAAAAAGAAAGTGAATGACAGTCACAAAAAGCTTAATACTTTAGAAGTTATAGAGGAGTATAGAAAGTGTAGGGGGTGAAGTAAAAAAGGAAATTAGGAAAGCAAAAAGAGGACATGAAAAAATATTGGCAGTAAAATCAAGGGAAAGCCAAAGATGTTTTATCGGTACGTTAAGAGCAAGAGGATAACTAAGGAAAGGATAGGGCCTATCAGGGATGTACAAGATAACCTGTGCGTGTGTGCAGAAAATGTGGGCAGGGTTCTTGAGTACTTTGTCTCTGTCTTCACAAAGGAGAGGGATGATGAATGCATTGTAGTAAAAGAGGAGGAATGTGAAATATTTGATACGATAAGCATAATGAGAGGAAGTATTAGAGGGTCTGACATCCTTGAAAGTGGATAAATCACCAGGCCAGATGGATTGTATCCCAGACTGTTAATGGAAGTCAGGGAGGAAATAGCAGATGCTCTGAGGATCAGCTTCAAATCGTCACTAGATACAGACGAGGTACCAGAGGATTGGAAGTCTGCAAACATTGTACCATTGTCTAAAAATAATTATAGGCCAGTCAGTCTGACCTCGATGGTGGGCGAATTATTAGAATCAATTCTGAGATATAGGATAAACTGTCACTTAGAAAGGCATGGATTAATCAAGGATAGTTAGCATGGATTTGTTAAGGGGAGGTTGTGTCTTACTAATTTAATTGAATTTTTTGAGGAAGTAGAGGAGGATTGATGAGGGCAGTGCAGTGGATGTTGTCTACATGGATTTTAGTAAGGTATTTGACAAGACATGGGCGGCACAGTGGTGCAGCGGTTAGCACCGCAGCCTCACAGCTCCAGCGACCCGGGTTCAATTCTGGGTACTGCCTGTGTGGAGTTTGCAAGTTCTCCCTGTGTCTGCGTGGGTTTTCGCCGGGTGCTCCGGTTTCCTCCCACCACCAAAGACTTGCAGTTGATAGGTAAATTGGCCATTATAAATTGCCCCTAGTAGAGGTAGGTGGTAGAGGAATATGGGGACAGATGGGGATGTTGTAGGAATATGGGATTAGTGCAGGATTAGTATAAATGGGTGGTTGATGGTCAGCACAGACTCGGGCCGAAGGGCCTGTTTCAGTGCTGTATCTCTTTTTTAAAAAAAAAAGATCCCACATGGCAGACTGGTCAGAAAAAGTAAAAGCTCATGGGATACAGGGGTATGTGGCGAGTTGGATCCAAAATTGGCTCAATGGCAGGAAACAAAAGGTAATGGTCGACGAATGTTTTTGCGAATGGTCGGTCGTTTCCAGTGGTGTTGCACAGGGCTCAGTATTGGGTCCCTTGTTGTTTGTGGTATATATTGATTTGGATTTAAATGTGGGAGGCATGATTGGGAAATTTGCATGACACAAAAATTGGACGTGTAGTTGATAGTGAAGAGGATAGCTGTAGACCCCAGAATGATATGAATGGTTTGGTTGAGTGGGCGGAAAAGTGACAAATGGAATTCAGTCCGGAGAAGTATGAGGTAATGCATTTGGGGAGGGCAAACAAAGCAAGGGAATACACAACATGAGGGTATCGAGAGGGGTAGAGGAAGTGAGATACCTTGGAGTGCATGTCCTCAGGTCCCTGAAAGTGGCAGGACAGGTAGATAGAGTGGTGAAGACGGCATATGGAATGCTTTCCTTTATTGGCCGAGGTATAGGGTACAAAAGCTGGGATGTAATGCTGGAACTGTATAAAACACTGGTTAGGTCACAGCTGAAATATTGTGCACAGTTCTGATGATCATATTACAGGAAGGATATAATTGCTCTGGAGCGAGTACAGAGGAGATTTACAAGAATGTTGCCAGGGCTTGAAAGTTGCAGCAATGAGGAAAGATTGGATCGGCTAGGGTTGTTTTCCTTAAAACGGAGGAGGCTGAGAGGTGACTTAATTGAGGTGTACAAAATTATGAAGGGCCTAGATAGAGTAGACAGGAAGGACCTGTTTCCCTTGGCGGAGAGGTCAATTACCAGGAGGCTCAGATTTAAAGTGATTGGTCGAAGGATTAGAGGAGACATGAGGAAAAGCTTTTTCTCCCAGAGGGTGGCGGGTGGCCAGAATTCGCTGCCTGGATCGGTGGTGGAGGCAGAAACCCTCAACTCATTTAAAAGGTACCTGGACATGCACCTGAAGTGCTGTAACCTACAAGGCTACAGACCAGGTGCTGGAAGGTGGAATTAGATTGGGCGGCTAGTTTTTACAGTCGGCGCAGACACAATGGGCTGTATGGCCTCTTTCTGTGCCATAAAGTTTCTATGGTTGCCTGCTATTGTGCAGACACAGTGCCTTTGAAACCTATTTATGATAATTTTATCATGCAAGAAAGCTTTTTGATCTTTTCCCTTGATGCAAATTTAAAAGTGATGGTTATAAATGTGACTGCATGCAATTATTCTTTAATACATTTCTTCTTTGGTGAATGACTAATGAGTTGAGGCCTGTAGAATGCTGTATTAGGACAAAATGTACTCCATGAATGATGTTGAAATAACTAAGGAGGAGATTGAAAGATCTAAAGGTCATAGGCTCAATGTTTGACATCTCCAACCAGTACAGAACAACAAATAGCCCACAGAATATTGAACTACATGTTAGCCTTGACTCAGTGGTGTTGAGCCAGAAGGTTATGGCTTCAAACCCCACTTAGATTTTGAGCTCATAATCTAGGCTGACACTATACAAATGCAAGTTAGTTTCTTTTTCCACAATCAAAATGGTAAAATACAAGTTAGTGCAAGTCATAATCAAACTGTACAGCACTCTAGTCAACAACACCTTGAATATTGTGTTTATTTTTGGTCATGGGACATTCAAAAATTGGAGTTGGTGCAGAGACCAATCACAATCCTGATCTGTCAGCATTGAGAACAGACTGGAGAAACTTGGGTTTTTCAGCCTGAAGCTTCCAAGAGGGAAACTTCTCAAGATACACTAGATTGTATGGAAAGGGAGAAGCTGGAAAATTATTTCAAAATAAATTCCCAGCCTCCAGAAATAGTGACTGTCAAGGTTTTATCTTGGGTAACCTTGCCCTGCACTAAGTGAGCACTCTTCATTGTTTGACTGTGGGAAGCAATCAGATGTGAGCAGGGTCCTATCCATGCACGTGTAGTTCCATGGAGGAGTGGAGGGGGTTGTGCCAATGGGTTACAATCAGGAGCATGGAGCAATGCGCGATTTTTTTCATGCTTGTTATACCGCACCAAATACTGGTCTAGTTAACACCAATTAACTTGATGTTAACTAGGGATGGAGCCTGGTACTTTCCAGATCTAGATGACGAAATATAGCTTGGCCTGATAGAATTCCTCAAAAGGCTGAATGGGAGGTACATGGAGCAATAATTGCTGCACTTTAATTGTTGTGGAAAGTAGCACCGAGTAGAGCAATAGATCTCTTCACATTCACTCTTATCAAGATTAGGCGATTTGAATTAGTAAGGTCATGGAGAATGCAGAGGACATGAGCATCAGAGACATAAGCACTTGCTAGGCTAGATGTCAGGAGGTTTCTCTTTTCACGGAGGTGGGGACGAGGGGGTCACTGACATTAAACAAGTTGTCGGCCTGTGTAGTGTGTGGATTTGCAGCAACTGATCAGGGAGTTGCACAAGCTCCTGATTGAGGTTGGTATCACTGAGTACAAATGGTAGATGAGTTGTTGGGTAATGAGCCTCACGATCACTCTGGTCTTCTGAACTTGTTTCAATTGTATTTAGGGGTCATAATTAGAACTTGCTGTTTTTTGACTGCCAGGAGATCACCTGGCTGCTGGTGGATGGAAAAACTGAGGGGTAGGTGAGTTGGGGTGAGTCACGATTGCAACATGTCTGCAAGGATAGGCTCAATGAGCCACCTGTGTATCATTTCATAGGTATGTATAATATTTCTGGTTAATCGGGAGTTCTGTAATGTAATTGACTTTGTTTTGGCAAACTTGAGCTCATCCAGAACTCTACTGCCCATATCCCAGCTTGCACCAATTGCCCCAGTGCTTGCTGACCTAGACTAGGCCCCAGTCTGGCAAAGCTTCAAAATTTAAAATTCTCTTCCTTGCTTTCAAATTGATCTATGGCTTTGCCACCCATTTGGTTCCGTAACCCATTTGGTTCACTAATGTCTTTTAGGGAAGGAAATCTGCCGTCCTTACCTGGTCTGGCCTACATGTGACTCCAGACCCACAGCAATGTGGTTGACTCTTACATGCCCTCTGAAATGACCTAGCAAGCCACTCAGTTGTATCTAACTGCTACAAAGTCAATAAAAAAAGAATGAAACCGGAAGGACCACCCAGCATCGACCTAGGCACCGGAAATGACAACGGCAAACCCAGCCCTGTTGACCCTGCAAAGTCCTCCTTACTAACCTCTGGGGGCTTGTGCCAAAGTTGGGAGAGCTGTCCCACAGACTAGTTAAGCAACAGCCTGACAGTCATACTCACGGAATCATACCTGACAATGTCCCAGACACTGCCATCACCACCCCAGGGTATGTCCTATCCCACTGGCAGGACAGACCCGTCGGAGGGAATTTCCTTCAGAGTCCTCAACATCGACTCCAGACCCCATGAAGTCTACTGGCACCAAATCAAACATGGGCAAGGAAACCTGCTGATTACCACCTACTGCCCTCCCTCAGCTGATGAGTCATTACTCCTCCAATTTGAACACCACTTGGAGGAAGCACTGAAAGTGGCAAGGGCACAGAATGTACTCTGGGTGGGGGACTTAAATGTCGGCCTCCTCTTGAAATCCCCAGCATCACAGATGCCAGACTTCAGCCAATTCGATTCACTCTGCGTGATATCAAAGAACGACTGAAGGCAATGGATATTGCAAAGGCTATGGGCCCTGACTATTCCGGCAATAGTACTAAGGTCTGTGCTCCAGAACTTGTGGCACCCCTAGCCAAGGTGTTCCAGTACAGCTACAACACTGGCATCTACAATGCAATGTGGAAAATTGCTACAGGTATGTCCTGTGCACAAAAAGCAACCCGGCTACTAACCGCCCTATCAGCAATCATCAGTAAAGTGATGGAAGGTGTCATCAACAGTGCCATCGAGCAACACTTGCTCAGCAATAACCTGTTCAATGATGCTCAGTTTGGGTTCTGCCAGGGCTACTCAGCTCCTGGCCTCATTACAGCCTTGGTTCAAATGTGGACAAAAGAGCTGAACTCGAGGTGAGGTGAGAGGACTGCCCTTGACATCAAGGCAGCAGTTGACTGAGTATGGCATCAAGGATCTAGCAAAACTGAAGTCAATGGGAATTGGGGGAAAACTCTCCGCTGGTTGGAGTCATACCTAGTGCAAAGGAAGATGGTTGTGCTTGTTAGAGGTCAATTATCTGAGCTCCAGGACATCACTGCAGGAGTTCCTCAGGGTAGTGTCCTCGGCCCAACCATCTTCAGCTGCTTCATCAATGACCTTCAATCATAAGGTCAGAAGTGGGGATGTTCACTGATGATTGCACAATGTTCACCATTCGTGACAACTCAGATACTGAAGCAGTCCGTGTAGAAATGCAGCAAGACCTGGACAATATCCAGGCTTGGGCTGATAAGTGGCAAGTAACATTTGCGCCACACAAGTGCCAGGCAATGACCATCTCCAACAAGAGAGAATCTAGCCATCTCCCCTTGACATTCAATGGCATTACCATCGCTGAATCCCCCACTATCAACATCCTAGGGGCTACCATTGACCAGAAACTGAACTGAAGTAGCCATATAAATACCTTGGCTACAAGAGCAGGTCAGAGGCTAGGAATCCTGCTGCGAGTAACTCACCTCCTGACTCCCCAAAGCCTGTCCACCATCTACAAGGCACAAATCAGGAGTGTGATGGAATACTCTCCACTTACCTGGATGGGTGCAGCTCCGACAACACTCAAGAAGCTCGACACCATCCAGGACAAAGCAGTCCGCTTGATTGGCACCCCATCCACAAACATTCACTCCCTCCACCACCGACGCACAGTGGCAGCAGTGTGTACCATCTACAAGATGCACTGCAGCAACGCACCAAGGCTCCTTAGACAGCACCTTCCAAACCCGCGACCTCTACCAACTAGAAGGACAAGGGCAGCAAATGCATGGGAACACCACCAACCTGCAAGTTCCCCTGCAAGTCACACACCATCCTGACTTGGAACTATATCACCGTTCCTTCACTGTCACTGTGTCAAAATCCTGGAACTCCCTAACAGCACTGTGGGTGTACCTACCTCCCATGGACTGCAGCGGTTCAAGAAGGTAGCTCACCACCACTTTGTCAAGGGCAATAAGGGATGGGCAATAAATGCTGGTCTAGCCAGCGATGCCCACATCCCATGACTGAATTAAAAAACCTCCTCCAGTCCTGCAATCCTGAGGTCTCTATGCTCCTCCAATTCTACCATTGGCGCCTGGGCCCTATACTCTGGAATTCTCTCTGTATACTTCACCTCTCTCCTTTAAGACATTTCTTAAAACATACTTCTTTGACCATGCTTTTGGTCACCTGTCCTATTATCTCCTGTGTGGCTTGATGTTGGGTTTAATTTGATAATACTCCTGTAAAACACCTTGGGATGTTTTATTACATTGAAGATGCTATATAGTTGCAAATTGACATATTAACTAGCATCATGGGCAGAGATTTAACAGACTGAAATTGTCCCTTTGAGTTTGGGAAAGTGCATGACACAGCAACATGTAAAGAGGTAACAAAACTCAATTACAGAATAGACCATGTGCCAGGAACCTTAATAGGTCAATGGGCAAGATTTGAAGCTTAGTGGAAGTCTCACTGAAGTCCATTGATTTGTCAACAATTTATCAACTTAAAAAAAAACTTGGTTGTTAATACATACCAACCACATCAATTATATATTTCTCTACTCGTAAACAGCAGCATTGCATGTGGTCGGTTGATGATTTTTTAAATGGCCCAGATTTTGCGGTAGTAATGTTGGTGAAATTGTTAGCGTTCGTCATTACTCCTCTGAAACTGACAGGAACTTCTGGAGTTTGCACATATGCAGTTAAAGGTGGACATCCAGATGTTTCTGTTAGTGATTCTGCTTCTCCACAGGGTGCAGTGTTAAAGTTTCTTCAGGCTGCAGTCAAATAGAAATCACTGAACTGACGAAAACTTGCTTCTTTATGCTATTAGTCTTGCTGTAAAAACCCTTGGAAAAAGTTGCACCTTGTTGAATGAGGTGCAACTGGGTTTTTAGTGGTGTACTTAATTCATAATTACTGCTGAATCGCCTCACTGTCTCTGCGGAATAACTAATTTTATATGGGAAATGTCAAATTTCTCCATTATGATATGTTCACATTTTAAATTTTTTTTAGCAGTTTGATATTTCAGCTTCTACCTTAATCCCATGTACATATCCCAATCATTTTTTCACTCTGTAAAATCCATAATCAGTTTTTTTTTATCTGTCAGTACTTTTCTGATTTGTCAGTGGGTTGATTTGCAGGGATAGGCAACAACATGTTGCACCATGGATATTTCACGAAATTGTTGATTAAGCCATGGACATGGAGGCAATTAATTTGTATATAAAGTGTATAGCAAACTAAATGTCATTAAAACACAATCCAATTTAAAATGTATTTCTCCCTGTTTAGTGAGTACCTGACATTGTCATTGTTTACATAAGTAGTCAATGTCTGCCCAAACACTTGATGTAGCGATGCACAGAATTCGGATAGATGTCCATCTGTCAGGTGTGATCTTGATCTCTTTCTCTCCCTTACAAAGAACAAAAGAACAAAGATAATTACAGCACAGGAACAGGCCCTTCGGCCCTCCAAGCCTGCGCCGATCCAGATCCTCTCTCTAAACATGTCGCCTATTTTCTAAGGTTCTGTATCTCTTTTCTTCCTGCCCATTCATGTATCTGTCTAGATACATCTTAAAAGACTCCATCGTGCCCGCATCTACCACCTCCGCTGGCAATGCGTTCCAGGTGCCCACCACCCTCTGCGTAAAGAACTTTCCACGCATATCCCCCCTAAACTTTTCCCCTTTCACTTTGAACTCGTGTCCTCTAGTAATTGAAACCCCCACTCTGGGAAAAAGCCTCTTGCTATCCACCCTGTCTATACCTCTCATGATTTTGTACACCTCAATCAGGTCCCCCCTCAACCTCCGTCTTTCTAATGAAAATAATCCTAATCTGCTCAACCTCTCTTCATAGCTAGCGCCCTCCATACCAGGCAACATCCTGGTGAACCTCCTCTGCACCCTCTCCAAAGCATCCACATCCTTTTGATAATGTGGCGACCAGAACTGTACGCAGTATTCCAAATGTGGCCGAACCAAAGTCCTATACAACTGTAACATGACCTGCCAACTCTTGTACTCAATGCCCCGTCCGATGAAGGAAAGCATGCCGTATGCCTTCTTGACCACTCTATTGACCTGCGTTGCCACCTTCAGGGAACAGTGGACCTGAACACCCAAATCTCTCTGGACATCAATTTTCCCCAGGACTTTTCCATTTACTGTATAGTTCACTCTTGAATTGGATCTTCCAAAATGCATCACCTCGCATTTGCCCTGATTGAACTCCATCTGCCATTTCTCTGCCCAACTCTCCAATCTATCTATATTCTGCTGTATTCTCTGACAGTCCCCTTCACTATCTGCTACTCCACCAATCTTAGTGTCGTCTGCAAATTTGCTAATCAGTCCACCTATACTTTCCTCCAAATCATTAATGTATATCACAAACAACAGTGGTCCCAGCACGGATCCCTGTGGAACACCACTGGTCACACGCCTCCATTTTGAAAAACTCCCTTCTACTGCTACTGTCTGTCTCCTGTTGCCCAGCCAGTTCTTTATCCATCTAGCTAGTACACCTTGGACCCCAAGCGCCTTCACTTTCTCCATCAGCCTGCCATGGGGAACCTTATCAAACGCCTTACTGAAGTCCATGTATATGACATCGACAGCCCTTCCCTCATCAATCAACTTTGTCACTTCCTCAAAGAATTCTATTAAGTTGGTAAGACATGACCTTCCCTGCACAAAACCATGTTGCCTATCACTGATGAGCCCATTTTCTTCCAAATGGGAATAGATCCTATCCCTCAGTATCTTCTCCAGCAGCTTCCCTACCACTGACGTCAGGCTCACCGGTCTATAATTACCTGGATTATCCCTGCTACCCTTCTTAAACAAGGGGACAACATTAGCAATTCTCCAGTCCTCCGGGACCTCACCCGTGTTTAAGGATGCTGCAAAGATATCTGTTAAGGCCCCAGCTATTTCCTCTCACGCTTCCCTCAGTAACCTGGGATAGATCCCATCCGGACCTGGGGACTTGTACACCTTAATGCCCTTTAGAATACCCAACACTTCCTCCCTCCTTATGCCGACTTGACCTAGAGTAATCAAACATCTGTTCCTAACCTCAACATCCGTCATGTCCCTCTCCTCGGTGAATACCGATGCAAAGTACTCGTTTAGAATCTCACCCATTTTCTCTGAGTCCAAGCATAACATTCCTCCTTTGTCCTTTAGTGGGCCAATCCTTTCTCTAGTTACCCTCTTTCTCCTAGTTCCCCTTCTCGCGCTCTCTCTCCCTCTCTCCCACTACCTCCCTCCCTCTCCCCCTCCTTCCCTCTCTCTTCCCTCCCTCCCTCTCTCTCCCCTCCTTCCCACCCTCTCTCTTCCCTACCTCCCTCCCTCTTCCCCCTCCCTCCCTCTTCCCCCTCCCTCCCTCTCTCTCTCCCCCTCCCTCTCTCTCCCCCCTCCCTCCCTCCCTCTCTCTCCCCCTCCCTCCCTCCTTCCCCTCCCTCCCTCTTCCCCTCCCCCTCCCTCCCTCTCTCCCCCCTCCCTCTCTCTCTCCCCCTCCCTCCGTCTCTCTCCCCCCCTCCCTCTCTCTCACCCCCTCCCTCCCTCCCTCTCTCTCACCCCCTCCCTCCCCCTCTCTCTCTCCCCCCCTCCCTCCCCCTCTCTCTCTCCCCTCCCTCCCTCCCTCTCTCTCCCCCTCCATCCCTCCCACTCTCTCTCCCCCTCCCTCCCCTCTCTCTCCCCCTCCCTTCCTCTCTCTCTCCCCTCCCTCCCTCCCTCTCTCTCCCCCTCCATCCCTCCCACTCTCTCTCCCCCTCCCTCCCTCTCTCTCCCCCTCCCTTCCCTCTCTTACCCCCTCCCTCCCCCTCTCTTCCCTCCACTCCCTCCCCCTCTCTTCCCCCCCTCCCTCCCCCTCTTTTCCCCCCCTCCCTCCCCCTCTCTTCCCCCCCTCCATCCCTCCCTCTCCCCCTCCCTCCCTTTCTCTCTCCCCCTCCCTCCCTCCCTCTCTCTCTCTCCCCCTCTCTCTCTCCCCTCCCTCCCTCCCTCTCTCTCCCCCTCCATCCCTCCCACTCTCTCTCCCCCTCCCTCCCTCTCCCCCTCCTCCCTCCCTCTCTCTCTCTCCCCCTCCACCCTCCCTCTCTCTCCCCCCCTCCCTCCGTCTCTCTCTCTCCCCCCTCCCTCCCTCCCTCTCTCTCTCCCCCTCCCACGTCTCTCTCCCCCCTCCCTCCCTCCCTCTCTCTCTCCCCCTCCCACGTCTCTCTCCCCCCTCCCTCTCTCCCTCTCTCTCTCCCCCTCCCTCCCTCCCTCTCTCCCTCTCCCTCCCTCCATCTCTCTCATCCTCCCTCCCCCTCTTTCTCCCCCTCCCTCCCCCTCTCTCTCCCCCTCCCTCCCTCTCTCTCCCCCTCCCTCCCTCCCTCTCTCTCACCCCCTCCCTCCCCTTCTCTCCCTCCTCCTCTCTCCCTCCCCTCTCTCTCTTTCCCCCTCCCTCCCCTCTCTCTCTTTCCCCCTCCCTCCCCTCTCTCTCTTTCCCCCTCCCTCCCCACCCCCTCCTCCCCTCTCCCCTCCCCCTCCTCCCCTCTTCCCTCCCCCTCTCTCTCCCCCCCTCCCTCCCCCTCTCCCTCTCTCCCCCTCTCCCTCTCTCCCCCCTCCCTCCCCCTCTCTTCCCCCCCTCCATCCCACTCTCTTCACCCCCCACCCTCTCCCCCTCCCTCCCCACTCCCCTCCCCCCTCTCTCCCCCCCCTCCCCTCCCCCTCTCTCCCCCCACCCTCTTCCCTCCCCTCCCCTCTCCTCCTCCTCCCCCCCCCATCCCCCTCCCCCACTAATAAACCCAATTGGGAATTCAGCAGGAACTTTGCCCAAAGAGCAATGAAAATGTGGAATTTGCCACCACAAGACTAACTGAGGTGAATAGCATTGAAGTCTATAAGGGAAAGCTAGATAAACACATGATGGAGAAAGGAACAGAGCATATCCTGGTGGGGTGAAATGAAGAGGGATGGGAGGAGGCTCGTGTGGAGTATAAACACCGGCATAGACCAGTTGAGCTGAATGGCCTGTTTTTTTTTACTGTAGACTGTACATTGAAATTGGGGATTGAATGTGAATCCATCTTGTATTCCACTGTACAGATCTTCTGTGACGATGGTTTATTGATCTCTCAAGATAAGCAGTTACCTGATAATGCAACTGATTGATGTCTTAACATTTGTTATTACTCTACACTTGGTTGGCTTAGTGAAGCCTGGGTTTTCACGGGAAGAGGAGAGGATCACAAGGCAAAGCTCCTTATGCCATTTTTCACCTACCTCCTAACGGCCAGTTATCATGCAGGATTTCTCTCAGGGAATGCTGCACGCCCCAGAGTTATAAATAGCTAAATAATGAGCAGCCTCTCTTTGGGATAGCTCAATAGCAGCAATCAGTTTCCACTAGTATCTTTGGTGAATAAGCAAGGCCTGCTCCCAATAGGTACTCTTAGAACTGCAGACAAGTTTTTTTTTCTCCCCCAGTCCGAATGAATTAAAACCATTACATAAATCGCTCTGACTGGACAATAGAAAATATTTTAAATGGAGCTGTGAACTAATTCTTGGTTGCAAGGGATTATCTGTTCAAAGGTACTGGGCTATCATCCTTTTTGGCCTCCTTGTCTCGAGAGACAATGGGTAAACGCTTAGAGGTGGTCAGTGGGGGCTATCATAATAGCATTAAAATGTGCACTCGTTTTGGAAAGAAAACACAACTGGTCACCCATCTTTAAAGATGGTCTTTTCAAGGTGTAATTATTGTCTTAACAGTTGTGACACACAGAAGAGTGAACATGTCCAAATTTTTGATAAAATTCATCCTGGGCGCGAATCAGGGCCTCTTCATCTATGTACACTGCAGGTCGTTTGGAGGTTACAAAGTACTGAACTTTCCTAACACTCCATCCAATAATGTACATCAGGTATCCACATACTGTAGCAGTCGATCTACCCACACCTGCATTGCAATGGACATAGACAGTGTGGCCATTCTCCAGCAACCCATGAAGCAAGTAAACAGCCTGAGGCAGCATCTTCACCCTGCCTGAAGTGAAGCATGTTTGAGAAAACAAATGAAGGTTAGAAAGTTTGAAATCAAGGGCAGCTTGACTACCATATATTTAAACTGCAAGTGCATAGAAGGATGCAGTAGCAAACAAATGGAAGGCTAAAATATTTGTGGAACTAGTCATGTTTGATCCAGATAGAGAGCTTTTATTAATGGGCCATTTTCCTAATGAAGACTTCTGTTAACTTTCATTCTCATCAACCACTCTCAAGTTGTTGAACACAACAGAAGATTGTGGGAAGGAAAAACAAATGGAGAAGGTAAATCTTTATTCGCTTTAGGTATCTTATTTGGACATATACATCCAAATTATTCATTGCAGCTGATCATAACTGAAGCAGTAATAAGGGTGCGACATGAGTTTATGGGACTTCTCAGAGTTATCACTGTCAGTTTGGGAATACATACAACAAATAAGCAATTTCTTTACTTGGAGAATGGTTAAAATGTGGAACTTGCCACCACAAGGAATGGTTGAGACAAATAGCATAGATGTGTATAAGGGGAAGCTAGATAAGTGCACAAGACAGAAAGGAATGGAAGGACATGGTGATAGATAAACTAAGGTGGGTCAAATTGCCTGTTTCTGTGCTGTAAAATTCTACATAATTCTTAGAATTTTCCACTATTAATAAGCAAACCGGTCATTCATTAAACACATCAGGACTTGCTGTTTGTAAGCTATGCCCCTCCCCTATTTCGACGCCCAGTTATGGGAAAGCAGTGGTAACAAAATTTTGATAAATAGAACTTTTTTGTATTAAAGCATCAAAATAGTGTATACTTTTGCTAAAGTAAATCTTGACAGAAACAAATATAAGTAAAGAAAGACTTGCATTTATATAGCACATTTCACGACCACCAGACGTCTCAAAGCACTTTGCAGCCCATGAAGTGCTTTTTGAAGAGTAGTTGCTTTTGTAATGCAGGGAAAACAAACAAGAGAGTTTGTCTATTAAAGCCACTATATGCTTATTTACTATTCCACACTTTTGGGAACATTGCTCCACTCTGGTTTTGACTGTAATTCTTTTTCTTCCAATTCTTGGGATATGGGTGTTGTTGACAAGGTCAGCATCTATAAATATATGGTGCTATTCCCTCCCTGCATTCTTGCTAAAGCTGCTCATTCTCTGTCCTTCCCTACCAGGCAAAATAATTGTGCAGCCGGAGGGGTCCTGAGCTGTCCTTTCCCACACTGCTACCCATCCCTGACACCCCCCTTGTTCCATGATTTATTATGTAACTGGTATGTGAGGAGAGCGCATTTAATATCTTACCACTTATCTATCCATATCTTGTTTGGAGAGATTATTGGAGCTCATCAGCTGTGAGAAATTGACCACGCACCTTGATCACACTCCATAGGCAAATTTAAGCCAATTTCTTGCAGCTGATTGACTTGTATGAAAATATATTCCAACTGTTCACCAAAAAAAAGCAAAGCCAGCATTTGCAATTTACATAGACAAACTCTCCCACCAACTCAAAAATACAGGAGTACTGATGGCTCTTCACTACAAAAATAATCTTAGCCCTCAATATTTCAAAAACAAGCAATGGATTCCAAAAGCTTTCATGGTGATTTTGACCTACAGCTTCAAGAGCAAACAACTTGAAGATTATGCTGATAGGGTGAGATGAAGAGGGATGGGTGGAGGCTTGGATGGAGCATAAACACTGGCAGTGAGCTGAATGGCCACTTTCTGTAAGTTTTATGTAACCTGCATTTTCCAGGAATCAATCAAAAAAATTTTACTTCACTGCCTCTGAATACTTCTTGGACAAGTTCGATATATACAATATATCTAGATTTCCAAAAGACCTTTGATAAGGTAATATATAATAAACTAATGAATAAGGTCAGAACATGCGGAGTCAGGGGACAAGTAGCAAAATGGATAGCTAGCTGATTATAAGACAGAAAGAGAGTAACGGGGTAAAGGATAATTATTCAGAGTGGCATAAGGTGGGAAGTGGGGTGCCACAAGAATCAGTGCTGGAACCACGATTGTTCACAATTTATATTCACAATTTATACTTTGAAATCAAAATTCAATTTCTAAATTTGCGGATGATATTAAATTGGAAGGACTAGTCAACGCTGAAGAGGACTGCAACAGATTGGGCATATATTTGGTAAATGAATTTCAGCATTGATAAGTGTGACGTTTTACATTTTGGTATGAAAAATAAGGCGGTCACATATTCCTTAGAAAATAAGAATCTAAATATGATAAAGGACCAAAGGGAGTATAAATACATATAATCACTAAAACTTGTGACATAGGTCAATAAGGCCATAACAAAAACAACCGAGGGGGACAGAATTGAAAAGTGGAGAAGTTATGTTAAACTTGGATACAACCTTGGTGAGACAACACTTGGAGTGCTGTATACAGTTCTGGTCACCATATAGAGGCTAGAGAGGCTCTGAAGAAGGTGCAAAAAAAGATTTACAAAGAATGATACCAGAATTGTGAGGTCTGGTATCATTCTTGTAAATCTTTTTTGTACCAATCAACAATAACAACTTGAATTTCTCCAGCAAATTTAACGTAATAAAACATCCCAAGGTGCTTCACTTAGGCATTATAAAACAAAATATGACACAATGTGACAAATAAAGAGATATTAAGGCAGATGACCAAAAGCTTGATCGAAGAAGTAGGTTTTAGGAAGTGTCTTAAAGGAGGAGACAGAGGTGAAGAGGTGTAGGGAGGGAATTCCAGAGCTTAAGGTTTTGGCAGCTGAAGGCGTGGGTACCAATGGTACAGCAATTAAAATTAGGGATGCTCAAGAGGCCTGAATTAAAGGAGCAGAGATATCTGAGGGTTGTAGGGCTGGAGGAGATTAGAGATAGGGAGGGGTCAGGCCATAGAGGGATTAGAAAACAAGGATGAGAATTTTAAGATCAGGGCATCGTTTAACTGGTAGCCAATGTAGGTCAGAGAGCACAGGGATGATAGGTGAAAGGCATTTGGTATGAATTAGGCATGGGCTGCAGAGTTTTGGATGATCTCAAGTTTATGAAGGGTAGAATATGGGACACCGACTATTAGAATAGTCAAATCTGGAGATAACAACGGCATGGATAAGGATTTCAGCAGCAGAAGAGCACAGACAGGGGTGGAGACGGGTGATGTAACGGAGGTGAAAACAGACTTAGCGACAGCACGGATATATGGCTAGAAGCTCATCTCAGAGTCAAATATGACACCGAGGTTGCGAACAGTCTGGTTTAGCCTCAGACAGTTGTCAGGAAGATGGATGGAATCGATGGCGAGGGAACAGAGTTTGTGGTGGGAATGGAAAACACTGGCTTCAATCTTCCCAATATTTAATTGGAGGAAATTTCTGCTCATCCTGTACTGGATGTCAGATAAGCAGTCTGATAATTTAGAAACAGTGGAGGGATCGAGCGAGGTGGTGGTGAGGTAGATCTGGGTGTCGTTAGTGTACATGTAGAAACTGATGCTGTATTTTCGTATGAACAGGCCGAGTCTCTTTGCTTATGAAGAAAGAAAATTGAAGAGTGACCTAATAGCGGTGTTTAAAATTATGAAAGGTTTTTGGTAGCGTAGGCACAGCGAGTGTGTTTCCATTTATGGGGATGATCAAAACAAAAGGCTATCAATATAAGAAAGTTACCAAGAAATCAAATAGGGAATTCAGGAGAACCTCTTTGCCCAGCGTGCTGAGAGTGTGAAACTCCCTACCACAGGGAATAGTTGAGGCAAATACTGTCGATGCATTTAAGGGGAAACTAGATAAGCAAGTGAGGGAGAAAGGAATAGAGAGTTATTCTGATAGTTAGATGAGGAAGGATGGGAAGGGGATTGAATGAAGCATAAGTGCTGACATGGACTGGTTCGGCCTAATGGCCTGTTTCTGTGTTGAATATTCAACAACTTTAAAACATCCCAAGGCACTTCACAGGAGCATTATAGAACAAAATTTGACACCAATCCACATAAGGAGATATTAGGGCAGGTGACTAAATGCTTAGTCAAAGAGATAGGTTTTAAGGAGTATCTTAAAAGATGAAAGAAAGATGGAGAGGTTTAGGGAGGGAATTCCAGAACTTAGGATCTTGGCAGCTGAAGGCACGGCCATCAATGGTTGAGTAATTAAAATCGTGATGCTCAAAAGGTCAGAATTAGAGGAGCGCAGGTGTCTCAGAGGGCTGTGGGGCTGGAGAAGTTAGGGACAGGCAAGGCCATGGAAGGATTTGAAAACAAGGATGAGAATTTTAAAATCGAGATGTTGCTTAACCGGGAGCCAATGTAGGTCAGCAAGCACAGGGGTGATAGGGGAACCGGACTTGGTGTGAGTAAGGACATGGCAGAGTTTTGGATGACATCAAGTTTAAGGGATGTAGGAGGCTGGCCAGGAGTACATTGGAATTGTCAAGTCTAGAGATAACAAAGACATGGATGAGGGTTTCAGCAGCAGATGAGCCAAGGCACGGCTGGAGTTGGGCAATGTTACAGATATGGAAATAGGCAGTCTTAGTGATGCCATGGATAGGCAATTGGAAACTGATGTCAGGGTTGCACGTGATACCAAGGCTGTGAACAGTCTGGATCAGCCTCACAGTTGCCAGGGAGAGGGATAAAGTCAGTGGCTAGGGAACAGAATTCACAGCCGAGACCAACTACAATGGCTTCTATCTTCCTAATATTTAATTGGAAGAAATTTCTATGTAAGCTCTATGTAATTCTATGAAAATAACTTTCTTAAATCCTTTCAGCACTAATCAACACTCCCTGTGCCAACATAATATTGATTCTTATGAAACTGGTTTTCAAATAAAGCAAGATTTTAACAGTGTGTACCAGCGCTGTGGTAAATGTTTTGTCGCACTTCCAGATAATTCTCTCCCTGCATCAGGATCGATTACTTTGCAGCAAAGACTTAGTTTCTGAATGTGCTCATATCTAACAAAAACAAACTCTTGAGAAGCCATCTTATTTGTACCATTCCAAATAACCAGAAGTACATTTCACAACCTGACATCGACCATTCAGATTAACTTTACTTCACCTTTTACGATTTTTAATGATTGAGGAAGACGATAAAAATATCCCACAGTTTTTTGGGAAATGAGAACTTTCAAAGGAAGAAGGGTGAATTAGAAGTCACATGTTGCTACATTGTGCTTGCTGATCTACACTGTCCTCTGGTTCCTGAACGCCTCAATTTAAAAATTTTCATCCTTGTTTTCAAATCCCACCATGGCCTTGCCCCTCTTTATCACTGTCATCTCCTCCATACCTACAAACCTTCATGATCTCTGCTGTCCTCCATCTATGGCCTCTTCTCCTTTCCCAACTTCCTTCACCACATCATTGGCAGCTGTGCCATCAGCTCTAAGTTCTGGAATTCCCTTCCTACATCTCCACCTCTCTCCTCATTTGAGACACTCCTTAAAACCTACCTTTTTGACCAAGATTTCAGTCACTTGTCCCTAATATCGCCTTCTTGGGCTCGGTGTCAGATTAGTTGTCTGATTGCATTCCTTTAAAGTGCCTTGGGACATTTTGCGACATTGAAGTCGCTATATAAATGCAAATTGTTAGTTATCTGTGAGTCCTTTATTTGTGTTACTCATTCTATTTATTTTTCCAAGACATAGTAGCCACTTGCCCCTGAAAGTTATATAATGCTTCTGGCAGTAAGCAATGATAGCCAAAACCAAATCTCATTCACCTTCTGTACTCATATCCGGAGTTGGCATCCACACATACGCTAAACCAGCATCTCTGTACTGTTCCATCATGAATTCAGGTATCATTGGTTCCGCTTTGCGGTTACATCCGCACGAGTTGTGGACGACGTCCCATTCTGTCTGGAAGTTCATTACCGCAGTCACCCCCAGCTCGTGCTTGAGTTTGATGGTCACATGTTCTACCTGTCGAGGACAGCTACCAAGCCAAATCCTGGGCAGAATCCTAGAGGGGATCAGAACGTCAAATTCATTGTGAATGTATTCCAGTTAATACGTCACACTTTCGATAAGATAACCTGCACAAGAATCCCACCTTAAAATGAAACAAGAGGCACTTTACACCTATCTCTAACTGCAAAAAGTACAGCATATGCTTAGTATAAACTGGATGGTTGTCTGTAGGTAATACTTATTCTATATTGTATTTCAAGAAATACTTCCAATCTATTATTTTCCAAAACCTCCATTACACTGTAAATACATTGTGACAGAAATCCCACATGCCAAATGGAAAATATCAATTTTGTCACATGAAACTTTGCCACAGACGTTTTACTGGACATTGTTACAAATAACTTTTAAAAAGCAGAACAGAACAGCCAAAGATGGCCACGCACAATTTGCATACCAGAAGCCAAAGGCCGGCTGGGGACAGAGGTGATTACCCAGTCTAGCCAGAACAATAGGGGTGTGCTCTGATTCAGTTAACTAGAATGGTTTTGTCAACGTTGGTTGTCAAAAGCCATCAACACCCATTGACTTTGAAAGAGCAAAATCCCCCTACCAAGTATGTTTGCACAGTTTGAGAGAACGTTGAATTTCAAAAAGGCTGCGTTTGCTGACAATGCAACCACTAGGTGGCGCAGTACTTGCACATGCGCAAATGCAGCCTCAGGCAATGAAACGTCACTGTCTGCGATGTTTTTGGCAGCTGCCAGTAGTAAAGATGGCACTGCTCAATTTATCACAAACACAAATGAAAGCCAAATGGCCACAGTGGCTGTGAACGTCACCTCCATCCCACCCCCAACAGTACCCCGCTCCCTCCTGCCATTGCGCTGCTCTTCGCTGCTGCCTCCCACGCCCGTCTGCTCACCGCTTGCTCCTTGCCTCGCCACTTCTCCCCCCCGGGCCACTGACTGCTTCTCCCCCATTCGCATCACCGCTTCCTCCCCTCTGCTCTGCTCCCCACTCCCCCTCCCGCTTCTGCTCCCCGCTCCCTCTTGCTCGCAGTCTCCCTCCCCTCCCCTGTCTATCTTGTCACTCTCTCTCCCACTTCCCCCGTGCAGGGAAGAAAGGCGGTGATCGCAGGAGGGACCAGAAGCGAGAGGGAGTGGGGAGCAGTGGCAAGGCGGGGAGTAAGTGGCTAATAGGTTGGAGGGGTGAAGGGGGGAGCGAGCAGCCGAGGGGGGGGAAATGGTGAAGCGAAGAGCAAGCGGCGAGCAGATGTTGTAGTACACGATATTTTTGTGCGCATGCGCAAGTTAGTCCTGGCAAGCTGGGTGCTGAAGTAGGCTGCTCAGGCGCAGCACCATACTGACAGCTAGGGTCTGTTCTGCACATGTGTAAATCTAGGAATGCTCTGATGACGTTGGCGCAGGGCTGCGTTGTCAGGAGTCACTTTGCTTCAAAAAAACTTCCAGAAACTTCTGTTTTCAAACAGAGGTGGTCACATGACATACCTGCCTGTGTAACTCTGGGTTTGTGAATTGTGTCTCAGAAGAGAGACAGTAACTGATCTCCAAGGAAGGAACATCTCTCTCTCTCCTGTCTCCCTCTCCAGCAAATTCCCAGGAAAGCCTCGGTGACAGCTACTAAGCCTCAAGACTATAGATCCTTACAGGGAACAACCAGGGGACACGAATAAAGCCCCTCTCCTGCCTTCCAGAACCAGAGAAGCAAGCCCGAATTGTGCACTTGGCCCAGCAAGGACTTCAAGACTCTAACTTCAACCAAGGACACTAAAACCCAGTATTTGAATTCCATTTATTACAGACTTTACTTCAACCTCCTAACTTTTTTTCCCCTCTGTATCTATTTGTGTGTGTGTGCCTCTTGTTTGAATGTGAGCATGGATGTGTCGCGTATTTTAGTAATTTTAACCGGTTTAGAGTGATAAGGTTAATAAACTTACATCTTCCTTGTTTAAACTCAAAAAAACCTGTCTGATTGGTTCATTTACAATTATAATTAGAGGAACAGTGAGCAAGTGCTCACTGAGATGGTAAACTAAATCACTGTGTTAAAAGAATAAATCCTGTTGCAGTCAAACCAGAGAAGGGGCGAAAGGGGGGCCTGAGACCCCTTCCTCACCTGGTCGTAACAACATATTTGTAGAAAGGTGCAAATGTCTTTAAAGATAACACTTGGTCCGTGTGATCTCCTGGACTGGTTTCAATCACCTAATGGAGCCAGAGAGGAATTTTCCAGAATATTTTTTTCCTTTCATTGGTTTGGAATTTCTCACCTCTCCCAAGAGATTATATGGCTGTTGGGGGTGGGGGGTGTGGGGGGAAGAAGTGTTCAGTCTTGATGCTCTGGCCTTCATGGTATGGGGCAGGCTCTATAAACCAGTTGGCCTTTTCCTGTCTAAAAATTTCATTTGTGCGTATGATATTGGCTGATGGTAACAAAAACACAGCAACAGCAAACTTATTTCATACCTTCCCTCCTTTAAGATGCCCAAGTTGAAATTAAATTGATAAAGAGGAGGTATTAGAAAGGCTGGCTGTACTTTAAGTTGATAACTCACCAAGACCGGATGGGATGCACCTGAGGATACTGAGGGAAGTAAGGGTGGAAATTGCAGAAGCACTGGCCATAATCTTCCAATTCTCCTTCGATATGAGGGTGGTGTCAGAGGACCAGAAAATTGCAAATATTACATCCTTGTTCAAAAAAGGCTATAAGGATAAACCCAGCAACTACAGGGCTAACCAGGGTAGGGGGTCAGTTGGGGGGAAGCTTTTAGAAATGATAATCTGGGGCAAAATTAACAGTCAGTTGGCAACTGGATTAATTAAGGAAATCCAGCACAGATGTATTAAAGGCAAATTGTGTTTAACCAACTTGTCGAGTTTTTTGATGTGGTAACAGAGAGGGTTAATGAGGTTGATGTGGTGCACGTAGACTTCCAAAAGACATTTGATAAAGGGCCACGTAATAGACTAACCGGAAAGGTTGAAGCCCATGGAATAAAAGGGACAGTGGCAGCATGGATACGAAGTTGGCTGAGTGACAGGAAACAGTAGTCTGTTGTTTTTCAGACTGGAGGAAGGTTTCCCAGGGATCAGTATTTGGACCACTGCTTTTCTTGATCTATATTAATGATCTAGACTTGGGTCCACAGGGTAACATTTTAAAATTTGCAGATGACACAAAACTTGAAAGTATTGTGAACCATGAGAAGGATAATGATAGACTTCAAGAGGACGTTGGCAGGCTGGTGGTATAGTCGGACATGTGGCAGATAAAATTTATTGCAGGGAAGGGTGATGTATTTTGGTAGGAATGACAAGGAGAGGCAATACAAAATAAAGGGTGCAATTTTAAAGGTGGTGCAGGAACAGAGATCCCTGAGGGTATACATGCTCAAATCATTGAAAGTGGTAGGGCAGGTTGAGAAAGTGGTTAATGAGACATATGGGATCTTGGACTTTATAAATAGAGACATAGAGTACAAAAGCAAGGAAATTATAATGGACCTTTATAAAACACTGGTCTGGCCTCAACTGGAGTATTGTATCCAATTCTGGACACCACACTTTAGGAAGAATATGAAGGTTTTAAAGAGAATGTTACAACCAAAGTGGGAGTAATGCATCATTAATTCAGTCCCACTACTCCACAGGTCACAGCATATCAAGAACTTTTTCCACCTACCAAAGAATAGCCAAATTAAACACTTTATTTGTCCCCCAGAATAAAGCGCACCAAACCAGGTTTCTGTAAATGACAATAACATGAACTATTTATTAGAAAAGAAATAATAAGTCTTAACTACTAATGAGATTAATCTCTATATATGAAAAGTTCCTTCGCCCTCATGCACACACACACACATTCAAAAAAATGGTTAACTGGGGAAAAAGGATCTTTTGGTTTCAGCTGTTTCCTCGGAATAAAAAGGAAAAATAAAATGTTTGAGTTTATCATGTTCTGGTAGGATGTTTTTGGTACGGTGAGGTGTCCCAGAGTCAAATAGTCGGATGCTACTCAAAGTCACTCCAGGCAAGATTGATGAACAATCTGTGATGGGTAGGTGTTCATGGCAATTTGTCTGCAACAGGCGTCACACAGGTCTTTCAGCAAAGTTGCAGCAAGCGGTCTGCTTGGGTTTTGAAGCAGCAGTCTAGCAGTAGAAGCTTTCTTGAGATTTCAGGATCTCCCAAAACACAGGAGGCAGCAGAAACCACTTTGGATGCAGGGATTCTTCAAAGACTGGAGGCAATAGGAATCTGCTACCTCTGACATACAGGGGTTTCTTCTCTGAAAAGCAGTCTTCCTCTACAGAGAGAAGTAACTCTTTTTTGCCTGGCTCTTTTTTCTCTCTCCTGGCAGATCACAGCCACATTTCAAATGCAGGATTTCTTTTCAAGAGATGCAAGTTTTCTTTTACAGGGAGAGGTCTTTTTTCCAGTCTCCAGGCAGGTCACAGTCAGATTTCAACTGCCTGCTCCTTGTCCAACTCACTGGTCTTTTCACAATCCAAAAGTGAAACTACCTTCAACAATCAAGTCACATGACAATGATAAATCTTGACCTGTCATTCCCCTGCTGAGTTGCTTGGAAATAGGTGCCTTGCAGTTTGTGAATTTCACTCAGTTCAAACTCACCAAGTTTTAGCACTCAATGTCGTCAGTTTTTAAAAACACAGTATCCTAAGCTTTCAACACAAAAACAGAACCTTGTAACAAACGGATGCAGAAAAGATTCACGAGAATAGTTCCAGGGATGAGGAACTTCAGCTATGTGGATAGAGTGGAGAAGCTGGGGCTGTTGGTCTTAGTGAAGGTTGAGAGGAGGTTTGATAGAAGTGTTGAAAATCAAGAGGGGTCTAGACAGAGTAGATAGGGAGAAACTGCGGCGAGTGGTTAGGATCTGGAATGCACTGCCTGACAGTGTGGTGGAGGCAGATTCATTTGTGGCTTTCAGAAGGGAAATCCATAAGCAATTGAAGGGAAAAAGTTTGCAGGGGTATGAGGAAAGAATAGGGGCACGGGACTAGCTGAGTTGCATTTGCAGAGATCCAGCATGGGTATGACAGGCCAAATGGCCTCCTTCTATGCTGTAACCATACTATGATTCTAAGTTCTTGCATCATTCTTGTTTCATACATCACTCTGTAACTGGCCAATAGGAAGTGCATAGCAATGGTGGGGGTGAGCCCCTTATCATTTTCCTCCTTCATTCTACACTTCTGGTGACACCATGGCTGAGGATAGGAAGTCACAACTGAGGACTCAAACTGATTTCCTTCCACTTCAGGGTGATCTTGTATGCATTTGTTAAGTACATCAAAGCAACAAAGATTAAATCCCAATATGAGACTTTACTCTTGTAAATGATTCATTTCCACTGATTTCCGTGCACTGAGTTACTGAAGAACTAATATGCCAATCGATCGAAGTTCATTCTTTCTTATGAAGCCCCAGCATTCAGTGCACTCCCTTTTTAACTGGAATATATTTTACTTTTATTGTGTTTCTTCCCCCCCCACAATTTTGTCTTCCATTTAATCTGAATAAGATACCATTTTTAGCTAGTTATAATTTTTTTTTTCCCAGTCCGCTACCTTTGCCCACAACTTTACTTTCTCCTATTTTATCCTTATACTGAAGCTAATTATATTTTGGTCACTGTTTTTCAAATGTCCTCCTATCTTTTAGATTGCTCTACTTCATTATCCAAAACTACATCAAATAGTGCTTCCTTCTGTGTTGGAGTAGCAACATTTTGATTGAGAAAACTGTCATGTGCATGCTGCAAAAGGCCTATATATCACTAGGTAACCCGTTACCTGCAGTTGTAACTTACACCCCTCTAATGTGTCTGCAAATTTCATCCTCAACTTCTTTTCCAGTGTGTGATGATTCAGTATACTTCCAGTAATGCTAGCAAAGCCACAACACCATGCTCAGAATGGCTGCCCAAACAGCAGAGATGAACGGCACTTCCATAATGGTCAATGTGAGAGGTTTAGTTTCCAGATTCCACAGACACAAAAGGGGTAGAGCACAGAAAGTGCAGAAGCTCCTTGAGAGGGAGGGAGATCAGCAGGAGGTTTTGTTCACATTGGACTGCACATTACAAGAAAGAACTAGGATTCAGGTCCTGCAGTTAGGAATCAGGAACTCAAAGGTACTAACCTCAGATCACTACCAGTGCCACACACTAACCAGTAGAGGATTAGCCAGATTAGGGACGGTAAATAAATGCATGGCTAGAGAGAGATATGGTGTAGATGAATAGGGTTCATTTTCATGGGGCATTGGAAGCAGTGAGATGAAACGGCCTAAACCTGAATAGAATTACAAAACACAAAACAGACTGGAAAAAGTCAGGTGGTTCATCAAGTCTGCCGTGTCTACCAGCTAGCCGATACCTACCCCTTCAATACACCACCCCATCTCCTGAAAAACTTTTTCATGGGACATGGGATTAGGGGTAAGGTACTGACATGGATAGAGAACTAGTTGACAGACAGGAAACAAAGAGTAGGAATAAACGGATATTTTTCCGAGTGGCAGGCACTAATGGGGTACCGCAGGGATCAGTGCTAGGACCCCAGCTATTCACAATATATAATAATGATATAGATGAGGGAATTAAATGTAATATATCCAAGTTTGCAGATGACACAAAGTTGGGTGTGATTTGGACAGGTTGAGTGAGTGGGCAAATACATGGCAGATGCAGTATAATGTGGACAAATGTGAGGTTATCCACTTTGGTAGCAAAAACAGAAAGGCAGATTATTATCTGAATGGCGATAGATTGGGAAAGGGGGAGGTGCAGCGAGATCTGGGTGTCCTTGTGCACCAGTCGCTGAAAGTAAGCATGCAGGTGCAGCAGGCAGTTAAGAAGGCAAATGGTATGTTGGACTTCATAGCGAGAGGAATCTAGTACAGGAGCAATGATGTCCTGCAGCAATTATACAAGGCCTTGGTGAGACCACATCTGGGGTATTGTGTGCAGTTTTGGTCTCCTTATCTGAGGAAGGATGTTCTTGCTATGGAGGGAGTGCAGTGAAGGTTCACCAGACTGATTCCTGGGATGGCAGGACTGACGTATGAAGAGAGATTGAGTCGATTAGGCTTGTATTCTCTAGAGTTTAGAAGAATGAGAGGGGATCTCATAGAAACCTACAAAATTCTAACAGGATTGCACAGACTAGATGCAGGAAGGATGTTCCCGATGGCGGGGGAGTCCAGGACCAGGGGTCACAGTCTAAGGATAAGGGGTAAGCCATTTAGGACTGAGATGAGGAGAGATTTCTTCACCCAGAGAGTGGTGAACCTGTGGAATTCTCTACCACAGAAAGCAGTTGAGGCCAAATCATTAAATATATTCAAGAAAGAGTTAGATATAATTATTAGGGCTAATGGGATCAAGGGATACAGGGAGAAAGTGGAAACAGGTTACTGAGTTTGGATGACCAGCCATGATCGTATTGAATGGCGGAGCAGGCTCGAAGGGCCGAATGGTCTACTCCTGCTCCTATGTTTCTATGTTTCACGCAGAGAGTGGTTAAGGTCTGGAATGCACTGCCTGAAAGTGTGGTGGAGGTAGGTTCAATTGAAGCATTCAAAAGGGAATTAGACTGTTATATGAAAAGGAAGAATGTGCAGGGTTATGGGGAGAAGGCAGGGGAATGAAACTGAGTGAATTGCTTTTTCAGAGAGCCAGTGTAGACACAATGGGCTGAATGGCCTCCTTCTGGACTGTAACATTTCTGTGATCTCCTGGCACAACCAAAACAACAATAAAAAAAACCTAGAGAGGCCACAAAATGGCTCAAATAGGAGAAGGAAAGAATGTCACACAGTGTAGTTGGGAATGCTGTTCTGAGGTTGGGTGAGGGCATGTTGTTGAGTAGAGGGGAGTGCACTTAACTTGGGAAGAGCTTGACGAAATGGATGGAGTTTCATTTTCCAGCACTGAAATCGCTTACTATGTTGAGCACCAAAATGTAAGTTTAAAAAGTTAGAATTGTAGGTCATTATAACTATCCAAAGATAGACTGGGTTAGGGAAAATATTTATAGTGAGAAAGGGGAGGTTTTTGCAGCTTGTCAGGACTGTTTTTTTAATTGATATATTGCTACTCCAACAAGCCAATAAACACAACTTGATCTGGTTCTGATTATTGAAGGGAAGGAATTAAGTGACCTAAAAATAGTGGAACATTTGGGAAGTGAAGAGCATGATATAATTAGGTTCAGTGTAAGACCAGAACAGGGAAAAAGAAAAGCAAAGAACCAAGGTACTTGACTGGAGAAAAAAGCAAATTATAGTGAGAGACCAAGGAACTTTGCCCCGATTAAGTGGGCCAGCTACGGTAAATATTTAAACAGGAGACGGAAAAGGCACAAATGAAGTATATTTTAATCAGGGAAAAAGGAGGTATATAGAAGACTGGGGCTTCATAGGTTAACAGGAACAAATTTGAAAGTTAGAAAAGCATTTAGCATTTTACAGGGAAAATGTATAATAAAATACTGTAGCTGCAAGAGCAGGTCAGCGGCAGGGGATTCTGCAGCGATTAACTCACCTCCTGACTCCCCAATCTTGTCCACACAAGGCACAAGTCAGGAGTGTGATGGAATACTCTCCACTTGCCTGGATGGGTGCAGCTCCAACAACACTCAAGAAGCTCGACACCATCCAGAACAAAGCAGCCCATTTGATAGGCACCCCATCCACCACCTTCAACATTCACTCCCTCCACCGCCGGTATAGATGTGTACCATCTACAAGATGCACTGCAGCAATTCGCCAAAGCGCCTTCAACAGCACCTTCTGAACCTGTGACCTCTACAACCTAGGGTGCAGCAGACCCATGGGAACACCACCACCTGCAAGTTCCCCTCCAAGTCACACGCCATCCTGACTTGGAACTATATCGCTGTTCCTTCATTGTTGCTGGGACAAGCAGGGATGGGCAATAAATGCTGGCCTTGCCAGCAATGCTCACACCCATAAAAGAATAAAAGAAGTAAAGAATACAGGAACACTTCTCTCAAAGGTGAGAGAAGAACACTAACAGGGAAAATCAGCAAAAGCAAAAAGCAATAAAAATACTGTTCTATAGTCACATTAGCAGTTAGGGGGCAGACCATAAAGAAAGCAAGCTTGCAGTGAAGACTGAAGGAATGGAATAGATACTGAATTAAGACATCACCAACTGAGTTATGATAATCTGGAATGCATTACCTGAAAGGTTAGTGGAAACAGATTCCGTAGTAACAAAAGAGAATTGGATAAATACTTGAAGGGAAAAAAATTACAGGGCTATGGGGAAAGAGCAGTGATTAATTAGATAATTCTACCAAACAGCTGGCACAGACATGATGGGCCAAATGGCCTCCTGTGCTGTATCATTCTATGAATCTATATCACACTTTTCCCAGAGGAGGTGAATATTAGGATAAAAGAACCACCAGACGTAGGTGTAAAACAATGAGTGCTGGTTACTAGTCAAAAAAGATGGGACCAAAGAATAATTTAGAGGATGGATGTCCTTATAAGTTACTCTTCAAAATAATAGGCTTCAAAAGCATTTATTAACTATCACAGAAATTAAGCATACAGTGACATATTTATGACAATAATTACACATACACTTAACAGCACACTTAAGGTGACACCTTGCACGTTCACTGAAAAGTTGAAAATGCGCTACAGTTTTTAACGGTAAGAACTTTTCAAGGTTGATCAGACTTCATTGAATTCTGAGGTATCTGTCCTGACACCCATTCTTTTATACCTTTATCCCCAACTCTGCTACGAGAGGCCGCGTGTTTCATATCTTTACCTCGTTCAATTAGCTGTTCTCCCTTGCCAGGTTTAAACGACAATAACTCCCCAAACTTGTTCTACTTTCACCCTGACTAAATGTCAATCAAATCGTTTAACTGGAGACAGTAACAGAGAGACTAATGAACAAATGTTCCCTACAGGTGATGGTAATAACTGACCACATTCCTTTTGCAGATGCAATTTTGGAAGAGGGATCCTGGAAGGATGTTTAACTGCCATAAAAATGTTGCCTATCTCCTGTTTCCTTGCACAGCTGAGACCTACACAGGAACAAAGGCCCCTGTGCCTTAATCCCTTATCAGCTAAAGGTCTCTGACTGATATCACTTCTAATTCCTACTGACTAACTAGATATTGCTAAATACACATTTATTCAAAATAAAGCAAACCTTTATGACATTTTTCATCCTTCAAACAGAATCTCACTTAACAGGAAAAAGTTAATATGAAGAAATTATCAAAAGAGCCAATAAATCAAATCGGGAATTCAGGAGAAACATCTTTACCCAGAGAGTGGGGAGAATGTGGAACTCACTACTACATGGTGTGGTTCAGGAGGATAGCAGAAATACATTTAAGGCGAAACTGGATAAGTTTGGGGGTGGTGGTGAGAATGAAATAGAAGGTTGTGTTGTTGGAGTGAGATGAAGAGGGGTGGGAGGAGGCTCTTGTGGAGCATAAACATTGGCTAGACCTGTTGGGCTGTTTCTGTGCTGTAAATACTTTATCATTCTGTGTATCCATGGAAACCTAATCCCTAGCCTGTAAATAACCTTGTGTTAATCTGCAGCATCACTGGACAGAGCGACAAGATTAGGCATTCCTGGATGGTTACCTGGAGTAGTGCATAGCCTGGTGATCAGCAATGTGAAAGTAGAAATCAGTGGTGTGCTTCATCTCATTTGTACACCCACTGTCCTCGACATAATGCCCGATAGGGTAACAGTAAACACCATCCACCAAATTGTTGTCATCATATTCACAGCAGCGATCGTGTAATGGCCCATTTCCTAAAAAAGACAAAGAAAATCACTCTTAGTTGGGTTGAGCAGTGTTTTCAGAAATCAATCGTTGCCTAGGCAACAAAGTACTAGGGAGTGCTGCACTGTAGGAAGTGCCATTTTTCAGAAGAAATATTAAACTAGGGCCGTGTCTGCCCTCTAAGGTGAATGTAAAAGATCCCACAGCCACTAGTTCAAAGAGCAGATGAGTTCTCTCCGGTGTCTTAACCAATATTTATCCCTCAACCAACTTCACTAAAACCTGGTCATTATCACATTGGCTGCTGCATTTCTTACATAATACAATGACTACACTTCAAAAAAAGTACTTCATTGGCTATAAAGCACTTTGCAACATCCTGAAGTTGTAAAAGGTGCTACATCAATGCAAGATTCTTTCTTCAGGTCTCTCAGATCCCTCTTTCTTTGTGGTAATCATTACATACCTCACTTTTACATTGATGGGTCATTATGATCATCCTTCTGGTTAAGAAGGTTCATCACATAGCTCCTTTCCCAGCCCTTGTGACACTAGACCAAACATGCACTGTTAACATCAACACGCTTGCAATGCTGGCTGCAGAGCTTCCAAATGCAGTATTGAGGCCACAATTAAAAAGGCTGGGCACAATGGACCGAATGGCCTCCTCCTGTTCTGTAATTTCACCACAATGTTGAAACTACACTGGAACCACTAAGTATTAAATGCCCAAGAAATTTTTTTAATCGTTCAAATGTCTTTCATCACACCAAGGTCCTGAAGAGTGACTAACAGCCAATAGGGAATTTGATATATATTTGAAAAGGAAAGAGCAGGGAACTGACTAATTGGGTAGCTTTTTCAAAGAGCCGGCACATGCACGATGGGCTGAATGGCCTCCTTCTGTGCTGTGTGATTGTACGATAGTGGGACATTGCTGCCAGTTTGGGTTAGTAAAATCCATGAAGGCCAAATGCACCCATTACAAAGTTTTGACAGCACTAAATCCACATCATGTGACAGTATAAACAAAGGTATATAAACACCTGTATAAAACTGGTGCTGGAAATCTGGAACAAAAACAGAAAAAGTGCTGGAACACTCAGCAGGTCAGTCAACATCAGTGGAGAGAGCAGAGGAGTTCCTGTCTCAGGTGGGGGCCCTGCATCTTAACAGCTTAAGTGTTAACAGATACTCCCTGTCATAGTAATAGAATCATAGAGTTATACAGCAAAGAAACAGGCCCCTCGGCCCATCGTGTCTGTGCTGGCCATCAAGCATCTATCTATTCTAGTCCCATTTTCCAGCACTTGGCCCGTAGCCTTGTATGCTATGGTGTTTCAAGTGCTCATCTAAATACTTCTTAAACGTTGTGAGGGTTCCTGCCTCTACCACCTCATCAGGTAGTGTGTTCCAGATTCCAACCACCCTCTGGGTGAAATTTTTTTTCCTCAAATCCCCTCTAAACCTCCTGCCCCTTACCTTAAATCAATGCCCCCTGGTTATTGATCCCTCTGCTAAGGGAAAAAGTTTCTTCCTATCTATCCTATCTATGCCCCTTTTAATTTTATATACCTCAACCAGGTCCCCCCTCAGCCTTCCCTGCTCTAAGGAAAACAACCCTAGCCTATCCAGTCTCTCTTCATAGCTGAAATACTCCAGCCCAGGCAACATCCTGGTGAATCTCCTCTGCACCCTCTCCAGTGCAATCACATCCTTCCTATAGTGTGGTGACCAGAATTATACACAGTACTCCAGCTGTGGCCTAACTAGCGTTTTATACAGCTCCATCATAACCTCCCTGCTCTTATATTCTATGCCTCGGCTAATAATGGCAAGTATCCCATAAGCCTTCCTAACAAACTTATCTACCTGTGCTACCATCCATTTAGGGTCCTACCATCCATTGTATATTCCCTTGCCTTGTTAGTTCTCCCAAAATGCATCACCTCACACTTCGCAGGATTAAATTCCATTTGCCACTGCTCTGCCCATCTTACCAGCCCATCTATATCAACCTGTAATTTAAGGCTTTCCTCCTCACTATTTACAACACCATCAATTTTTGTGTCATCTGCGAACTTACTGATCATACCTCCTATATTCACGTCTAAATCATTAATGTACACTACAAACAGCAAGGGTCCCAGCACCAATCCCTGCAGTACACCACTGGTCACAGGGTTCCAAACGCAAAAACAACCCTCGACCATCACCCTCTGCCTCCTGTCACTAAGCCAATTTTGGATCCAGTTTGCCAAATTGCCCTGGTTCCCATGGGCTCTTGCCTTCTTGACCAATCTCCCATGCGGGATCTTATCAAAAGCCTTACTGGAGTCCATGTAGACTACATCAACTGCTTTACCCTCAACTACACATCTAGTCACCTCCTCAAAAAATTCAATCAAGTTTGTTAGACACGATCTCCCCCTGACAAAGCCATGCTGACTATCCGTGATTAATTCCTGCCTCTCCAAGTGGAGATTAATCCTGTCCTTCAGAATTTTTTCCAACAGTTTCCCTACCACTGATGTTAGACTCACTGGCTTGTAATTACCTGGTTTATCCCTGCTACCCTTCTTGAATAATGATACCACATTCACTGTCCTCCAGTCCTCTGGCACCGCTCCTGTGGCCACAGAGGTTTTGAAAATTCGCGTCCCTTGCTATCTCCTCCCTTGCCTCTCATAACAGTCTGGGATACATCTCACCTGGGCCGGGGATTTATCCACTTTTAAGCCTGCTAAAACCACTAATACCTCCTCCCTTTCAATGTTAATTTGTTCAAGTATATCACAATCCCTCTCCCTGATCTCTACACCTATATCGTCCTTCTCCATAGTGAACACAGACCTGACCTGCTAAATGTTTCCAGCATTCTCTTGTCTTCAGGTGACAGTGATACTTAAAAAGAACTGTTATGCTCACATCAAGTGCAGTGATTGAAACAGTTGCAGGGGGCTGAGGAAGTCCCAGAAATCCCACAAGGAGACAATAGGGCCAGTAATGATTAAATAGGCTGCAGGAAAACCAGTAGAATTTAAGAAGGCCAAGATAGCACCAGTGAGATCTAAAAAGGCCAAGATAGAGCCAGAAGAATTTAAAGGAGCTCAGATAAAAGCAGCAAAGGTTTAAGGCAAAGCACCAGAGATATGGTTAACCGAAACCTTCTTTAAAGATTTAAATAGGATCAAGGAGGCAGTGGCATGGTGGTAATGTCACTAGACTAGTAATCCAGAGCCAGGCTAATGCTCTGGGGACATGGGTTCGAATCCCACCACGGCAGATGGTGAAATTTGAGTTCAATTAAAAATTAAAAGCTAGTCTAATGGTGACCGTGAAACCATGGTCACTTGTTGTAAACACCCATCTAATGTCACTAATGTCCTTTAAGGAAGGAAATCTGCCATCCTTACCTGGTCAGGCCTACATGTGACTCCAGACCCACAGCAATGCCTCTTAAAATGCCCTCTGAAATGACTTAGTGAGCCACTCAGTTCAAGGGCATTTAGGGATGGGCAATAAATGTTGGCCTAGTCAGCGATACCCACATCCCACAAAAACGAATAAAAAAAAAGGAAAGTTCCCAAACAGGCAAGCCAAAAGTGATGGAGATGCCTCACCTAGTTGAAGTGCCACAAAAGCGTGCAGTGGAAGCTGGACCCGCGAGCAGTAGTGTCCCAGAGGGCATGGGTCAGATTAGGGAAAAACCTATCTCTGAAGTAAAAGGAAAAGGGAAGGTAAAATACCCTAAAGTAAACAACACTTGTGAAAGCCACCAGGAAACTAAAAGTGAAGTCAGTGTGGTTGTGCCCATGAAAAATCAAAGGGTCAGGCTCTAAGTCCTGAGATAACCAGACCCAGCCAAACAGATTCAGAACTCATGAAGGATAAAGTGCAGGAGAAGAACCCAGACACCACACAGGGGCTAAAAAATAATTGATCACCCTAGAGATAAGAACTATGTGCCAGAACCTGAACTATTAAACCAGCAGTTTAGGGGTTAAAGCCTCTACGGACAGTAGAATGTACAATGCAAGAACGGAAATTTGCATATCACAAGCCTTGGAACAGTAAAAGTGGGAAACAAATAAAAGAAAACACCAAATGTTTGAAACAGAAGCTTTCCTGGGGCAAAACTTCAACGCCCAAAAAGGAAAAATTAATTGCATTTGTGCCTCATCCAATGAAAGAATGATGTAAAACTTAAACTTGAACAAGAAATGGCTTTTGAAGACAATGCCAGCTGTAGCAGTTGTGAGATTGAGGTGTGGGTGTCATGTCTGCAGTGGTGTGATTCCTATACCTTCTTTCTTACTTTTTTTTCTATCTTTCAAAACCAAAAAAAGCAAACAACATAAAAATGAAATCCAAGGAATTTCATTTTTTCACTTTTGGGGGAGGAGTGACACTCAAAAAAAGTGCAGTCATTGAAACTACCGAGCTCAACCTGAAGAGTTATAAAAATTGACTTTTTAAAACAATGGGCAATGTGCTTTAAAAAATGGCCATTGAAGGTCCAAATATCTTGCCTTTGTATATTCAAACTGTCTACTGTCTGGCAAGGACAAAAGAATACATTCAAAGCTAAGAGATGTCAATTACACCCATCCTGAACCCATCAAGAGACATTTTTGAATTGAATGGGTTCTTCTAAAACAAACATGTGAAGCAGCCACATCCTGGACCATTGTCAAGTCACTACAGGGAGGAAAATCTCTGTCTCCCAACAGACGTGAGATGTGAGAAACCTTTAGCTTTAAAGGTAGCTCTTGAAAGAGAGAGAGTGAGGGAGACCCAGGAAAAAGCATCACCAAAGTTTGTCCAGCTGAGAGCTGGGAGAAAATCTAGCAAGCCAGAAAGGAAGGTACCTTGTGTGAATTCTACATTTTCAACTCGTGCAGCAGAGAACTGAAAGTGGTCCTCTGTCTTCAAACTGAACTTTCAACCAACAGAGAAACCTACAAACAACCCAGGCCTGCAACCAACGAGAACTTGACTTCTGAGAGAATTCAACATGCTTAGCATGAACCTCAAAGCCCTAGCTCACTTCAAGCCGCTTACCTCTTTTCCTCTCTATCTGTCTCTTGTGTCTGTGTGTATGTGACTGTGTGTGTATGCAAGTGAATGCGTGAGTGGGTGTAGTTGTGACAATTTTGGGATACGGCATACTGTTCAATAACTAATTAATCTTCTGTTTTAAACTGTTACAACCAGGTCTAGGGTTCCCTTTCAGTCTTCACCAGGTCTTACCGTAACAAGGTTTAATTTTAAACACACCTTGCTTTAGCTCCCCCTTGGTGAATCCTTGTTCACCGCTTTTCAATTATAAGGCGAAGAAACCAACACAAACGGGTTTTCTTAGGTTTAAAAAAAGAAAAGTTAAAATTTATTAAACGAAATTAAACTCTAATTTGATTGACGCCTACAGATACACAATGCGCCCACACTAGCAAATTACGCGATACACACATGCAAATAGAGACAGAATAGAGCAGAAGAAAAATAAAGTGGAAAAGTTTGAGGCAATATCTGAAGAGTTTTTGTTACGGTTCTTTGAGCTCACTGGAGAGTCCTTGCTTTTTGTTGCAGTCCAGTATTCTTCTTAAACCTTGTTCACTGTAGGAGACTTTGCTCTCTTGGGGTTCATGTGTCTTCAGTGGATTCAGAGGCTTGTCAGAAAGAGATGGGAGCAGACAGGAGAGATCTTCTCAGTCCAGGAGCAAACAATCTTTCTGCGTTCAAACTCTCTGTGGCTAGTTCAAAAGACCCTGGAACAGCCAGTTAGTCATGTGACCAGCTGGTCTAACCAGTCCTGGATTCTATCACTTTAGCAGTCTCTGGGATGCTTCTCTTACAATACCTGGTGATCAAGGTCCATTGTGGGTTGAATGTGTCAGGGAATGGTCCTTTGTCCTTCTGAGCACTGACTGTTATTATGCAAATATCTTTTCCAGCCACGGCTGATCTGTTTAACAAGTCATTTCCTCATTCCAGCAACAAATTAAAATCAATGTTCATGACAAAATTAATGTGCCTCATTCTTGGCAGGTGGGGGCCTAGCATGACATAAACCCCAAAAAAACCTGTCGCTGTCTGTTTATTTGACAAATAAAACAGATAGGAGTTCAACCCTTAATAGCAAAAAACTGTGGGCAGATGAGAATTAAACAGTGGGAACCACCCACACCCCTCACCACGTGGCTGTAACAACCTCATGACATCCCAAAACACTAAACAGCCAATGAAGTACAGTCACTGCTATAATGTAGGAAACAGCACAGCCAGCTCTCATGAACTGTAATTTGATAAAGACCAAACAATCCGTATATAGTTAGTAATGTTAGTTGAGGGGTAAATATTAGACAGAGCACAAATAGCAGCAGTGCAATCTTTTAACATCCACCAGAGAAGGGTCTTGGTTTAACGCAGTGTTGTCCAACCTTTTCGCGTGGGGTGGGGGGGGGGGGCAGCCACATTACAAATTTTGTCTAACATCGGGGGCTGGTGAGACAGTTTCAGAAAGATAAAGGTGTTAAGAATTTATCTATTAATCAAAACAATAACAAATGTGTATTTTTGTGAAGAAGCTTTAAACGAGAAGATTAATTTATTGACTTACTTTCTCATCGCTATGTTGGACACTGATTTAGTGATATATGGCATTTTTTTGCTTGCACAAGTAGTCAATGCTTGCCTGCACACTTGTTGTAGTAATACGGATATTCCTGATAGATGTCCATCTGTCAGGAGTGATTTTGATCACACTCTCTCTCTCTCTCAGACTCTCTCCCTCCCTGTGTTGCCCCCTCACTGTGTTGTTCCCCTCCTCTATGTTGTTCCCCCCTTCTGTGTCATCCTTGCCCTCCCTGTCCCCCCTTCTCTTTCTGTCCTCCCTCTCTCTCTCTGTCCCCATCTCTCTCTCTCTCTCTGTCCCCACCTCCCTCTCTCTGTCCTCCCATCTCTCTCTCGCTCTGTCCCCTACTCTCTCTGCCCCCCCATCCTCCTCTCTCTCTGTCCCCCACTCTCTCTCTCTCTGTTCCCCGCCCCCCAGCCCCGTCACCTTCTCTCTCTCTCTCTGACAGTTGCAGGTAATGGGAGCGCTTAGCTTTGTGGTTGGTCAGTTTTTTTTAAAAGTTGCACTGTCAGTTTCACAGGTGCTTAGAGTGGGAACAGTGGGTTCTGAACTTCGGACAGATTTGTGGTTTTTCGGTGGGCTTAAAAAAAAAGTCAAACCTACCGGAAAACCGTAAATCTGCCTGAAGTTGGAACCCGCTGTTCCCACTCCCATCACCTGTCAGCTGTGAATCTGACCAGTGATTTTTTTTTTTAAGCCGGTCTGAAAGAAGAAGACTATGGAAAATATTTCATCTCGGCAATACAATTGGCCTGCAGATAGAAACCTGTGGCAGGCTCTATTCTGACCTGCATGTTGGACAACTCTGGTTTAACATTTCCTCTGAAAGGCAGCCCCTCCAACAGTGCAGCACTCCCTCAGTACTGGCAGCCTGGGTCTTGTGTTCAAATTCTGAGAGTAGGGAATAAACTCAAGACCTTCTGATTTAGAGGCAGGAGTGCTACCACTGAGCTAAGGCTGATACCGAGTTGATGTTTTTAAACAAAGTCCCAAAGTCCTTCCAGTGACCTTTTAAAAAAAAACAAATCCAGCATCTATGGATCACTTCATTCCTCCAAAGGAATCCATTTCCACAATTCTAAAGCATGAGTCCTCACAAAAATATTTTAAAATCGAAGCACTTTCATAACACCGCCATCCTTGGAGGAATGAAATGCCATTTTTAAATGCATTTCATTACAAAGAGTGGAAAAAAAAGGATGAAAAAAAATTAAAACACATTTGCACACTCATTCTCATTCATTCTTTACCTGTAACTAATATAGTTCTGCTTTGTACCATCTTTATACTCAGGTAACTCAAAGCAAAGTTAAATTCTGGACAGCACAGTGGCACAGTGGTTAGCACTGCAGCCTCACAGCTCCAGCGACCTGGGTTTGGTTCTGGGTACTGCCTGTGTGGAGTTTGCAAGTTCTGCCTGTGACTGTGTGGGTTTCTGCCGGCTGCTCTGGTTTCCTCCCACAGCCAAAGACTTGCAGGTTGATAGGTAAATTGGCCATTGTAAATTGCCCCTAGTGTAGGTAGGTGGTAAGAGAATGATGGGGATGTAGTAGGCAATATGGGATTAATGTAGGATTAGTATAAATGGGTGGTTGTTGGTCAGCACAGACTTGGTGGGCCGAAGGGCCTGTTTCAGTGCTGTATCTCTCTATGACTCCATAATTACATAATTTTTCCCCACAATGTGGTAATCTTTTAAGTGATAGGGCAGCAATAATAAACTCCATTGAAATAGTCTGGCATTCTGGTTTTTGATCTTTCCACAAAGGCTAGGGGGATATCCTCCGTATATACCAGTGTCTCTCTGTAGTCATGGTGGACATGTACATCAAAATGCTTAAGAGCTACTCGTAAGCCCTGGGTTTCTTTTTCCACTGTTGAGTATCTCTTTTGGTGTCGATGTAGCATTTTGGAAAAGTATCTCACCGGCCTTTCTATGCCCGATGCATCGTCTTGTAACAGGACTGCACCAACCTTCAGGTCATTAGCATCAATTGCTACCTGAAGGGCAGAGTGAAATTTGGGGCAGCCAACACTGGTTCATTGATCAAAATGGCTTTCAGCCTTTCAAAAGATGCTTGGCACTCTTCTGACCACACTAACTTGGCTTTCTTTTTTTTGTAGCAAATCTATCAGTGGAGCAGCTACAGCACTAAAGTTTGGTACAAACTTGCGGTAGAAACAACACATCCCCAAAAACCTCATGATTTCTTGTTTAATCTTAGGGGCAGGGAATTCCATCTATGTTTGTACGTTTGCTGTTCTTGGCAACACTTGTCCTTGCCCTTCTATATGCCCTAGGTAGGTTACACGTACTTTAGCAAAATCACATTTGGCAAGGTTTACCACCAAATCAGCCGACTGTAATTTTTTAAAAAGAGCTTCTAGTTGTTCCAAGTGGTCTTCCAGCACATCATCAAGGTAAACTACATAATTGGGAACACTGGCTACCACTTGGTTCATTAGTTTCTAAAAAGTTGCTGGGCATTTTGTAGCCTGAATGGCATCACTCAGCATTGAAAAAGACCGTCTGCTGTGATAAAGGCTGATATTTCTTTAGCTTGGGATGTTAAAGGAACCTGCCAGTATCCCTTAAACAAATCTATTTTGCTAAGAAATGTGGCACTACCAACTCTGTCAATACAGTCTTCTAAGTGAGGAATTGGGTAGGGGTCTGCCTTTGTTACTGCATTAACCTTTCCATAGTCTGTGCAAAATCTAGTTGATCCATCAGGCTTAGTTCATACACTACTGGAGAACTCCAGCTGCTTTGACATGGTTCAATTAGGTGGTTTTCCAACATACAGGGGACTTCTGCTTTTACCTGGGCTTGTTTCTCTGGACTTTAGCGATAAGGATGCTGTTTTATAGGAGAGGATTCTCCTACATCCACATCATGTATGGCTAAGGTTGTATATCCTGGTTTATCCCTACAGACTCCTTTAACTGCTGTGAGTAGCCTTGTTAGGTTTCTCATTTTTCTGCATCTAACTATGAAATAATAGCATCTAGTCTCCCAAACAATTCAGTATTAGCTAACCGGATAGCAGGAGGTTCAATTTGAGAATTGTCTAGGCCTCCTTCTGCCTCATCCTTACTATCCCTTTCATCCTTCACTACCTGACATACCTCTGCTTGCTTATCTACCTCCCGGCAGTGATATTGTTTCAACATATTAATATGACACAGCCAATTCTTTTTCTGGCGATCTGGGGTACAAATCATATAATTCACTTTACCAGTCATTTTGACTACTCTATATGGTCCACTGAACCGTGCTTTCAGCGGTTCATCCTGTAAAGGCAGTAATACTAACACCTCATCCCATGGTTGAAATGTTCGGGTCTTGCTACGCTTGTCTGCCCATTTATTCATAGTTGTTTGGGAAACTTTTAGATGTTCCTGAGCCACTTTGCAGGCTCTTGTGAGCAGCTCCCAGAACACAGATACATAATCTAACACAAAAGATTCCTCCCTCTGTTCTAAAAACTTTTCTTTAATTAGTTTTAGAGGACCTCTTATCTCATATCCATAAACTAATTCAAAAGGACTAAAACTGGTATGTCTCATTAGGTGAATCCCTAGTGGCGAACAAAAGAAATTCTAGCCCTTTATCCCAATCATGTGGATATTCATGACAGTATGCCCTGATCATCGTTTTGAGGGTCTGATGGTACCGTTCTTAAGCCCCTTGTGTCTGAGAACCTGAACTGTGTTATACCCAGATTACTCATAACTTCCTGCAAAATTTTAGACGTGAAATTGGAACCTGGATCTGACTAGATCTCAATTGGTAATCCATATCTAGTGAAGAACGGAGTTACTTCTCTACCACTACCTTAGCAGAAATTGTTCTCAAGGGAATGGCCTCTGGGAACTGAGTAGCCATATCAATGATAGTGAGTATATATTGATGTCCCGCTTTTGTTTTTAGTAAAGGCCCCACATAGTCTACCAACACCCTACTAAATGGTTCCCCAAAAACTGGTATGGGAATTAGAGGGGCCGGTTTTATGGCAGGTTGTGGTTTTCCCACAGTCTGGCACATATGACACATTTTACAAAACTGCACCACGTCCTTGTGAAGACCTGGCCAGTAGATTTATACATGATTGGGTCTTCCGGATCCCCACATGTGCTGCCATAGGAATTTCATGCACTATCCTTAATATTTCTCTGCGATACTTGGGTGGTACCACTATCTGATGACTATTCTTCGTCTGTAAGCCATGTGAGGAGGTCTCCACTTCTTCATCAGAATCCTATTTTTAATATAGTAGCCTTCCGGAACTCCCTTTGCTTCAGCTTCACTTAGAGCCAATTGTGTCACTTTACTGGATCGGTTTGCTGAGCCTTGATTAGAGAAGATTTATTAAACGTTTCCTTCAGATTATCCAAATCCCCAAAGAAGGTTTCAGATATTCGGCTATCTGTCTGTGGTGCCAATTTGACCTCTGACAATGGAATTTGTTTAGCCATTGCTCGGGTTACTACACATGAAGGAAAAATTCCTGGAACCTTTTCCTGCAACTTCTTTGTCTCTTTGACTTCACTTGGTCTTTCCATGACTACTGCAGAAGCTATTACCTTCGCTCTGGCCAAATCATTCCTCAGGAGTAGAAACATAGAAACATAGAAAATAGGAGCAGGAGTAGGCCACTCGGCCCTTCGAGCCTGCTCCGCCATTCATTATGATCATGGCTGATCATCCAACTCAGTAACCTGTTCCCACTTTCCCCCATATACTTTGATCCCTTTCGCCCCAAGAGCTATATCTAACTCCTTCTTGAAAACATACAATGTTTTGGCCTCGACTGCTTTCTGTGGTAGCGAATTCCAGATGGCACAGTGGTTAGCACCGCAGCCTCACAGCTCCAGCGACCCGGGTTCAATTCTGGGTACTGCCTGTGTGGAGTTTGCAAGTTCTCCCTGTGTCTGCGTGGGTTTCCTCCGGGTGCTCCGGTTTCCTCCCACATGCCAAAGATTTGCAGGTTGATAGGTAAATTGGCCATTATAAATTTCCCCTAGTATAGGTAGGTGGTAGGGAAATATAGGGATAGGTGGGGATGTGGTAGGAATATGGAATTAGTGTAGGATTAGTATAATTGGGTGGTTGATGGTCGGCACAGACTCGGTGGGCTGAAAGGCCTGTTTCAGTGCTGTATCTCTAACTAACTAACTAACTAACTCTCTGGGTGAAGTAATTTCTCCTCATCTCAGTCCTGAAAGGTTTACCCCGTATCCTTAGACTATGATCCCTGGTTCTGGATTCCCCCACCATTGGGAACATCCTTCCTTCATCTACCCTGTCAAGTCCTGTTAGAATTTTATAGGTTTTATAGGTCAACTCTGTCTACAGTAAAACTATGCACAACTCCTACGGTTACAGTTCCAGACATTAGGTCACACTCCAGGTGCACCCAATACAAAGGTACAGGTATGTACTCCCCACTGATACTCCCCATCAGCCTGCAACGAATTTGGCCTAACCATCAGCCTCAAGAAAATGAACATCATGGGACAGGACCTCAGAAATGCTCCATCCATCAATATCGGCGACCAGGCTCTGGAAGTGGTTCAAGAGTTCACCTACCTAAGCTCAACTATCACCAGTAACCTGTCTCTCGATGCAGAAATCAACAAGTGCATGGGAAAGGCTTCCACTGCTATGTCCAGACTGGCCAAGAGAGTGTGGGAAAATGGCGCACTGACACGGAACACAAAAGTCCGAGTGTATCAAGCCTGTGTCCTCAGTACCTTGCTCTATGGCAGCGAGGCCTGGACAACGTATGTCAGCCAAGAACGACGTCCCAATTCATTCCATCTTCGCTGCCTCCAGAGAATCCTTGGCATCAGGTTACAGGACCGTATCTCCAACACAGAAGTCCACGAGGCGGCCAACATCCCCAGCTTATACACACTACTGAGTTAGCGGCGCTTGAGATGGCTTGGCCATGTGATCCGCATGGAAGGATCCCCAAGGACACATTGTACAGTGAGCTCGTCACTGGTATCAGACCCACCGGTCATCCATGTCTCCGCTTTAAAGACGTCTGCAAACGTGACATGAAGTCCTGTGACATTGATCACAAGTCATGGGAGTCAGTTGCCAGCGATCGCCAGAGATGGCGGGCAGCCATAAAGACGGGGCTAAAGTGTGGCGAGTTGAAGAGACTTAGCAGTTGGCAGAAAAAAAGACAGAGGCGCAAGGGGAGAGCCAACTGTGTAACAGCCCCGACAACCAATTTTTTCTGCAGCACCTGTGGAAGAGTCTGTCACTCTCGTATTGGCCTTTATAGCCACTCCGGGCGCTGCTCCACAAACCACTGACCACCTCCAGGCGCTTACCCATTGTCTCCCGAGACAAGGAGGCCAAAGAAGAAGAAGAAGATACCATTCACTAAATCCTTAGCATTCAGTTCGCTCTCTGGTGGAAAAGTTATGCCCTTCCCCAGCAAAAGAGTTTGTGTGGCTCCTGTATCCATAAGTATAACTATAGGTTTACCTGCCTCACTTAAGGGATGAGGCGTTACTTTTCCATTGACAAGAATTCCCTATAACTCTCAGGTATCTTGTTCATGTTCCCTGCACTCACAGCTGTTTTTGTACTTGGCTTTACAGTTGCAGTCAGAGCTACAGCCTGATCTGTTGCACTCTCAGTCAGCGCCCCTTTCTCTGCATTGGTCTTGTGTACCCCAATAAGTTCCATGGGTTTACCCAGCAACTTCCAGCATTCTGCACAAACGTGCCCCACCTTGTGGCAATGGAAACACTTAGGCTTTTGGTCCCCACTTCCACCTTCAGCATCTTCCTTTCTGGCCTGAGGAGGAGATCCCAGGGCATTCCCAGCTATCCCTTCTTGTCCAGGACTACTTGCATTCCTTAAACGCTCCCATCTTCTATCCTTCTCAGGTTTGTGGGGATGACTGAAAAAGAGTTTGGGCTTGTAAACAAGCTCGCGCTCACGATCTCAGCTGCTGTCTGGATGTTGAAACCTTCTGGTTCTCTACATGGGTTTTTACTAATGGAGGGAGTGAATTTTTAAATTCTTCCAGAAGAATTATTTCCCTAAACGTCTCTACCTTTAGTGCCCGCAAAGTTAATTTGCTTTACCCTCTCAAATTCTACGTAAGTTTGCCCACGCTGTTTCCAGAGGTTCTGAAATGTCTGCCTGTAAGCTTCAGGGACTAACTCATATGCAGCGGGAGTAGCCTTTTTTGTCATCTCAATCTGCAGAAGCCTCCTCAGAAAGCAGGGCATAAACTTAATGAGCTCTGCCCATCAACCTGCTTTGCATAAGCAATGTCCAGCTTTCCTTCGGCCACTTCATCTGTCTAGCTATCTTTTCAAAAGAAATGAAAAATGCCTCTACATCCCTTTCCTCAAACTTCAGGAGGGCTTGCTCAAATTTAAACAGCTCTCCATTGGGTCCTGTGCTGGAGTCAGTTCTTTCCTCACCAGAATTTTCCTCAAGGTCAAGGCCACCCTGCTTTTTTTCGGTTCTAGCTTTTTAAAATTTGAATACCCTTTGTTGCTCCCTTTCTTCTTTTTCTCTTTCACTCTCTCTTTTTCTCTCTCCTGCCTTTCTTCTCTTTCCTTTTGAAATTTTAGTTCAAGATTTTTCTTTTTTTTTCCTGTTCAAGCTCAAGATTTTTGTTTCCAATTCTCTTTCCTGTTCAAGCTGCTTCATCTGTAACTGAATTCTAGCTAATTCAACTGTATCATCTGAATTGCTTTTTCCTTCTTCCAATTTCAAATGCTGTGCTATTACCTCAATTATGTCTGCTTTCTTAGCCCCTGGTTGTAACTCTAACGTCAACTTTTCTGCCAATTCTTTTAGCCTAGCCTTAAGGTTAAGTTTCTCAAATCACTCAGGGATAAGTCTTCCCTCCCCAGAAAGGTCGAAGCAACTGACAAATCTATTCCAGTAGTGTAAACTTTACTTTAATGCACAAGAAACCTGATGTTTTCCTTTTCCTCTTTTCAATTATTATCCTACTTACAATTGCACTTCGTCAGCTTTGGTTTATCCAGCACAGAGCCCCCAATTATATGTTACAACTGAGGCAGGAGGAGTGCACTGTCTTTCTCTAGTTCCACTTCTCCATAGGTCATAACATATATTTAAATGTTTACGCAGTTACTGATATAGCCAATTATATACTCTATTTTTATTTCAGAATAAAATCCACCGACCAGGTTTCTTTAATAAACAACAAAATTATCAATTTATTGTAAAACAAGACATATTCCATAAAGATTCAAAGCATTAACACACAGATTGAAATATAAAAGTTCCCTTCTAACTTAGCCCAACATTCTCTCACACACACACACACACACACACACACACACAGTTTAAGGAAAAAATAAAGAGGTTTTCTCTGTAGAGATTGCTTTACAAAAAAAGACAAAAAATAATTTGGCCAAATACTTGTTAATTCTTGAAGGAGATAATAAGATATGAAATATTAGTTGCCCCTTTTCTGGCATCCCAATGATGCATAGATGGTTGTCACTGGGATCTTTTTGGAGCAGTTCTCCACAGGCAATGTCAACGATTAGTCTGGCAGGCTTTCCAGGAGAAATGTGGCATGTGGGGTTTCAGCTATCACACACTGGATTCTCAGGGTTTCTCAGAGGTGGAGAAAGGATGAGCTGGGTGCTTCTCTCAGCAGGCTGCAAACCCAACTGCCTCAAAACAATATCCCAACCAAAACCAACTCTTGATCACCATAAATCTTGACATGTAAATTCTCTGTGAACAACTCCCATAGTCAAAAGGCACCTGCTGTTTACTTAGCTAAAGACATGTGACTTCCAGTAAGTGTGTTTTTAAACAAAGTCCCAAAGCTCTTCCAGTAACCATTTAAAAAAAAACGAAAGTCCAGCATCTAAGGAATCACTTCATTCCTCCAAAGGAATCCATTTCCACAATTTTAAAACATGAGTCCTCACAAAAATATTTAAAACAAAGTGATTCCTGGCAATGCAGCGGCCCGCTGATGTCATCAGAGTGCGCCAGGACTAAGTGGCGCGTCCGTGGAATGACCTCTTTGCGCAGCACCAGCATCATCGCGTATCCGCACCTGGTCCATCTTCGCGCATGCGCGATAAAGCGTCTTCGGGTATCCAGCCCCTCACTCAGCTGAAGGAAGCGGCTGAATGGGAGACTTTGAGGCTGGAGCTCAATCCCCGTCACTTGCTCCCGCCCCACTAGCTGCGCTCCCCCCTCAGCAACTCAATCCAGACCTCGCTTTTCCTCCCTACTCCCCTGGCCGATTGTTCCTCGCTTCTTGTCACCCTGCTCTCCAGCCGCTAGCTCCCCACTTCCCCACTCCCCTGCAGCCGCTAGCTCTAGGGCACACTGCTTCCCTCCACTCGGCCACTCGCTCCTACGTTGCCCCGTCACCCCTTCAGCGGGAGCGAGAGGCTGGAGAGTGGGGTGCTGCGAAGCGGGGAACAATTGGCCAAGGGAGGAGAGGGGAGCAGCGAGGTCTGGAGCGAGAAGCTGAGGGGGGGGGGAAGCGGCTGGTCGGGAGGAGGGGGAGAAAGCGAGTTGCCAAGGAGGGAGAGCGGCCAGTGGGGTGGGAGCTAGTAGCTGCGTTCGGGTGAAATCAAATCTGGTCAGTCATATAAACAAATCACGATAACGAATTGGCAGCACATTTTATACTCTGCCCGATTTTCGATCGGGATGACAATTCACTATCTTCCAATAGAAATTCAGTCATAAAATTGCTGTTGTATTTAATAGGATTACTGGAATATTAAATGGATCTGAGGATTACAGTTAGTATCCAAGAGCTACATAGCAGCATATTACTGGGCTTCCATCCAACTTAATGTAAGGTTAGTTTGCTAGAACAATGTAGCCATAAGCCTTTCCTGTGATAAATTGAGCAGCGCCATCTTTAATCCTGGCAGCTGCCTGAATGTCGCAGACACTGATGTCCCAGTTGAAGAGCCTGCATTTGCACATGTGCAAGTGCTGCGTCATCTAGTGGTTGCGTTGTCAGTCTGTGCACAGGGTCTGCCAGTGCCTGGTGTCTTTGCGCAGGGTCAGTCAGTGCCCAGTGTCCTTCCGTGCCCAGGGTCAGTCTATGCACAGGGTCCGTCAGTGCCTGGTGTCAGTAAGTGCCCAGTGTTGTCCATGCCCAAAGTCTAACGCCCATTGGTTGTCAATGTCCAGTGTCAGTCAGTGCCCAGGGTCTGTCAGTGCACAGTGTCAGTCAGTGCCCAGAGTCAATAAGTGCCCAGGGTCTGTCAGTGCCTAGTGTCAGTCAGTGCCCAGGGTCTGTCAGTGCCTAGTGTCAGTCAGTGCCCAGAGTCAGTCAGTGCCCAGGGTCTGTCAGTGCCCAGTGTCCTTCCCTGCCCAGTGTCTGTCAGTGCCCAGGGTCAGTCAGTGCCCAGTATCTGTCAGTGTCCAGGGTCAGTCAGTGCCCAGTGTCGGTCAGTGCCCAGGATCAGTCAGTGCCCAGTGTCCTTCCATGCCCAGTGTCAGTCAGTGCCTGGTGTCTTAGCCCAGGGTCAGTTAGTGCCCAGGATCAGTCAGTGCCCAGTGTCCTTCCGTGCCCAGGGTCAGTCTGTGCATAGGGTCTGTCAGTGCCCAGTGTCAGTAGATGCCCAGTGGCAGTCAGTGCTCAGGGTCTGTCAGTACCCAGTGTCAGTAAGTGTCCAGTATCAGCCAGTGCCCAGTGTTGGTCAGTGCCCAGTGTCCTCCATCCCCAGTGTCAGTGTCCAGTATCAGTTAGTGCCCTGGGTCAGTCAGTGCCCAGAGTCAGTCAGTGCCCTGGGTCAGTCAGTGCCCAGTGTCAGTGCCTGGGTCAGTCAGTGCCCAGAGTCAGTCAGTGCCCTGGGTCAGTCAGTGCCCAGTGTCAGTGCCTGGGTCAGTCAGTGCCCAGAGTCAGTCAGTGCCCAGTGTCAGTGCCCTGGGTCAGTCAGTGCCCAGTGTCTGTCAGTGTCCAGTATCGGTCAATGCCCAGTGTTAGTCAGTGTCCAGGGTCAGTCAGTGCCCAGTGTCGGTCAGTGCCCAGGATCAGTCATTGCCCAGTGCCCTTTCATGCCCAGGGTCAGTCAGTGCCCTTGAGTCTGTCAGTGCCCAGTGTCAGTGCCCTGGGTCAGTCAGTGCCCTTGGTCAGTCGGTGCCCAGTGTCAGTCGGTGTCCAGTGTCAGTCAGTGCCCAGTGTCAGTCAGTGCCCTTGGTCAGTCAGTGCCCAGAGTCAGTCAGTGCCCTGGGTCAGTCAGTGCCCAGTGTCAGTGCCTGGGTCAGTCAGTGCCCAGAGTCAGTCAGTGCCCTGGGTCAGTCAGTGCCCAGTGTCTGTCAGTGTCTAGTATCGGTCAATGCCCAGTGTTAGTCAGTGTCCAGGGTCAGTCAGTGCCCAGTGTCGGTCAGTGCCCAGGATCAGTCAGTGCCCAGTGTCCTTCCATGCCCAGGGTCAGTCAGTGCCCTTGAGTCAGTGCCCAGTGTCAGTGCCCTGGGTCAGTCAGTGCCCAGTGTCAGTCAGTGCCCTTGGTCAGTCGGTGCCCAGTGTCAGTCGGTGTCCAGTGTCAGTCAGTGCCTGGGTCAGTCAGTGCCCAGAGTCAGTCAGTGCCCTGGGTCAGTCAGTGCCCAGTGTCTGTCAGTGTCCAGTATCGGTCAATGCCCAGTGTTAGTCAGTGTCCAGGGTCAGTCAGTGCCCAGTGTCGGTCAGTGCCCAGGATCAGTCAGTGCCCAGTGCCCTTTCATGCCCAGGGTCAGTCAGTGCCCTTGAGTCTGTCAGTGCCCAGTGTCAGTGCCCTGGGTCAGTCAGTGCCCTTGGTCAGTCGGTGCCCAGTGTCAGTTGGTGTCCAGTGTCAGTCAGTGCCCAGTGTCAGTCAGTGCCCTTGGTCAGTCAGTGCCCAGAGTCAGTCAGTGCCCTGGGTCAGTCAGTGCCCAGTGTCAGTGCCTGGGTCAGTCAGTGCCCAGAGTCAGTCAGTGCCCTGGGTCAGTCAGTGCCCAGTGTCTGTCAGTGTCCAGTATCGGTCAATGCCCAGTGTTAGTCAGTGTCCAGGGTCAGTCAGTGCCCAGTGTCGGTCAGTGCCCAGGATCAGTCAGTGCCCAGTGTCCTTCCATGCCCAGGGTCAGTCAGTGCCCTTGAGTCAGTGCCCAGTGTCAGTGCCCTGGGTCAGTCAGTGCCCAGTGTCAGTCAGTGCCCTTGGTCAGTCGGTGCCCAGTGTCAGTCGGTGTCCAGTGTCAGTCAGTGCCTGGGTCAGTCAGTGCCCAGAGTCAGTCAGTGCCCTGGGTCAGTCAGTGCCCAGTGTCTGTCAGTGTCCAGTATCGGTCAATGCCCAGTGTTAGTCAGTGTCCAGGGTCAGTCAGTGCCCAGTGTCGGTCAGTGCCCAGGATCAGTCAGTGCCCCGTGTCCTTCCATGCCCAGGGTCAGTCAGTGCCCTTGGGTCTGTCAGTGCCCAGTGTCAGTGCCCTGGGTCAGTCAGTGCCCAGTGTCAGTCAGTGCCCTTGGTCAGTCGGTGCCCAGTGTCAGTCGGTGTCCAGTGTCAGTCAGTGCCCAGTGTCAGTCAGTGCCCTTGGTCAGTCAGTGCCCAGAGTCAGTCAATGCCCTGGGTCAGTCAGTGCCCAGTGTCAGTGCCTGGGTCAGTCAGTGCCCAGAGTCAGTCAGTGCCCTGGGTCAGTCAGTGCCCAGTGTCTGTCAGTGTCCAGTATCGGTCAATGCCCAGTGTTAGTCAGTGTCCAGGGTCAGTCAGTGCCCAGTGTCGGTCAGTGCCCAGGATCAGTCAGTGCCCAGTGTCCTTCCATGCCCAGGGTCAGTCAGTGCCCTTGAGTCAGTGCCCAGTGTCAGTGCCCTGGGTCAGTCAGTGCCCAGTGTCAGTCAGTGCCCTTGGTCAGTCAGTGCCCAGTGTCAGTCGGTGTCCAGTGTCAGTCAGTGCCTGGGTCAGTCAGTGCCCAGAGTCAGTCAGTGCCCTGGGTCAGTCAGTGCCCAGTGTCTGTCAGTGTCCAGTATCGGTCAATGCCCAGTGTTAGTCAGTGTCCAGGGTCAGTCAGTGCCCAGTGTCGGTCAGTGCCCAGGATCTGTCAGTGCCCAGTGTCCTTCCATGCCCAGGGTCAGTCAGTGCCCTTGAGTCTGTCAGTGCCCAGTGTCAGTGCCCTGGGTCAGTCAGTGCCCAGTGTCAGTCAGTGCCCTTGGTCAGTCGGTGCCCAGTGTCAGTCGGTGTCCAGTGTCAGTCAGTGCCCAGTGTCAGTCAGTGCCCTTGGTCAGTCATTGCCCAGAGTCAGTCAGTGCCCTGGGTCAGTCAGTGCCCAGTGTCAGTGCCTGGGTCAGTCAGTGCCCAGAGTCAGTCAGTGCCCTGGGTCAGTCAGTGCCCAGTGTCTGTCAGTGTCCAGTATCGGTCAATGCCCAGTGTTAGTCAGTGTCCAGGGTCAGTCAGTGCCCAGTGTCGGTCAGTGCCCAGGATCAGTCAGTGCCCAGTGTCCTTCCATGCCAAGGGTCAGTCAGTGCCCTTGAGTCAGTGCCCAGTGTCAGTGCCCTGGGTCAGTCAGTGCCCAGTGTCAGTCAGTGCCCTTGGTCAGTCGGTGCCCAGTGTCAGTCAGTGCCCTTGAGTCTGTCAGTGCCCAGTCAGTGCCCTGGGTCAGTCAGTGCCCTTGGTCAGTTGGTGCCCTTGAGTCTGTTAGTGTCCAGTCAGTGCCCTGGGTCAGTCAGTGCCCTTGGTCAGTTGGTGCCCTTGAGTCTGTTAGTGTCCAGTGTTCTGGAGCCCAATGACAGTGTCCAGTGACAGTGCCCAGTACCTTCCCAAATGAACTGGCCACGGATCCGTTTGGCAAACTTGAACCAGAATGTTTCCCTGCTGGGTTCCTGCAGCAGAACCTCGGCAGTCCAGTAGGAGGGCTCGTTCACCGCACTGCCAGCCGCTACCATCGGCACCGCTCGCCCGGGATCCCAGTGTCCCAGCTCCGGCCTGGAACCGCACACAAACAGCTGGACATCGTGCTCTTCCAAAGTCACCACCACCCCAAACCTCAGCAACATTGCGAGCTTGCAGGCTCCGCTTCAATCCGACAGTGTCAATCTCAAAGCGTCCCCCTGCGATGGGGAGTCGTGAAACTAAACCCAGGGACAAGGCAGACAGCAGACAGACAGACAGAGCCTCCGCCTCTCTCCCCGACACCTATTGGATTCTTGTGCGGCGTCAACTGCAGCAAACAGCGAATGAGCTGTGGGAGAGACAGTGGTTGGGTCCCACTCGCTGTCCAGTCACCCAAAATAGCTCCGGAGTATTTACAGCCTGAGACATGGGGAGGACAAGTTACTAAACAACATCAGATCAAATCACCTGCTCAATACTCAGTACTCACTTTCCTGTCTGGATCCCTCTCCGAACCTAACTCTCCACATTTTATTGTGTACCTCTCTCCCAACTTTACATATCTCACTGTCTGTATCTCTCCCAAATTTACTCTCAAAATTTTACTGTGTATTTCTCTCCAAACTTTATGATCTTTGCTCTCTCTATCTCTTAACAAATGTTTAAACATGCAGCTCCGGTGGATCTTGCTCTGGGAGAGGTTGACAGAGGGAAGTGATCCTATTTGGTGATCATTCTGTGAAACCCCAGCAGTGAGGTTGGAGGGAACTGAGAGGGCCCAGTGCTACTGCCATTTCACCTGTGCCAGAAATTTCCAGGTGCATGTCATTGTACTGTGCCCAGTTTAGAATGCATTGTCAAAGTAAAGAAAGACTTGCATTCATATGGCACCTTTCACATCCTTATAATGACCCAAAGTACTTCACGGTCAATGATAAACCTTTGAGGTGAAGTCACTGAGTAAGAAAATACAGCAGCCAATTTGTGCTTCAGCAAGATCCCACAAAATGAGATAAAGACTAGTTAATCCTTTTGGGTGGTGTGCGTAGAGGAAGGAATGTTAGACAGGACACCAGGAGAACCCTGCTTTTCTTCATCTTTTATGTCCACCTGAACATTGGGGGCTTCAGTTTATCATTTAATGCAAGACAGCAACACCTCCAAGCGTGTCATCCTAGACTGTGTGTTCACATCTCTGGAGGTGGAGCTTTCACCTGGGGGCAATTTCTAGAATAATTCCCATTTTGCTACCTGTTCGGTTAATGGTGGCTGTAAACTTTGAATGTTTTAAATTAAAGGATTCTGATGATTTCCTGAATGGATTTTTAAAAATAAATGCAGTGATTGTACAAGGATTCTTTAAAAAATATATAAATTGCATGTTTCCAGCTGTAATGTTTAAGTCTTTATAATGTACAATGACAAACAGCACAAGAGATTGCACTGTAGACATGAACAACTAGTGAGTTATATAGAAACTGGAAGGATTAAATCCCCAGAAGATTCCTGTGCCAAATGGGATGTGTCCTGAAGAAACTAAAGGAATAAATTAGTGATGCTTTACCTGATATTTTTCCAAACTGAGTAAATGCTGAAGGTGATACTTGCAAGGCTGAAGAATAGCAAGTGTAGTTCCATTGAAAATGTAAAAAACTTGCAAATTTCTTGTGATTTAACCGATAATTTTTATAGGCTTAACATTGCCTCTTTACTTTTAATTGATGCCACTATTTCTAAAACCTAAAATGTCCTGGACTTCTTTTACAGCTTTCTCAACTTGTCCTCCCACTTTTACAGATTTGTGTATTAGAAATGCTAAATCTCTTTGCTCCTTATAAAGTTGGTACATGTAGTGGAGAATCCTCTCAGTCTTCCTCTCAAAAGTGTCACCTCAGGTTGCTTGGATTTAATTCGATCTGACATCTTTCTGCCCAATCGACTAACCTGTGTCTTCCTTAAGACACATACATTCCTCTTCAGTTAATCATCCTCCCTACTTTAGGGTTAAGGACAAAGGAACAGGTGTAGGCCATTCATCCCCTTGAGCATGCTATGCCATTCAATGTGATCTTGGCTGATCTGTATCCTAACTCTATCCACCCACCTTGGCACCACATCCCTTAATACCCTTGGCTAGCAAATATCTATCAATCTCAAATTTAAAATTGAACCAGTTTCTACGTTTTTTTTTGTGGAAGCGAGTTCCATACTTTTACCACCCTTTATTTGAAGAAGTGTTTCTTAAAATCTCTCCTGAACTGCCTGGCTCTGATTTTAAGATTATGTTTTTTGTATTAGACTCCCCCAGCAGTGGAAATAGTTTCTCTCTATCTACTCATGGCCCGGCATGTCCCCCACTCTACCATTACCATCAAGCCAGGAGACCAACCCTGATTCAGTGAAGAGTGCAGGAGAGCATACCAGGAGCAGCACCAGGCATACCTCAAAATGAGGTGTCAACCTGGTGAAGCTACAACACAGGACTACTTGCATGCCAAACTGCGTAAGCAACATGCGATAGACAGAGCTAAGCAATCCCATAACCAACCGATCAGATCTAAGCTCTGCAATCCTGCCACATCCAGTCGTGAATGGTGGTGGACAATTAAACAACTAACTGGAGGAGGTGGTTCCACAAATATCCCCATCCTCAATGATGGGGGAGCCCAGCACATCAGTGCAAAAGATAAGGCAGAAGCATTTGCAACAATCTTCAGCCAGAAGTGCCGAGTTGATGATCCATCTCGGCCCCCTCCTGAAGTCCCCAGCATTACAGATGCCAGACTTCAGCCAATTCGATTCACTCCGGGTGATATCAAGAAACGACTGAAGACACTGGATACTGCAAAGGCTATGGGCCCTGACAATATTCCGGCAATAGTACTGAAGACCTGTGCTCCAGAATGTGCCGCACCCCTAGCCAAGCTGTTCTGGTATAGCGACAAAACTGGCATCTACCCGGCAATGTAGAAAATTGCCCAGTTATGTCCTGTACACAAAAAGCAGGACAAGTCCAACCCAGCTGATTACCACCCTATCAGTCTACTCTCAATCATCAGTAAAGTGATGGAAGGTGTCATTTACAGTGCCATCAAGCAGCACTTGCTTAGCAATAACCTGCTCAGTGACACTCAGTTTGGGTTCCGCCAGGGCCACTCAGCTCCTGACCTCATTACAGCCTTGGTTCAAACATGGACAAAAGAGCTGAACTCAAGAGGTGAGGTGAGAGTGACTGCCCTTGACATCAAGGCAGCATTTGACCAAGTATGGCATCAAAGAGCCCGAGCAAAACTGAGATCAATGGGAATCATGGGGAAAACTCTCCACTGGTTGGAGTCTTACCTAGTGCAAAGGAAGATGGTTGTGGTTGTTGGAAGTCAATCATCTGAGCTCCAGGACATCATTGCAGGAGTTCCTCAGGATAGTGTCCTAGGCCCAACTATCTTCAGCTGCTTCATCAATAACCTTCCTTCAATCATAAGGTCAGAAGTGCAGGTGTTCGTTGATGATTGTATGATGTTCAGCACCATTTGCAACCCTTCAGATACTTTCTTTTTTATTATTTAGTGAATGCAAATCCCTGGAGCCAAGTGACAGCCTCCTCATTTGCTGATTTTAAGGTGAATAGTCTGTCCGTCACTTAGTCGGTAGAGGACACTGCTCGGTAACATGCAGCATTGTTTGTGTCTCTCCACAAATGGATAACGGGTTGTACTGGTGGAGGTTTGCTGCACAGGGGCCCTGGCTTGTCCTGAACCTGTTTAGCAAGGACCACTCTTGCCATGCTAATTCAAAACCAGTCATTCGATAGATGGGGTTTGTCACAAGGAACTGGGCAGTGACTTCCCATGTTTTCCATTCCTTGATCCAAAGGATGTCTGCTGGTAGATGTTGCTCAGGAAGGTTGCTCCATATGGGGCACCGAGTTGGAAGTAGGTGTATTGAACATATCATGATGGAGTGGTAAGTGAGGTGCAGCACAAATGGTTTCAACCAGCTTGTGGGTTTTCGTCAGTCAGCGATGTGTGGGTGAGTGATGTTTGTGAGGACAGGAAGCTAGGGGAGGGGTGCCAGGGAGAGATACTGAAGCAGTTCATGCCCATATGCAGCAGGACCTGGACAACATTCAGGCTTGGGCTGATAAGTGGAAAGTAACATCTGCACCACACATGTGCCAGGCTATGATCATCTCCCAGGAGAGAGAATCTAACCATCACCCCGTGACATTCAGCAGCATTGCCATCGCTGAATCCCATACTGTCAACATCCAATTGGTTGGAATGGATTTGTCCTGCTTTTTGTGGACAGGTCATACCTGAGCAATTTTCCACATTGCTGGGTAGATGTCTGTGTTGTAGCTGTACTGGAACAGCTTGGCTAGGGGCACAGCTAGTTCCGCAGCACAAGTCTTCAGTACTATAGCCGGGATGTTGTCAGGACCCATAGCCTTTGCAGTATCCAGTGCCTTCAGCCTTGACCAAAAACTGAACTGGAGTAGCCATATAAATACTGTGGCTACAAGAGCAGGTCCGAAGCTGGGAATCCTGTGGCGAGTAATTCACCTCCTGACTCCCCACCTACAAGGCATGTCAGGAGTGTGATGGAATACTCTCCACTTTCCTGATGGGTGTAGCTCCAACAACACTCAAGAAACTCAACACCATACAGGGCAAAGCAGCCGACTTGATTAGCACCCCATCCATCACCTTAAATATTCTCTCCCTCCACCACCGACACAGTGACAGCAGTGTGTACCATCTACAAGATGCACTGCAGCAAATCACCAAACCTCCTTCGACAGCACCTTCCAAACCCATGACCTCTTCCACCTAGAAAGACAAGGGCAGCAGATGCATGGGAACACCACCACCACCTGCATGTTCCCCTCCAAGCCACACACCATCCTGACTTGGAACTATATCGCCGTTCCTTCACTGTCACTGGATCAAAATCCTGGAACTCCCTTCCTAACAGCACTGTGGATGTACCTGCACCCCAAAGATTGCAGCGGTTTAAGAAGGCAGCTCACCACCACCTTCTCCATGGCAATTAGGGATGGGTAACACATGCTGGCCATGCCAGTGATGCTCACTTCCCATGAAATGAATAATAAAAAATGGCATCCTCCCATTCCTATGTTAACTGTGAGCTTTGTGTTGGGGTATTTCTCCAACAAGGGTTCTCACCTGTGGAGAGACAGTAAAGCTAGCTGTACTAAAGACTTAGTTGGCGTAAAGACTGTACAATAAGCAAAATTGCCTGAGCATTGCAGTTTATCTAGTACTTAGAGCACAGAAACAGTCCATTCAGCCCAACTGGTCAATGCCAGTGTTTATACCCCACACAAGCCTCCCTCCACCCCTTTTCATCTCACTCTAACAGTGACTCTCACTCTATCCATCTATTCCTTTCTCCCTCATGTACCTATCTAGCTTCCCCTTAAATGCCTCAACTACTCCTTGTGGTAGCAAGTCCCAGATTCTCATCTGGGTAGAGATGTTTCTACTGAATTCCCTATTGGATTTATTATTGATTACCTTATATTTATGGCTTCTTGCTTCGGACTCACAAGTGGAATCCTCCGATAGTTTAAGTCATGAGGACTATGCCTATTGGTACCAAAATAACAATGTTGTGACCCTGTGAAGTGACGGAGCCTTATACTGTAGTATAAGGGTATCAAAGGGTTAATCTTGAGAGAATGTAAAGATTACTGCCCACCAGGATGAGGTAAGAGATCATGTAGGAGAGACGCGAGAACAGTTACAGCGTGGCTTTTGATGGAGACACACAAGCTAGTGTGGAGTGTATATAGTTACTATACAATAAAGATTAATGTTTAAACAGTACAGTCTAAGAACCTCTCTGGCTAGACTCAATAAGGTGGCAGCATAAAGAACCAAATATATAACAAATACCAACGAGCTTTGAGAGAGACTAACATTTTCACAAATTAGGAACAATAGCAGAGAGCATGGAACAAACTTCACACAGAGAAAATTGTTTCAATTTGTAAAGATGTATTTATTGATTTGCCTACAAAATGTTTTGGGACCATCACAGCAATGTGAATCCACTGTCTCCACAAAGTCAGAATTTATTGAACTTTTTTTTAAAGCACATTGTTTAAACGCGGCGTTATCATTCACAGCCAGGACACTTTGAAGATGACACCTCATGCTTTAAGGAGTTGTACCTACCTGTCTTACTATTACATCGAGCAGTACCATTCAGATGCCCTGAGTGATCGCACTACCTTCATTCACACAAAACAGGCAAGGACCTGGCTCCCTTTTTAAAACAGCAGCCAGGGGCTGTTCACCACCTCCCACACATCCCATTAAAAAACACCAAATTCCTGACAATTACTTCATTTTTCAAGGAACAGTGACCAAAGACAAATCAGTTAAACTTCCCAAGCCAGTTCTGCAGACAGTTCCGAAGAAGGGTCACTGACCCGAAACGTTAACTCTGCTTCTCTTTCCACAGATGCTGCCAGACCTGCTGAGTGATTCCAGCATTTCTTGTTTTTGTTTCAGATTTCCAGCATCCGCAGTATTTTGCTTTTATATTACTGCAGACAGTTTAACTTGCCTTTTCCCGATTCAGATGCTGCATACAGTTCTAAATTAATTCTTTTTCGAAGGGTAGATTTTCCTCTTGCACTCTCTTGGGGGTAACGCAAAAAGGAAATTCAGAGGGTCTCTGGCTCCAATTTATCCTGGCCATTTGTTTAAAGGGACAGCAGATCACAATGAGAGTGGGATTCTCAACCCCCACCCACCCCGACCTCAGCCAATCTTCCTGCAAGCACCGTGAAGAAGTTCTGCTGTAAATTGGAACAGTTTGGAATCAAATTGCATTCCATCCACAACCTTCTCCTGGATACCTGTGGACCACACCCCTCCTTACTGACAAACAAGTGCCCTGAAGAAAATATAACCTTGCTGCTTTTAAGACAGTGAACCAATGGCTAATTATTTGTCAGTCACTTTGTCTTTTTGTGTTAATTAGTTTGACAAAGAGCAAGAATGTAGAATCAGGGTTATTCCTTATTAAAACTCGCTCTCCAACTAAAGATTTTCTTGCTATAAGAGCAACTTTACTTCATGGCCAGCAGTATTTCTGCTAAATCAGGTCTGTCAGTTGGGTTGCTGCTGGGATGGAAGAAGATCACGGTCCCGTGTTGATTCAAACCAAAGTCACCACCAAGCTGTCAGGGAAGAAAAATAATGAAATCCCAACTTAGGGGAGATTTGTTGCAGTGAGGCCCTGCCTGTCAGCCTCACTCACAAACAAGCACAGACCAGAAAGAATTTCTATAGCTCCTTTCATGATATCCCAAAGCACTTTATAGCCAATGAATACTTTTGAAGTGTAGTCAGATTATCTTAAATACATCTGCCAGTGGAAACAGTTTCTTCCTATTTACTCAATCAAAACCCTCTCATAGTTTTGAACTCTTCTATTATATCTCCCCTTAACCCTCACTACATATAATTATTATACATCGCGAGAAATTCATTTAAAATACCAAAGCGATGAACTGATGGTAGATAAAATTGCTCTGAATTTAAGTAATATACTAGGCACTAGAATATATATCTTTATGGGATTTGTTTAAACTAATTTTTTTTATGCTAAAAGAAAATTTGCATTTATAAAGTGCCTTTCAAAGCCGCAGGACATCCCAAAGCACTTTACAGTCAACTAAGTAATTTTTGAAGCGTGCTCACCTGCTGTAACGTTGAAAATGTGGCAGCCAGTTTGCACACAGCAAGCTCCCATAAACAGCAATATGATAATAACCAGATAATCTGTTTTAGTGATGTTGGCTGAGCAATAAATATTGGCCAAAGCACCAGAGAGTGCTCCCCTGCTCTTCTTCGAATAGTGCCAGGTCATATTTCATCTGAGAGAGCAGACAGGGCCTTGGTTGAACATTTCATCTGAAAGACATCACCTCTGACAGTGCAGCACTGGGTGTGTCGACCTTGATTTTGTGCTCAGGTCTCTGGACAGGGACTTGAACCCACCTTCTCTGACACAGGCGAGAGTGCTACCAATTGAGGCCAAGACTGACACTTACCTTCATTGCAAATGACTGGGAGCACAAGGAGCTGCCCACATTTCAGATGTTTTTCTCACTCTATTTCCAACGATTATTGACTGCAGCTGACCACAGGGAGCAGCAAAGTAAGAAGGAACAGACAGCAAGATCTTGGCAAAAGGCTAGAATCTGTAGTATCATTTTGGAAATGCCAGTTCAGATGTTGGAGGTGCTCAACATTCGGGTAAATGATGTTGACTTTTGTATATAACCTTTATCTGATGATTTAACAGGTCGCACTTAGCTCACCTGGTGAGGGTCATCCTGAATGTTTTCAAATGCCTTCGGTAAGGAACGACTGCAGACTATTTGCTCAGCATAGTAGGAAAGCACGCCGACATTCCAGACCTTTTCAACAGATGCTCCCAAACCAAACGCATGGTACAACTGCGGAGGAACAGGTGAGATTTAGATGTTACTAGAACTCTGCAGGACACAGTGGGGTAGATGTTCAAACCCCTGCTCCTTGCTGACATACATAGAAAAAATAGAAACAAAGAAAAATAGGAGCAGAAGTAGGCCATTCGGCCCTTCGAGCCTGCACCGCCATTCAATACGATCATGGCTGATCATCCAAACTCAGTACCCTGTTCCCGCTTTCTCCCCATATCCCTTGATCCCTTTAGCCATAAGAACTATATCTAACTCTTTCTTGAATATATTTAATGATTTGGCCTCAACTGCTTTCTGTGGTCGAGAATTCCACAGGTTCACCACTCTCTGGGTGAAGAAATCTCTCCTCATCTCAGTCCTAAACGGCTTACCCCTTATCCTTAGACTGTGACCCCTGGTCCTGGACTGCCATCGGGAATATCCTTCCTGCATCTAGTCTGTCCAGTCCTATTAGAATTTTGCAGGTTTCTGATGAAGGGTCACTAACCTGAAACGTTAAGTCTGCTTCTCTCTCCACAGATGCTGACAGACCTGCTGAGTATTTCCAGCATTTCTTGTTTTTATTTCAGATTTCCGGCATCTGCAGTATTTTGCTTTTATTCTAATACCTCCTTATGTGGCTCGGTGTCAAATTTTGTTTGATAGTGCTCCAATGAAGCACCTTGGGACATTTTACAACATTAAAGGTACTATGTAAACACAGGTTGTTGCTGTTTGTTGTCTTCTGCATCTGGGAGGTAGCTGGGTGGAATGAAAATTAGGAAGACTCTACATCGGGCAGCTGATCACTTCCCTTCAAACCTGGGAGTTCTACATCAGTCCCCCAGCTAATGGCTATAAACTCTCACCTTTTCTGACCTTTTCAAGGAATCCTCAATTAATCTAGATCAGGTTTTGTGATTTCAAGGAGAAAACACTTCAAATTAGGAACAGTTTAATAATCTTAAAACATAATTAGGTTTACTTTCTACATTTGAATAGTGTGCTGAGGGAGCAGATGCCAGTCGAGAGACTAACCACAGTATGTCATTCTCCCCAATCATTTCTTTAAACCTGTAACCACTGCTCCTAGTGAAAGGGTGTTGGAAAGCAGAGAACAGTGATTCCCATCCTGTTAGACAGAATGATACAGTACAGAAGGAGGCCATTCGACCCATCGTGCCTGTGCTGGCTCTTTGAAAGAGCCATCCAATTAGTACCATTCCCCTGTTCTTTCCCCGCAACCCTGCACATTTTTCCTTTTTAAGTGTTTATCCCATTCCCTTTAGAAAGTTATTATTGAATCTGCTTCCACCACCCTTTCAGGCAGCGCATTCAGACCATAATAACACAATGCAAAAAAAAAAAATTCTCCTAACTTTCCTTCTGGTTCTTTCCAATTACTTTAAATCTGTGTCCTCTAGTTACCAACTCTACTGCCACTGAAAACCATTTCTCCTTATTAAAACTATTCATGATTTTGAACATCTATATTATATCTGCTTTTAACCTCTCCTTAAGATCAACCACTGTCCCAGATCAGGGTTCGAGAACCAGGTGCTTCTGTATGTCCCAGTACTCCAAGAGGGGCGAGGCAATCACCCACTGAACCATTTGGGCAGCTTTTGTTATATGACAAGGGATCACTGTGGGACATGAAAGTGCAGCACTAAAGGAGGCAAAGTGGAACAACAAAATGCATTTATATAGCCATGGAGGGGTTTGAACACAGGGACGAAAATTTTAAAATCAAGATGTTCCTGGACCAGGAGACAGTGTAGGCTAGCGAGCACAGGGGTGGTGGGTGAACAGGACTTGCTGAGAGTTAGAATACAAGCAGCAGAGTTTTGAATGAGCTCAAGTTTAGGGAGGGTGGAAGATGGGGTACCAGTCAAGACAGCATTGGAACAGTCAAGTCTGGAGGTTATTAGGCATGGATGAAGGTTTCAGCAGCAGATGAGCTGAAGCAGAGGTGGAGATGGGCGATGTCACAGAGGTGGAGGTCGGCAGTCTTGATGATGAAGCAGACATGGAGTCAGAATAATAAAACTGGAATAGTTTTGTTCTGTCTAGAATGCAGTAACCATGGAAGTCAGTAGTAGCCTAGGGTGAAGCAAACCTGCTCTAAAGAGCTGGCTATTACTCACAACAGAAGCGACAGAGGAGAAAGAAAGGAGAGAGAAAGGGCCAGAAACAAAGGGAAGCAGAAGCAGACAGGGCAGAGAGAACAGGAACATGAAACAAGAGGAGGGGAGAGCTGAAATAAAAACAGAGAGTGCTGAAAATACTCAGCAGGTCAGGCAGCATCTTCAGGGAGAGATGAAATTGGAGAATGAAAAGCTGTAAAACAGGCTGCAGACAGAGAAGAAAAGAAAAAAAAATAGGCATAGGTAAAGAGAGTTGGGTCCCTGAGAGGAAAACAGAACTGCCATAAACTTTCATAAGAACATAAGAAATAGGAGCAGCAGTAGGCCATTCAATAAGATCATGGCTGATCTGTCCCAGGCCTCAACTCCTCTTTCGTGCCAGCTCTTCATAGCCCTCAACTCCCCGATATTTCAAAAATCTATCTACCTCCTCTTTAAATACTTTCAGTGATCTAGCCTCCACAACTCTCTGGGGTAGAGAATTCCAGACATTCACTACCCTCTGAGAGAAGAAATCCCTTCGCATCTCAGTTTTAAATGAGTGTCCCCTTATTCTGTAACTATGTCCCCTAGTTCGAGATTCCCCCACGAGTGGAAACATCTTCTCGACATCTACCCTGTCAAGCCCCTTCAGAATCATGTACCATTTTCAGCAAGATCACCCCTCATTCTTCTATGGCTGCGTTTGCTGACAATGTAACCACTAGGTGGCGCTGCACTGGCACATGTGCAAATGCAGCCTGTTCCACTAAAACGCCACAGTCTGCGACGTTCAGGCAGCTGCCAGGACTAAAGATGGTGCTGCTCAAATAATCACACAAAGGCAACGTAAACCCATGGCAGCACACAGTGGCCAGAGAACACGAGCAGGCGGGGGGGGAGTGGGGTGGGGGGGGGAGAGAGAGCGGGTATCGGGGGAGGGGGTGGGCGCAAGCGGGAGGGGCGGGGACAGAAAGCGGGCAGGGTGGGGGGAGGAGGATAGCGCACCCGCCGCCACTAAGGACTTGGGCCACTCTCTCCCCGCATCCCCCCCCGCCCCGGCTCTCTCCCTCGTCTCCCCCCCACTCTCTCCCACGCTTCCTTGCGTTACGTGATGACGTTATCTCCACATGCGCCAACCGGTTTTGGATTGCGGAACGCAGCGCACGCACATAGAGCAGCAGGAGCCCGTTTGCGCATGTGCGCAGCTTGGTGCAGTATGATGACATCAGCGGCCGGCTGGGTTGTCAAGAATCACTTTGTTCTTCTAAACTCTAATGAATAAAGGCCTAACCTGTTTAGCTGTTCTTGATAAGTCAACCCCTTCATCCCAGGAATCAGCCGAGTGAATCCCTTTTGAAATGCCTCCAATACCTGTATATCCTTTCTTAAATACGGGGACTAAAACTGTCCACAGTACTCCAGGTGCAGCCTCACCAACACCCTGTACCGTTGTAACAAGACTTCCCTATTTTTAAACTCCAACCCCCTAGCAATAAAAGCCAAAATTCCATTTGCCTTCTTAATTACTTGCTGCATCTGCATGTTAACTTTTTGTGTTTCATGCAAAAGAACACCCAGATCCCTCTGTGCTGCACTTTTTTGAAGTCTCTCTCCATTTAAATAATAGTCTGCCTTTTGATTCTTCCTACCAAAGTGCATGACCTCACACTTACCTACATTAAACTCCATCTGCCAAGTTTTTGCCCACTCACTCAACCCAGCTACATCCCCTTGCAGATTCCTTATGTCCTCATCACAACATGCCCTCCCACCTATTTTTGTATCATCAGCAAATTTGGATATATTACACTCTGCCCCCTCCTCCCCAAGTCATTAATATAGATAATAAATAATTGAGGGCCTAGGACTGATCCTTGTGGCACTCCACTAGTTACATCTTTCCAACCTGAAAAAGACCCATTAATCCTGACTCTCTGTCTTCTGTGAGTTAACCAATCCTCAATCCATGCTAATACATTACCCCCAAAACTGTGAGCTTCTATCTTGTGCAATAATCTTTTATGTGGCACCTTATCGAATGCCTTCTGGAAATCCAAATACACTATTTGTGTATTTGTGGGCGGCACAGTGGCGCAGTGGTTAGCACCGCAGCCTCACAGCTCCAGCGACCCGGGTTCAATTCCGGGTACTGCCTGTGTGGAGTTTGCAAGTTCTCCCTGCGTCTGCGTGGGTTTCCTCCGGGTGCTCCGGTTTTCTCCCACATGCCAAAGACTTGCAGGTTGATAGGTTAATTGGCCATCATAAAATTGCCCCTAGTATAGGTAGGCGGTAGAGAAATATAGGGACAGGTAGGAATATGGGATTAGTGTAGGATTAGTATAAATGGATGGTTGATGGTCGGCACAGACTAGGTGGGCCGAAGGGCCTGTTTCAGTGCTGTATCTCTAAAAACTAAAAAAAAACTAAAACACTACATCTACCGGTTTCCCTTTATCAACTCTGCTTGTTATATCCTCAAAGAACTCGAGCAAATTTGTCAAACATGATTTCCCTTTTAAAAAACCATGTTGACTCTGTTTGATTGCGTTAAGCTTTTCTAAATGCCCTGCTATTTCTTCCTTAATAACAGACTCCAGCATTTTCCCAATGACCGATGTTAGGCTGACTGGCCTATAGTTTCCTGCTTTTAGTCTCCCTCCCTTCTTGAACAGGGGCATCGCATTAGCGGTTTTTCAATCCGCTGGGACCCTTCCGGAATCTAGTGAGTTCTGGAATATTTTGACCAATGCCTTCACTATCCCTGCAACCACTTCCTTTAAAACCCTTGGATGCAGGCCATCAGGTCCTGGCGACTTGTCTGCCTTTAGTCCCATTAGTTTGTCAAATACTTTGTCCCTCGTGATAGAGACTGTTACAAGAGCTTTCCTCCCATTAGCTCCTTGCTTATCTGATATCTGTGGGATGTTTATAGTGCCCTCCACTGTGAAGACCGATGCAAAATATTGGTTTAAATTATCTGTCATTTCCCTGTTCCCTGTTATCAATTCTCCAGTCACATCCTCCAAAGGTCCCACACTCACTTTAGCTACTCTCTTTTTATATACCCGTAGAATCTCTTGCTGTTCGTTTTTATATTTCTTGCCAATTTACCTTCAAAATCAATTTTCTCCCTCTTTATTAGCTTTTTAGTCATCCGCTGCTGGTTCCTATAAAATTCCCAATCCTCTGGCCTATCGCTAGTTTTTGCCGCTTTGTCTGCCTTAGTTTTTGATTGGATACTCTCCTTGACTGCCTTTGTTAACCACGGGTGGTTCATCCTTCTCATCGAGTCCTTCTTTTTGACCGGGATGAATTTTTGCTGAGTGTTATGAAATATCTGCTTAAATGTCAGCCACTGCTCATCCAATGACCTTCCCCTTAGTCTATTTTCCCAGTCCGCTTTAGACAACTATTTCTTCATACCTTTGTAATTGCCCTTGTTTAAGTTGAGGACACTAGTTTGAGTCCTGAGTTGCTCACCCTCAAACTGAATTTGAAATTCTACTATGCTGTGATCGCTTCCCCGTAGAGGATCCTTAACTACGATATCTCTTATTAATCCTACCTCATTACACATTTATGGCGGGCAGCCATAAAGACAGGGCTAAATTGTGGCGAGTCGAAGAGACTTAGTAGTTGGCAGGAAAAAAGACAGAGGCGCAAGGGGAGAGCCAACTGTGCAACAGCCCCAACAAACAAATTTCTCTGCAGCACCTGTGGAAGAGCCTGTCACTCCAGAATTGGCCTTTATAGCCACTCCAGGTGCTGCTTCACAAACCACTGACCACCTCCAGGCGCGTATCCATTGTCTCTCGAGATAAGGAGGCCCAAAAGAAAGAATTACACATTACTAGATATAAAATAGCCTGTTCCCTGGTAGGTTCTGCAACATATTGCTCAAAGTAACAATCCCTGATGCACTCTATAAATTTGTCTTCCATGTTACCTCTGCCAATCTGATTTGTCCAGTCAATATGCAGATTAAAATCACCCATGACAATTGTAGCACCCTTCTTCCACGCCTCCATTATTTCCCAATTTATACTTTGTCCTACAGTGAGTCAACTCTTAGGGGGCCGATAGACAACTCCCACCCTTGACTTCTTCCCCTTGCTATTCCTTATTTCCACCCAAACTGATTCCACATCACGATCTATTGCACCTATATCACTACTCACCACCGCACTGATACCTTCCTTTATTAACAAAGCTACCCCACCTCCTTTTCCTTTTTGCCTATTTTTCCAGAATGTCAAATACCCTTCAACATTGAGTTCCCAGTCTTGGTCACCCTGCAACCACGTCTCTGTAATAGCTATCAAGTCATATTCATTTATTTCTATTTGTGCTGTCAACTCATCTATCTTGTTGCATGCATTCAGATAAAGAGCCTTAAGCTTTGACTTTTTTCCATTATTACTCATTCTGGTTCGAATTTCTGCTGCACTCTTCTGCTTATATTTTCTGCCCCTTCCTATCACACTTTGATTATCGTTCACCTCTCCACTACCCTGCACCTCTGCTCTCTCATTTCTTTTTGATTTTTTAAACTTCCCTTCAATTGAACCCTCCCCCCACTAATTAGTTTAAAATCCTATCTACAACCCTAGTTAACACGATTCATCTTCACTCATTTCAAACTGCAGGTGGCTTAAGCAAATTATCTCAAAAACATACTGCAGTTTGATTAATACTAAATACAAAGTTAGTACAGGGTCAAAGTGCACACAGGTCTTACGTGTGTGAGAGAGAGAGAGAGACACACACACAAATAGAATTAATCACTAACAGACTATTAATTAAGATATTCACCAGGGAGAGGAACTTCAGTTCTGTGGAGAGACTGGAGAACCTGGGGTTGGTTTTCTTAAAGCAGAGAAGGTTAATGATCTTTCAGAGCATGACGGGCCCCCCATTTTACTTTTATTTTTAGTTATTTTTTTCTTTTTTACATTAAAATTTTTTTTTTTTAATGTTTATTTCATTTCATCTTAGTTTGTTCAGTTTGCTTACCCACTGTTTTTTTCATGTTTGTACTTGCTGCTGTTCAATCTTCAGTCCGTTAACACCCTATCTGTACTAATGCTTTGTCTTTCAACACGCCATTAACATATTGTTTGCCTTTGCTCCATGACCTTTTGGCCAGCTATGTGGCGTTGTCCAATCTACACCTTCTCCTTTGTTATCTCTTGCCCCACCCCCGCCTCATTTACTTATAACCTGTGACATTTCTAATATTTGTCAGTTTCGAAGAAGGGTCACTGACCCGAAACGTTAACTCTGATTCTCTTTCCACAGATGCTGCCAGACCTGCTGAGTGGTTCCACCATTTCTTGTTTTTATTTCAGATTTCCAGCATCCGCAGTAATTTGCTTTTATTTTAAGGTTAAGGGGAAATTTAATAGGGGTGTTCAAAACTATGAAGGGTTTTGATCGCATAGATAGGGAGAAGCTGCTTTACTGGCAGGAGGGTCAGTAACCAGAGGACATAGATTTAAGATAATTGGCAAAAGGGCTAGGAAAGAGGTGAGGAGAATTTTTTTTTTTTACACAGCAAGTTATGATAATCTGGAATGCACTTCCTGAAAGGGTGGTGGAAGCAGATTCAATAGTAACTTTCAAAAGGGAATTGGATGGGTGGAGCTTGCAGGGCTAATGGGGAAAGGGTAGGGAGAGTGAGTTTAATTGGGAAGCTCTTTCAAAGAGCCAGTGCAGGCACAAGCACAATGGGCCCAATGGCCTCCTTGAATTCTGTACGATTCTATCGTATCCTGGTTAGGATCACCATCTTTACTTTGGAAAATGTTGAAAACATTTAAATGTAGAGCACCTGACGACTGGGATCCAGCAACATGTCGTAGGGACACTTGGACTCCTGAAGCCACTGGACTGCTCCTTCACGACAGCCAAACGAGATCACCAGAATCTTCAGCGGCACAGCATCAAGACAGCTCTGTGGCAAACACAACAAACCAGACAATTAACAGGGCTTCCCATTCAATAACAACTTGCATTTATATTGCACCTGGGAGTGTTATCAGCAATGTTGCCTCGAATTTTTCTTTGTTGTCTGTGGCCTGTTTGTTGCATTGCACAGTACGTCCCAGATTGCTGCACAGTCACACACCAGGCAGCTTCGCGAAACATTGGCTATCAGTCAAAAATCCGAGCCACATAAGGAGATATTTGGACAGGTGACCAAAAGCTTGGTCAATGAGGTTGGTTTTAAGGAGCATCTTCAAGGAGGGTAGAGAGGTGGCAAGGTTGGAGGAGGGAATTCGAGAGCTTATGGCAGCTGCTGGCATGGCCACCAATGGTGGAACAATGGAACGGCGGATATACACCTATGTTGCTCCTAGTCCCGTAATGCCTCAATATTAAAATCTTCATCCGGTTTCCAAATCCTTCCATTTCCTTGCTCCTCTCTATCACTGTGTCTTCTTCCAGCCCCATAACCATCTTCAAGCTCTCTGTGTCTGACCTCTTGTGCATCCTCAATTGAATCGCTCCACCACTGGCAGCTGTGCCTACACCCGAAGTTCTGGAATTCCCTCCCTAATTCTTTGTCTCTTTACCTCTTTCAACCTCCTTTAATATACTCCTTAAAATCTACTTCTTTGACTCGGTGTCGAGTTTTGTCTGATAATGCTCCTGTGAAGTGCCTTGGGCATTAAAGACGCTATATTAACGCAAGTTGATGCTTGTTTATAACCCTGTACACTGCTACAGATGAATCACATTGTCACTTTTGTTTCTTATGCCATCTAATTAAAACTGAACATTAAATATGCTACACAATATTCACATGTTGCAGGGAAACTTACTTTCTGTGTCAGTAAGCAAGAGGTACTGAAAGACTGCCTTTAATTGCAAACTGTCTGAAAGACTGCCTTTAATTGCAAACTGTCTGAAAGACTGCCTTTAATTGCAAACTGTCTGAAAGACTGCCTTTAATTGCAAACTGTCCCCATTAACCTCTCACATAGAATTATTTCAATCGGGAAATATTGGAAATGAAAGTGGGTTTTCGGATATCACTTGAGCAGGTGAAATCCTCTACTAGCAGCTAATTTTAAAGAAGAAAATGGAGACTTGAAAGCTGCCTCTGTTCACACATTTGCCAATCACTAATGTTCACAATTTCTTCATACACCTTCAGTATTGGCTAACACTGGTTAGAGGGGATAACATTTCCCAGGTAACTGCACCATAACCAGATGCAAACTACCCAAACACCTCTCACTGCTCAAAACAGCCAGTGCACTTAAAATGGTTTGCATTATTTGCCCGCTTTAAATGTGGTCGCTTTAAATTTAAATTTAAGAGGTGGGTACCTGATTCTTCTGAAGCTGTGCCAGGTGATCTCGTCACGGTAATCAGGCAAAATGCCTCAGCAAGACCAGCAGCAACTTCTCCCGATGATGCAGGAACTCTTCAAGTAGAACTTCTCTAAAATGGAAACCAATATGAGGAGAAGCCAGGTGTTTATCCTGCTCCCTTTCATCTCCTACTTACCGCACTCACTTTATAAGCAAGAACTTGCATTTATAAAAGAGCTGGATTTCAATGAGAGTTGATTAAAGAGATGGGCCAATGGGAGAATTAGGGAACTGATGATATGGAATTTACTGGGAGAGTTGGGGAATGGAAGAAATGTACTTTAATGGAAGAGTTCGGAGACTGAAGAGATGGGCTTCAATGGGAGAGTCAGGATATTAGAGGGATGAGCTGTGATGGAGAGTTAAAGGAACTAAAGGGATAGGCTTCAAAGGGCCAAATGGCCTATTCTCATTCCTGATTGCTCTTGTGCTTTTATCAAAGTTTGATGGTGAAAGATGTGTGGGGTACTAGAGCTGCATACATTATCCAAACAACTTACTAAAGCAGATGAGTTATCAAAGGGATCATTAGGTGGTTAATTGATGGGTTTTCCTGCCATGTATTCAGGGATGTTTTTCCCCAGCGTTCCCAGAGTTAGTACAAGCACTTACCTCCCGCTTCTGGCATCGGTGAATGTCATGCTTCCAGGAACCTGTGTTCCCAATCTCAGCTGGGCCTGGAAACAGTTTGTCTTTAATCTGGCATCCACATCGCTAAGGAAACTGTTCCACTCCAACTAGGATCACAGAGACATGACAGGTGCCAGTTAGTGTGACAGGAGTTTACTGAATGGAAAATAAATGATTCCCCCACTCTTCCAAATATTTTGTTAGAAATGGTCTGAGATCAACTCAGGACATATATCGCCTTCCTCTTCATCATCACTGGATCAAACTCCTGGAACTTCCAATCCACACGGGCTGCAGTGGTTCAAGGACAAGACCCACCACCGCCTTCACAATGGACAATAAATACAGGCCTCGCCAGTGACGCCCACAACCTGAGAATGAACAAATGATCAAGGAAAGAGCAAAGCATCCAGACAGATGGTTTAATCTGATGACCTTGTGAAAGCAAGGAATAAAGGACTAACTAACTTACTGTGTGCATATTAGCTGACTACACTTCAAAAGGTACTTCATTGGCTGTGAAGTGCTTTGGTATGCTGAGGATGTGAAAGGAGCTATATAAATTTAAGTCCTTTCGTTTCTCGAGTTTCTCGGTGGCCAATTCCTCAACAGTAGATTCACTTGTCACCAACAAGTTCCGATGGCTGTAAGGCTTCATTGTAGGCTGGATTAGCAGACGTTTATACTACAAATTTACTGGCAGTGCAAAGCAGCCTCGCATTGACATTAAACCTGAGGGACATAATCCAGGCGTTAAGGTCCAAAAGTAACCGGAGGATGCACCCACCCCACGGCCCCTCGGTACAGAATTAGACTGCGTTTACACTGTAACATGGTAAGGGCGGTGCTGAGTAAGAAAGAAACACTTTGCATCCATCCCTTGGCTGTACATATACACATATAGTGACGATTGTTTGAATTTTGGGTTAATCTTTGATGCACTGCCATCTTTTCTATATAACCACCTCGCCAGATTTGTTTTGAAATATCAGGGGCAATTTTAACCAAACTCATGGCAGGAATCCCAGGGATCGGGTGTAATGTGAATCCATTCTCAGAAATCTGGAGGAAACTCACAGGTTGAAGCAAAACTCTGGTGGGTACTTTTTAACCTAAACTACTGTCAGGAAATGAACGGGATCAGGTGCAAAGCTGGTTTCACACCCCATCAGAATTTACTCTCCATTGGAGTCAATATTGGACAGAGTATAAAACCGGTGTTCCACCCGATCCCTGGGATTCCCGCCCAGCGAGTTTGGTTTAAATTGCCCCTGACATTTCAAAACAAATCTGGTGAAGTGGTTATATAGGAAAGATGGCAGTGCATCAAAAATTAACTCAACAATCAAACAATAGACACTGTATGTGTGTATGTATGTTTGTGTGTGTATATATATAATATATATATATATTAGGTCAATGTAAAGCTTAAAATCCAAAGCAGAATTACCTCAAGCTGCAACAAATCTTCCACCTGATCCCGGACAGAAGCAGAGCTGCCAAATAAAAAATAAATCGTTTTAGATGACTAGTGCCCAATATATTGTACTCAACACATGTAAACTGAGCAGTAGCTGTCAGTCCCCATCCTGCATGGCTTGTATTCCCTTGAGTAAAGAAGATTAAGGGGTGGTCTAATTGTGGTGTTTACAATGATTGAAGGTGCCTTTAGGGTAGATAGAGAGAAAAAATCTCCTCTGGTGGGAGATTCCAGGACAAGAGGGCATAACATTAAAATTAGAGTTAGGTCATGCGGGGGTGATGTCAGGAAGCAATTCCTCACACAAAGGATAGTGGAATTCAGGAACTCTCCCCCCAAAAAAGCTGTTGAGGTTGTCGGCGGGTGGGGACGGCGACGGGGAATAAATTGAAAATTTCAAAACCGCGACTGGCAGAATTGTATTAGGCAAGAATATTAAGAGGCAGAACTAAGGTGGGTAGATGGAGTTAAGATACAGATCAACCATGATCTAACTGAATGGCAAACATGGTCGAAGGACTGAATGGCCTCCTCCTGCTCCCATGCTTACTCTCATCAAAGAGGCAACACAAGTTCCAAACCCGCAACTTGTTTATCCATCTTAACAATCTCTCAGAGTACTTACTGGTAAAATGTCTTCCACAAGTCTTCAGCTTCACTTCTTTTGTGCACATGCAAACTTTAGTTGAGGGAAAAAACATTCTTCGATTAGCATAAAAAAAAATTGACTTTTTTTTGTTTGTTGAGGTTTATATTAGAAAGTATAATTTGTCCCTTGATTGCTTCACCTTGATTCAGTTTGTACATTATTCAGCCTGATGGCAATTGAGGGCAACCATCATGAAGGTGTGTCTTGACATGGGGACCATGAGAAACTGTTTGTGGTTCAGTGAGTAGCACTCTTAGAGTCAGAAGGTTGTGGGTTCAAGTCCCCACTCCAGAGACTTATATACATAATGAAGGTTGGCAGTGCAGTACTGAGGAAGCTCAGTGCTGCCTTTCGATGAGACATTAAAGCCAGGTACTGTCTGCCCTCCCAGGTAGATGTAAAAGATCCCATGGCATTGTTTCGAAGAAGAGAAGGCAGGTTCTTTCTGGTGTTCTGGCCAATAGTTATCCCTCAACCAACGTCACTAAAATTGACCATCTAGTCATTATCATATTGATCTCTGTGGAATCTATCTGCGTGCAAATTGGCTGCCGTGTTACCTATATTACAACAGTGACTACACTTTCAGTGGCTGCAAAGCTTTTGGGGCGTCCCGAGGTCATGATAGATGCTATATAAATGCAAGCTCTTTATGTTGCTGACCACATTTAAAAATCATCAACCATACGAGGGAACTGGCTCCGTTACTTACGTGTTGAGAAAGTTCGCATATAAGTGAATCATTCCAGCCAGCCAACCTATCTTCTGGGCAACAAACCCTTGCAACATTTCTGGAAAAAAAAACCACAAGTAAAAGGGATGTGGAATTAAGACACGTTCAGGGATACCTGGGAAGTTGAAAAAGGGACGAGTAGGATTAAGAATAAGCAGCGTCGCCACACGACACAACTGCACAGGCAAGGAATGTTTAGACTGTCACCAATGAAGTGGCTCCAAAATCTCAGAAGCTTAATCAAGGCTTTATCTTAAGAAGGGAAACCAGCGAAATTGTACAAACTGAAGTCACAGGTTGCCCCCCTCAATGTCCCAGGACGCTGCCTGTACAGGGTCCACTCTCCAAAAGGAACGCGATTTGATGCCCTCCCCCTACCCCACCCCACCCCACAATCTGCAGCCTCCTAGTCGGTACAGAGACTTCAGCTTCTCGATCCTCCCCTCCCTTGCATATTAAATTGGGAAATTGCAGTGGGACAAATGGCACCTGTGGCAACACAAAGTGGGGAAGGAAGATAGAGAAGGGGAGGCAGGTTGGCACCTCAGGTCTCTTCATCATAAAATGGAGAGATCTGCGTCTGGCCTCCCCACCAGATGTCCAGGTTCTTCTTAGTAACTGTGGCAACAGAATACAGTGGCCCTTGGGCAAGGGGCAGGAGCTGGGGGCTGGCACTGGGGTGGGGGTTGGAGGAAAGGCTGTGGATGAGACTGCATCACCGCCATGTGTGTCTCATGAATGTAGCAATGCAGCACAACCTGTAGGTTAAAGTGACAGGTTCGACACCTCCCTCCCCGAGAGCCGGCCCTTTAACCGGGGAGCCGCACCTCCGCTGCTCTCCGCCCTCGCCACGGCCAGGATCTCCCAACCGGCCCGCGACAGCTCGCCGAGGGCCCGCAGCAGCCCCGCTTCTCCTCGTCCCGCTCCCTCCATTACTGGCGCTCACTCTCAGGCCGCACTTCCGCCTAGATGCAGCCTGGAGGGAGAGGGAGGAACACAGAGGGAACAGTGAATGTGATTGTGTCAATCAATACAAGGCTTGCTTTCTGTAACCGTTTTCCTGCTTCTTTTCTAGTCTGTACTTTTACCTGTATCCCTCACTGTCTCTTCAAGCAGTCAAGTAACTCACCTCCTACCTCTCCAAAGCCTGTCCACCAGCTACAAGGCACAGGTCATGAGTGTGACGGGCCCCCCTTTTTAGTTTTAGTTATTTTTTTCTTTTTTTGTTTATTTTATTTTGTTTAGTTTGTTTCTACTGTACCTACCCACTGTTTTTTTTCATATTTGTGCTTGGGGCCGGGGCTGTTCATTTGACTGTCAATTCACACCCTCTCTGTCCTAACGCTTTATCTTTCAACACATCATGAACATACTGTTGGCCTTTGCTCCACGACCTTCTGGTCAGTTATTCTCTGTGACCTTGCCCCAGCAACACCTCTTTTGTTATCGCTTACCCCACCCCGACTTTACTTGCTTAAAACCTATTACATTTCCTAACCTTTGCCAGTTCTGAAGGGTCACTGACCCGAAACGTTAACTCTGCTTCTCTCTCCACAGATGCTGACAGGCCTGCTGAGTATTTCCAGCATTTCTTGTTTTTATTTCAGATTTCCAGCATCTGCAGTAATTTGTTTTTATTAGAAGAGTGTGATGGAATACTCTCCACTTGTCTGGATGGGTGCATCTCCGGCAGCATTCAAGAAACTCGACAAAGCATCCGCTTGATTGGCACCCGATCCAACACCGATGCACAGTGGCAGCAGTGTGTACCATCGACAAGATGCACTGCAGCAACGCACCAAGGCTCCTTCGACAGCACCTTCCAAACCCGTGACCTCTACCACCTAAAAGGAAAGGGCAGCAGACGCTTGGGAACATCACCACCTGCAAATTCACCTCCAAGCCACACGTCATCCTGACTTGGAACTATATCGCTGTTCCTTCAGTCGCTGGATCAAAATTCTGCAACTCCCTAACAGCACTGTGGGTGTACCTACCCCACATGGACAGTAGCGGTTCAAGAAGGTGGCTCACTACCACCTTCCCAAGGGCAATTAGGGATGGGCAATAAATGCTGGCCTAGCCAGCGATGCCCACGTCCCATGAAAAGAATAAAGAAAATCACTTGTATTGCATTGTGGTCTCTTTCTTCCTGACACTCACATTTTTCCCTGTAACAACTTCTGTTAGTTTCTCCTTTCCTTATTTCTGTGCATCTCACATTATCTTGAATGTTTGTAACTGATAGACTCCATTTCTAGACTTTACCAGTTTTAAAGCCCACAGTAAACAGCAGCATATACCCGGATAGCAACAGAGCCAAGTCAGAGAAAAAAAAACAAGAATTTAGTGTTGAGGCTAAGGATTGTTAGGGGTCTTACAGCACAGAAGCACATTCAGCCCATCATGCCTGTGCTAGTTCTTTGAAAGAGCTTTCCATTACAACAGTGACTACACTTCAAAAGAACTTCATTGATTATGATTTGGGATGTCATGTGGTCATGAAAGGTACTTTATTGATGCAAGTGTTTCTTTTTTTAAAAAATTAGTCCCACTCCCCAGCTCATTCCCCATTAATTTTGTTTTTCAAGTATTTATCCAATTCCCTTTTGAAAGTTACAATTGAATCTGCTTCCATCACCCTTTCAGCCAATGCATTCAGATCATTTACTTGCTGCACTAAGGAAAAATCCACATCTCCCCTCTGGTTCTTTTGCCAATTAACAAATCTGTGACCTCCTGACCCCCCTGGTAATGGAACTGTGAAATGGAAGGATTGCAAGACCAGGAAGTACTAGGAAAATCTACACTCAGGTCAGGGTTTGGGAGTAGAATGGGTAATCTGTGTTCCCACCCTACTTTCTGTACCGTGCTGGCCATCTGTGAAACAGTTCCAAACAATCTTCATTGCAGTTATTTCCCAAAATGTCCCGACACCTCCCACCCCAAATGTGTGACAAAAATATAAGTTTTTGGCCTGGTAAGGCTAGTATAATTGACAAAATATAGCAACTCATTCAAAATGCAAGATTAAAGCTAGAGAATTAAGGCAGCAAGTAAATTCCTACCAGTAATGAGTTAAGATTAATTGTGAATTGAATTGTAGCTGTAGGGACACAGGTAATGTGTATTTAACTTCTCAGCCATTCCATGGTAATTTTTATGTTATTATCATTGACCTCGGCACCGGAAACGACAACAGCAAACCCAGCCCTGTCGGCCCTGCAATGTCCTCCTTACTAACATCCAGGGGCTTGTGCCAAAATTGGGAGAGCGATCCCACAGACTAATCAAGCAACAGCCTGACATAGTCATACTCACCAAATCATACCTTACAGACAATGTCCCAGACACTGCCATCACCATCCCCGGGTATGTCCTGTCCCACCGGCAGGACAGACCCTGCAGAGCTGGCGGTACAGTGCTCTACAGTAGAGAGGGAATTGCCCTGGGAGTCCTCAACATTGACTCCGGACCCCATGAAGTCTCATGGCATCAGGTCAAACATGGGCAAGGTAACCTCCTACTGATTACCACCAACCGCCCTCCCTCAGCTGATGAGTCAGTACTCCTCCATGTTGAACAACACTTGGAGGAAGCACTGAGGGTGATAAGGGCACAAAATGTACTCTGGGTGGGGGACTTCAATGTCCATCACAAAGAGTGGCTCAGTAGCACCACTACTGACCGAGCTGGCCCAGTACTAAAGGACATAGCTGCTCGACTGGGTCTGCGGCAGGTGGTGGGGGAACCAACACGGGGGAAAACATACTTGACCTTGTCCTCACCAATCTGCCTGCCGCAGATGCTTCTGTCCATGACTGTATTGGTAGGAGTGACCACCGCACAGTCCTTGTGGAGACGAAGTCCTGCCTTCACATTGAGGATACCGTCCATCGTGTTGTGTGGCACTATCACCAGACTAAATGGGATAGATTTCAAACAGATCTAGCAATGCAAAACTGGGCATCCATGAGGCGCTGTGGGCCAACCGCAGCAGCAGAATTGTACTCAGCCACAATCTGTAACCTCATGGCCCAGCACATCCCCCACTCTACCATTACCATCAAGCCAGGAGACCAACTCTGGTTCAATGAAGAGTGCAGGAGGGCTTCCAGGAGCAACACCAAGCATACCTCAAAATGAGGTGTCAACCTGGTGAAGCTACAACACAGGACTCTTGCATGCCAAACTGCGTAAGCAGCATGCAATAGACAGAGCTAAGCGTTCCCATAACCAACCGATCAGATCTAAGCTCTGCAGTCCTGCCACATCCAGTCATGAATGGTGGTGGACAATTAACAACTAACTGGAGGAGGTGGCTCCACACGTATCCCCATCCTCAATGATGGGAGAGCCCAGCACATCAGCGTGAAAGATACAGCAGAAGCATTTGCAACAATCTTCAGCCAGAAGTGCCGAGTTGATGATCCATCTCGGCCTCCTCCTGAAGTCCCCAGCATCACAGATGACAGACTTCAACCAATTCAATTCACTCCACGTGATATCAAGAAATGACTGAGGGCACTGGATACTGCAAAGGCTACGGGTCCTGACAATATTCCGGCAATAGAACGGAAGACCTGTGCTCCAGAAATGCCGCACCCCTAGCCAAGCTGTTCCAGGACAGCTACAACATTGGCATCTACCCGGCAATGTGGAAAATTGCCCAGGTATGTCCTGTACACAAAAAGCAGGACAAGTCCAACCCGGCCAATTACCGCCCTATCAGTCTACTCTCAATCATCAGTAAAGTGATGGAAGATGTCATCAACAGTTCCATCAAGCGGCACTTGCTTAGCAATAACCTGCTAAGTGACGCTCTGTTTGGGTTCTGCCAGGGCCACTCAGCCCCTGACCTCATTACAGCCTTGGTTCAAACATGGACAAAAGAGCTGAACTCAAGAGGTGAGGTGAGAGTGACTGCCCTTGATATCAAGGCAGCATTTGACTGAGTATGGCATCAAGGAGCCCTAGCAAAACTGAAGTCAATGGGAATCAGGGAAAAACTCTTTGCCGGTTGGAGTCATACCTAGCGCAAAGGAAGATGGCTGTGGTTGTTGGAGGTCAATCATCTGAGCTCCAGGACATCACTGCGGGAGTTCCTCAGGGTAGTGTCCGAGGCCCAACCATCTTCAGCTGCTTCATCAATGACCTTCCTTCAATCGAAAGGTCAGAAGTGGGGATGTTCGCTGATGATTGCACAATGTTCAGCACCATTCATGACTCCTCAAATACTGATGCAGTCCGTGTAGAAATACAGCATGACCTGGACAATATCCAGGCTTGGACTGATAAGTGGCAAGTAACATTTGGGCCACACAAGTGCCAGGCAATGACCATCTCCAACAAGAGAGAATCTAACCATTGCCCCTTGACGTTCAATGGCATTACCATCGCTGAATCCCCCACTATCAACATCCGAGGGGCTACCATTGACCAGAAACTGAACTGGAGTAGCCATATAAATACCGTGGCTACAAGAGCAGGTCAGAGGCTAGGAATCCTGCGGCGAGTAACTCACTTCCTGACTCCCCAAAGCCTGTCCACCATCTACAAGGCACAAGTCAGGAGTGTGTTGGAATACTCTCCACTTGCTTGGATGGGTGCAGCTCCAACAACACTCAAGAAGCTCGACACCATCCAGAACAAAGCAGCCCGCTTGATTGGCACCCCATCTACAAACATTCACTCCCTCCACCACCGACGATCAGTGGCAGCAGTGTGTACCATCTACAAGATGCACTGCAACAATGTACCAAGGCTCCTTAGACAGCACCTTCCAAACCCGCAACCTCTACCACCTTGAAGGACAAGAGCAGCAGAACAATGAACAAAGAACAGTACAGCACCGGAACAGGCCATTCGGCCCTCCAAGCCTGCGCAGATCTTGATGCCTGCCTAAACTAAAACCTTCTGCACTTCTGGGGACCGTATCCCTCCATTCCCATCCTATTCATGTATTTGTCAAGATGCCTCTTAAACGTCATTATCATACCTGCTTCCACCACCTCCCCCAGCAGCAGGTTCCAGGCACTCACCACCCTCTATGTAAAGAACCTGCCTCGCACATCCCCTCTCAACTTTGCCCCTCTCACCTTAAACCTATGTCCCCTAGTAACTGATGGGCAGCACAGTGGCGCAGTGGTTAGTACTGCAGCCTCACAGCTCCAGCGACCCGGGTTCAGTTCTGGGTACTGCCTGTGCGGAGTTTGCAAGTTCTCCCTGTGTCTGCGTGGGATTCCGCCGGGTGCTCTGGTTTCCTCCCACCTCCAAAGACTTGCAGGTTGATAAGTAAATTGGCCATTATAAATTGCCCCTAGTGTAGGTAGGTGGTAGGAGAATGGTGGGGATGTGGTAGAGAATATGGGGTTAAATGGGTGGTTGTTGGTCGGCACAGACTCGGTGGTCCGAAGGGCCTGTTTCAGTGCTGTATCTCTAAATAAAATAAAAAATAAAATAAACTGACTCTTCCACCCTGGGAAAAAGCTTCTGACTATCCACTCTGTCGATGCCACTCATAACTTTGTAAACCTCTGTCATGTCACCCCTCCACCTCCGTCGGTCCAGTGAAAACAATCCGAGCTTTTCCAACCTCTCCTCATAGCTAATGTCTCTGACACTCTCTATCAAACTCTGACACTCTCTGACACTCTCTGACACTCTCTGACACACTCTGAAAATCTCTATCACTCTCTATCACTCCCTGACACTCTCTGACACACTCTGACAATCTCTGACACTCTCAGACAGTCTCTGACATTCTCTATCATCTCTGAAACTCTCTGACACTCTCTGACACACTCTGACAATCTCTGACACTCTCAGACACACTCTATCACTCTCTATCACATCTGTCACTCACTGACACATTCAGACGCTCTCTATCACTCTCTATCACTCTCTGAAACTCTCTGACACTCTCTGACACACTCTGACAATCTCTGACACTCTCTATCAATCTCTGACACTCTCTGACACTCTCCAGCGCTCTCTATCACTCTCTATCACTCTCTATCACTCTCTGACACTCTCTGACACTCTCTATCACTCTCTGACACTCTCATACACTCTCTGACACTCTCAGACACTCTCTGAAACTCTCAGACACTCTCTGACACTCTCAGACGCTCTCTGATACTCTCTATCACTCTCTATCACTCTCTGACACTCTCAGACACTCTCTGACACTCTCAGACACTTTCAGACACTCTCTGACACTCTCTGACACTCTCAGACGATCTCTATCACTCTCTGACCCTCTCTGACTCTCTCAGACACTCTCTATCACTCTCTGACACTCTCAGATACTCTCAGACACTCTCTGTCACTCTCTGACACTCTCTGACACTCTCAGACACTCTCATACACTATCACTCTCTGACACTCTCAGACACTCTCAGACACTCTCAGGCACTCTCTATCACTCTCTGACACTCTCAGACACTCTCAGACATTCTCTGTCACTCTGTAACACTCTCTGACAATCTCTGATACTCTCAGATTCTCTCAGACACTCTCAGCCTCTCTCTGACACTCTCAGAAACTCTCTATCACTCTCTGACTTTCTCAGACACTCTCAGACACTCTCTATCACTCTCTGACACTCTCTGACACTCTCTGACAATCTCTATCTCTCTCTGAGACTCTCTGACACTCTCTGATACACTCCATCACTCTCTATCACTCTCTGACACTCTCTGACACTCTCAGACACTCTCTGACACTCTCTGAGACTGTCAGACACTCTCAGACACTCTCAGACACTCTCTGATAATCTCTATCACTCTCTATCACTCTCTGACACTCTCAGACACTCTCTGACACTCTCTGACTCTCTCTGACACTCTCAGACTCTCTCAGACACTCTCAGAAACTCTCTATCACTCTCTGACTTTCTCAGACACTCTCAGACACTCACTATCACTCTCTGATACTCTCTGACACTCTCAGACACTCTCTATCACTCTCTGACACTCTCTGACACTCTCAGAAACTCTCTATCACTCTCTGACTTTCTCAGACACTCTCAGACATTCTCTATCACTCTCAGACACTCTCTATCACTCTCTGACACTCTCTGACACTCTCTATCACTCTCTGACACTCTCTGACACTCTCCATCACTCTCTATCACTCTCTGACACTCTCGATCACTCTCTATCACTCTCTGAAACTCTCAGACACTCTCAGAATCTCTCTGACACTCTCAGACGCTCTCAGGCACTCTCAGAATCTCTCTGGCACTCTCTGACACACTCTGACACACTCTGACTCTCTCAGACACTCTCAGACACTCTCAGACACTCTCTGACACTCTCTGACACTCTCTGACACACTCTGAAAATCTCTATCACTCTCTATCACTCCCTGACACTCTCTGACACACTCTGACAATCTCTGACACTCTCAGATAGTCTCTGACATTCTCTATCATCTCTGACACTCACAGACACTCTCTGACACACTCTGACAATCTCTGACACTCTCAGACACACTCTATCACTCTCTATCACATCTGTCACTCACTGACACATTCAGACACTCTCTATCACTCTCTATCACTCTCTGAAACTCTCTGACACTCTCTGACACACTCTGACAATCTCTGACACTCTCAGACAGTCTCTGACACTCTCTATCAATCTCTGACACTCTCTGACAATCTCCATCGCTCTCTATCACTCTCTATCACTCTCTATCACTCTCTATCACTCTCTGACACTCTCTGACACTCTCTATCACTCTCTGACACTCTCAGACACCCTCTGAAACTCTCAGACACTCTCTGACACTCTCAGACGCTCTCTGATACTCTGTATCACTCTCTATCACTCTCTGACACTCTCTGACACTCTCTGACACTCTCTGACACTCTCTGATACGCTATATCACTCTCTATCACTCTCTGACACTCTCAGACACTCTCTGACACTCTCAGACACTTTCAGACACTCTCAGACACTCTCTGACACTCTCTGACACTCTCAGACAATCTCTATCACTCTCTGACACTCTCAGACACTCTCAGAAACTCTCTGACACTCTCTATCACTCACTGACACTCTCTGACACTCTCTGACAATCTCAGACACTCTCAGACACGCTCTATCACTCTCTGACACTCTCTGACACTATCACTCTCTGACACTCTCTGACACTCTCAGACATTCTCTGTCACTCTCTGACACTCTCCATCACTCTCTATCACTCTCTGACACTCTTTGACACTCTCAGACACTCTCTATCACTCTCTATCACTCCTGTCACTCACTGACACTTTCAGACACTCTCCATCACTCTCTATCACTCTCTGACTATCTCAGACACTCTCGATCACTCTCTGACACTCTCAGACTCTCTCAGACACTCTCAGACACTCTCTGACACTCACTGACACACTCTGACTCTCTTTATCACTATCTGACACTCTCTGACACTCCCTGACACTCTCAGACACTCTCTATCACTCTCTGACATCTCTGACACTCTCAGACACTCTCTGACACACTATATCACTCTCTGACACTCTCTGACACTCTCTATCACTCTCTATCACTCTCTGACACTCTCAGACTCTCTCAGACACACTCTCACACTCTCTGACACTCTCTATCGCTCTCTGACACTATCTGACAGACTCAGACACTCTCTATCACTCTCTGACAATCTCTGACACTCTCAGACTCTCTCAGACACTCTCAGACACTCTCAGACACTCTCTGACAATCTCAGACACTCTCTGACACTCTCAGACACTCTCTATCACTCTCTGACACTCTCTGACACTCTCAGACATTCTCAGACACTCTCAGACACTCTCCGACACTATCTGACACTCTCTATCACTCTCTGACACACTCTGACACTCTCAGACTCTCTCTATCACTATCTGACACTCTCTGACACTGCCTGACACTCTCAGACACTCTCTATCACTCTCTGACATCTCTGACACTCTCAGACACTCTCTATCACTCTCTGACATTCTCTGACACTCTCTATTACTCTCTATCACTCTCTGACACTCTCAGACTCTCTCAGACACACTCTATCAAACTCTGACAATCTCTGACAATCTCTGACACTCTCTGACTCTCTCAGACCCTCTCAGACACTCTCTGACACTCTCTGACACTCTCAGACGATCTCTATCACTCTCTGACCCTCTCTGACTCTCTCAGACACTCTCTATCACTCTCTGACACTCTCAGATACTCTCAGACACTCTCTGTCACTCTCTGACACTCTCTGACACTCTCAGACACTCTCATACACTCTCTATCACTCTCTGACACTCTCAGACACTCTCAGGCACTCTCTATCACTCTCTGACACTCTCAGACACTCTCAGACACTCTCAGACATTCTCTGTCACTCTGTAACACTCTCTGACAATCTCTGATACTCTCAGATTCTCTCAGACACTCTAAGACTCTCTCTGACACTCTCAGAAACTCTCTATCACTCTCTGACTTTCTCAGACACTCTCAGACACTCTCTATCACTCTCTGACACTCTCTGACACTCTCTGACAATCTCTATCTCTCTCTGACACTCTCTGACACTCTCTGATACACTCCATCACTCTCTATCACTCTCTGACACTCTCTGACAATCTCTGACACACTCTGACAATCTCTGACACTCTAAGACAGTCTCTGACACTCTCTGACACACTCTGAAAATCTCTATCACTCTCTATCACTCTCTGACACTCTCAGACACTCTCTGACACTCTCTGACACTCTCAGACTCTCTCAGACACTCTCAGAAACTCTCTATCACTCTCTGACTTTCTCAGACACTCTCAGACACTCACTATCACTCTCTGATACTCTCTGACACTCTCAGACACTCTCTATCACTCTCTGACACTCTCTGACACTCTCAGAAACTCTCTATCACTCTCTGACTTTCTCAGACACTCTCAGACATTCTCTATCACTCTCAGACACTCTCTATCACTCTCTGACACTCTCTGACACTCTCTATCACTCTCTGACACTCTCTGACACTCTCCATCACTCTCTATCACTCTCTGACACTCTCGATCACTCTCTATCACTCTCTGAAACTCTCAGACACTCTCAGAATCTCTCTGACACTCTCAGACGCTCTCAGGCACTCTCAGAATCTCTCTGGCACTCTCTGACACACTCTGACACACTCTGACTCTCTCAGACACTCTCAGACACTCTCAGACACTCTCTGACACTCTCTGACACTCTCTGACACACTCTGAAAATCTCTATCACTCTCTATCACTCCCTGACACTCTCTGACACACTCTGACAATCTCTGACACTCTCAGATAGTCTCTGACATTCTCTATCATCTCTGACACTCACAGACACTCTCTGACACACTCTGACAATCTCTGACACTCTCAGACACACTCTATCACTCTCTATCACATCTGTCACTCACTGACACATTCAGACACTCTCTATCACTCTCTATCACTCTCTGAAACTCTCTGACACTCTCTGACACACTCTGACAATCTCTGACACTCTCAGACAGTCTCTGACACTCTCTATCAATCTCTGACACTCTCTGACAATCTCCATCGCTCTCTATCACTCTCTATCACTCTCTATCACTCTCTATCACTCTCTGACACTCTCTGACACTCTCTATCACTCTCTGACACTCTCAGACACCCTCTGAAACTCTCAGACACTCTCTGACACTCTCAGACGCTCTCTGATACTCTGTATCACTCTCTATCACTCTCTGACACTCTCTGACACTCTCAGACACTCTCTGACACTCTCTGACACTCTCTGATACGCTATATCACTCTCTATCACTCTCTGACACTCTCAGACACTCTCTGACACTCTCAGACACTTTCAGACACTCTCAGACACTCTCTGACACTCTCTGACACTCTCAGACAATCTCTATCACTCTCTGACACTCTCAGACACTCTCAGAAACTCTCTGACACTCTCTATCACTCACTGACACTCTCTGACACTCTCTGACAATCTCAGACACTCTCAGACACGCTCTATCACTCTCTGACACTCTCTGACACTATCACTCTCTGACACTCTCTGACACTCTCAGACATTCTCTGTCACTCTCTGACACTCTCCATCACTCTCTATCACTCTCTGACACTCTTTGACACTCTCAGACACTCTCTATCACTCTCTATCACATCTGTCACTCACTGACACTTTCAGACACTCTCCATCACTCTCTATCACTCTCTGACTATCTCAGACACTCTCGATCACTCTCTGACACTCTCAGACTCTCTCAGACACTCTCAGACACTCTCTGACACTCACTGACACACTCTGACTCTCTTTATCACTATCTGACACTCTCTGACACTCCCTGACACTCTCAGACACTCTCTATCACTCTCTGACATCTCTGACACTCTCAGACACTCTCTGACACACTATATCACTCTCTGACACTCTCTGACACTCTCTATCACTCTCTATCACTCTCTGACACTCTCAGACTCTCTCAGACACACTCTCACACTCTCTGACACTCTCTATCACTCTCTGACACTATCTGACAGACTCAGACACTCTCTATCACTCTCTGACAATCTCTGACACTCTCAGACTCTCTCAGACACTCTCAGACACTCTCAGACACTCTCTGACAATCTCAGACACTCTCTGACACTCTCAGACACTCTCTATCACTCTCTGACACTCTCTGACACTCTCAGACATTCTCAGACACTCTCAGACACTCTCCGACACTATCTGACACTCTCTATCACTCTCTGACACACTCTGACACTCTCAGACTCTCTCTATCACTATCTGACACTCTCTGACACTGCCTGACACTCTCAGACACTCTCTATCACTCTCTGACATCTCTGACACTCTCAGACACTCTCTATCACTCTCTGACATTCTCTGACACTCTCTATTACTCTCTATCACTCTCTGACACTCTCAGACTCTCTCAGACACACTCTATCAAACTCTGACAATCTCTGACAATCTCTGACACTCTCTGACTCTCTCAGACCCTCTCAGACACTCTCTGACACTCACTGACACTCTCAGACGATCTCTATCACTCTCTGACCCTCTCTGACTCTCTCAGACACTCTCTATCACTCTCTGACACTCTCAGATACTCTCAGACACTCTCTGTCACTCTCTGACACTCTCTGACACTCTCAGACACTCTCATACACTCTCTATCACTCTCTGACACTCTCAGACACTCTCAGACACTCTCAGGCACTCTCTATCACTCTCTGACACTCTCAGACACTCTCAGACACTCTCAGACATTCTCTGTCACTCTGTAACACTCTCTGACAATCTCTGATACTCTCAGATTCTCTCAGACACTCTAAGACTCTCTCTGACACTCTCAGAAACTCTCTATCACTCTCTGACTTTCTCAGACACTCTCAGACACTCTCTATCACTCTCTGACACTCTCTGACACTCTCTGACAATCTCTATCTCTCTCTGACACTCTCTGACACTCTCTGATACACTCCATCACTCTCTATCACTCTCTGACACTCTCTGACAATCTCTGACACACTCTGACAATCTCTGACACTCTAAGACAGTCTCTGACACTCTCTGACACACTCTGAAAATCTCTATCACTCTCTATTACTCCCTGACACTCTCTGACACACTCTGACAATCTCTGACACTCTCAGACAGTCTCTGACAATCTCTGTCAGACTCTGACAATCTCTGACACTCTCAGACACTCTTGATCACTCTCTATCACTCTCGGACACTCTCAGAAACTTTCTGACTTTCTCTGACAATCTATGACACACTCTGACAATCTCTGAAACTCTCAGACATTCTCGATCACTCCCTGACACTCTCTGACACTCTCTGACACACTCTGACAATCTCTGAAACTCTCAGACAGTCTCTGACACTCTCTAACAATCTCTGACACTCTCCATCACTCTCTATCACTCTCCATCACTCTCTATCACTCTCTGACACTCTCTCACACTCTCTGACACTCTCTATCACTCTCAGACACTCTCTGACACTCTCTGACACTCTCAGACTCTCTCAGACACTCTCAGAAACTCTCTATCACTCTCTGACTTTCTCAGACACTCTCAGACACTCACTATCACTCTCTGACACTCTCTGACACTCTCTGACACTCTCCATCACTCTCTGACACTCTCTGACACTCTCAGCCACTCTCTGACCCTCTCTATCAGTCTCTGACTCTCTCTAACACTCTCTGACACTCTCCATTACTCTCTATCAATCTCTATCACTCTCCATCACTCTCTGACACTCCCTGACACTCGTTGACACTCTCTGACAATCTCAGACATTCTCTGACACTCTCTATCAGTCTCTGACACTCGCAGACACTCTCTGATACTCTCGATCACTCTCTGAAACTCTCGGACACTCTCAGACAATCTCAGACACTGTCAGATACTCTCTGACATTCTCAGCCACTCTCTGACACTCGCTGACACTCTCTGACAATCTCAGACACTCTCTGACACTCTCTATCAGTCTCTGACACTCGCAGACACTCTCTGATACTCTCTATCACTCTCTGAAACTCTCGGACACTCTCAGACAATCTCAGACACTGTCAGATACTCTCTGACACTCTCTGATACTCTCTTTCACACTCTGACACTCTCTGACACTCGCTGACACTCTCTGACACTCTCTGAAAATCTCTATCGGTCTCTGACACTCTCTGACACTCTCAGACACTCTCTGACACTCTCGGAAACTCTCTATCACTCTCTGACACTCATTGACACTCTCAGACACTCTCTGACACTCTCTTTCACTCTCTATCGCTCTCTGACACTCTCTGACATTCTCAGCCACTCTCTGACACTCGGTGACACTCTCTGACAATCTCAGACACTCTCTGACACTCTCTATCCGTCTCAGACACTCGCAGACACTCTCTGATACTCTCTATCACTCTCTGAAACTCTCTGACACTCTCAGACAATCTCAGACACTGTCAGATACTCTCTGACACTCTCTGACACTCTCTATCACACTCTGACACTGTCTGACACTCTCAGAAACTCTCTATCACTCTCTGAATTTCTCAGACACTCTCAGACACTCTCTATCACTCTCAGACACTCTCTATCACTCTCTGACACTCTCGATCACTCTCGATCTCTCTCGGAAACTCTCAGAAACACTCTGACTTTCTCTGACAATCTATGACACACTCTGACAATCTCTGAAACTCTCAGACATTCTCTATCACTCCCTGACACTCTCTGACACACTCTGACAATCTCTGACACTCTCAGACACACTCTATCACTCTCTATCACATCTGTCACTCACTGACACTTTCAGACACTCTCTATCACTCTCTATCACTCTCTGAAACTCTCTGACACTCTCTGACAATATCTGACACTCTCAGACACTCTCTATCACTCTCTGACACTCTCTGACACTCTCTGACACTCTCTATCACTCTCTATCACTCTCTGAGACTCTCAGACACTCTCAGAATCTCTCTGAAAGTCTCTGACACTCTCTGACACTCTCAGACGCACTCAGGCACTCTCAGAATCTCTCTGGCACTCTCTGAAACACTCTGACACTCTCAGACACTCTCTGACCCTCTCTGACACTCTCTGACACACTCTGAAAATCTCTATCACTCTCTATCACTCCCTGACATTCTCTGACACACTCTGACAATCTCTGACAATCTCAGATACTCTCCGACAATCTCTGACACTCTCCAACACTCTCCGTCACTCTCTGACAATCTCTGTCAGACTCTGACAATCTCTGACACTCTCAGACACTCTTGATCACTCTCTATCACTCTCGGACACTCTCAGAAACTTTCTGACTTTCTCTGACAATCTATGACACACTCTGATAATCTCTGAAACTCTCAGACATTCTCGATCACTCCCTGACACTCTCTGACACACTCTGACAATCTCTGAAACTCTCAGACAATCTCAGACACTGTCAGATACTCTCTGACATTCTCAGCCACTCTCTGACACTCGCTGACACTCTCTGACAATCTCAGACACTCTCTGACACTCTCTATCAGTCTCTGACACTCGCAGACACTCTCTGATACTCTCTATCACTCTCTGAAACTCTCGGACACTCTCAGACAATCTCAGACACTGTCAGATACTCTCTGACACTCTCTGATACTCTCTTTCACACTCTGACACTCTCTGACACTCGCTGACACTCTTTGACACTCTCTGAAAATCTCTATCGGTCTCTGACACTCTCTGACACTCTCAGACACTCTCTGACACTCTCGGAAACTCTCTATCACTCTCTGACACTCATTGACACTCTCAGACACTCTCTGACACTCTCTTTCACTCTCTATCGCTCTCTGACACTCTCTGACATTCTCAGCCACTCTCTGACACTCGGTGACACTCTCTGACAATCTCAGACACTCTCTGACACTCTCTATCCGTCTCAGACACTCGCAGACACTCTCTGATACTCTCTATCACTCTCTGAAACTCTCTGACACTCTCAGACAATCTCAGACACTGTCAGATACTCTCTGACGCTCTCTGACACTCTCTATCACACTCTGACACTGTCTGACACTCTCAGAAACTCTCTATCACTCTCTGAATTTCTCAGACACTCTCAGACACTCTCTATCACTCTCAGACACTCTCTATCACTCTCTGACACTCTCGATCACTCTCGATCTCTCTCGGAAACTCTCAGAAACACTCTGACTTTCTCTGACAATCTCTGACACACTCTGACAATCTCTGAAACTCTCAGACATTCTCTATCACTCCCTGACACTCTCTGACACACTCTGACAATCTCTGAAACTCTCAGACAATCTCAGACACTGTCAGATACTCTCTGACATTCTCAGCCACTCTCTGACACTCGCTGACACTCTCTGACAATCTCAGACACTCTCTGACACTCTCTATCAGTCTCTGACACTCGCAGACACTCTCTGATACTCTCTATCACTCTCTGAAACTCTCGGACACTCTCAGACAATCTCAGACACTGTCAGATACTCTCTGACACTCTCTGATACTCTCTTTCACACTCTGACACTCTCTGACACTCGCTGACACTCTCTGACACTCTCTGAAAATCTCTATCGGTCTCTGACACTCTCTGACACTCTCAGACACTCTCTGACACTCTCGGAAACTCTCTATCACTCTCTGACACTCATTGACACTCTCAGACACTCTCTGACACTCTCTTTCACTCTCTATCGCTCTCTGACACTCTCTGACATTCTCAGCCACTCTCTGACACTCGGTGACACTCTCTGACAATCTCAGACACTCTCTGACACACTCTGACAATCTCTGAAACTCTCAGACAATCTCAGACACTGTCAGATACTCTCTGACATTCTCAGCCACTCTCTGACACTCGCTGACACTCTCTGACAATCTCAGACACTCTCTGACACTCTCTATCAGTCTCTGACACTCGCAGACACTCTCTGATACTCTCTATCACTCTCTGAAACTCTCGGACACTCTCAGACAATCTCAGACACTGTCAGATACTCTCTGACACTCTCTGATACTCTCTTTCACACTCTGACACTCTCTGACACTCGCTGACACTCTCTGACACTCTCTGAAAATCTCTATCGGTCTCTGACACTCTCTGACACTCTCAGACACTCTCTGACACTCTCGGAAACTCTCTATCACTCTCTGACACTCATTGACACTCTCAGACACTCTCTGACACTCTCTTTCACTCTCTATCGCTCTCTGACACTCTCTGACATTCTCAGCCACTCTCTGACACTCGGTGACACTCTCTGACAATCTCAGACACTCTCTGACCCTCTCTGACACTCTCTGACACACTCTGAAAATCTCTATCACTCTCTATCACTCCCTGACATTCTCTGACACACTCTGACAATCTCTGACAATCTCAGATACTCTCCGACAATCTCTGACACTCTCCAACACTCTCCGACACTCTCTGACAATCTCTGTCAGACTCTGACAATCTCTGACACTCTCAGACACTCTTGATCACTCTCTATCACTCTCGGACACTCTCAGAAACTTTCTGACTTTCTCTGACAATCTATGACACACTCTGATAATCTCTGAAACTCTCAGACATTCTCGATCACTCCCTGACACTCTCTGACACACTCTGACAATCTCTGAAACTCTCAGACAGTCTCTGACACTCTCTAACAATCTCTGACACTCTCTGACACTCTCCATCACTCTCTATCACTCTCCATCACTCTCTATCACTCTCTGACACTCTCTCACACTCTCTGACACTCTTTATCACTCTCAGACACTCTCTGACACTCTCTGACACTCTCAGACTCTCTCAGACACTCTCAGAAACTCTCTATCACTCTCTGACTTTCTCAGACACTCTCAGACACTCACTATCACTCTCTGACACTCTCTGACACTCTCTGACACTCTCAGACACTCTCCATCACTCTCTGACACTCTCTGACACTCTCAGAAACTCTCTATCACTCTCTGAATTTCTCAGACACTCTCAGACACTCTCTATCACTCTCAGACACTCTCTATCACTCTCTGACACTCTCGATCACTCTCGATCTCTCTCGGAAACTCTCAGAAACACTCTGACTTTCTCTGACAATCTCTGACACACTCTGACAATCTCTGAAACTCTCAGACATTCTCTATCACTCCCTGACACTCTCTGACACACTCTGACAATCTCTGACACTCTCAGACACACTCTATCACTCTCTATCACATCTGTCACTCACTGACACTGTCAGACACTCTCTATCACTCTCTATCACTCTCTGAAACTCTCTGACACACTCTGACAATATCTGACACTCTCAGACACTCTCTATCACTCTCTGACACTCTCTGACACTCTCTATCACTCTCTGACACTCTCAGACACTCTCTGACACTCTCAGACACTCTCTATCACTCTCTGACACTCTCTGACACTCTCAGACTCTCTCAGACACTCTCTGACACTCTCTATCACTCTCTGACACTCTCTGACACTCTCTGACACTCTCAGACACTCTCTGACACTCTCAGACACTCTCTGACACTCTCTCACACTCTCAGACACTCTCAGACACACTCTGACACTCTCAGACACTCTCAGACACTCTCAGACACTCTCTGACACTCTCTGATACGCTCTATCACTCTCTATCACTCTCTGACACTCTCAGACACTCTCAGACACTCTCAGACACTCTCTGACACTCACAGACTCTCTCAGACACTCTCTATCACTCTCTGACACTCTCAGACAATCTCTATCACTCTCTGACACTCTCTGACACTCTCAGAGACACTCATACACTCTCCATCACTCTCTGACACTCTCTGACACTCTCTGACACTCTCTATCACTCTCTGAAACTCTCTGACACTCTCTGACACTCTATCACTCTCTGACACTCTCAGACACTCTCAGACACTCCCTGTCACTCTCTGACACTCTCTGACACTCTCTGACACTGTCTGACACTCTCTACCACTCTCTGACACTCTCTATCACTCCCTAACACTCTCAGACTCTCTCTATCACTCTCTAACATTCTCTGACACTCTCTGACACACTCTGACATTCTCTGACACTCTCAGACACTCTCTATCACTATCTATCACTCTCTTACACTCTCAGACACTCTCAGTCACTCTCTGACACTCTCAGACACTCTCTATCACTCTCTATCACTCTCTGACACTCTCTGACACACTCTGATAATCTCTGACACTCTCAGACAGTCTCTGACACTCTCTATCAATCTCTGTCACTCTCTGACACTCTCCATTACTCTCTATCAATCTCTATCACTCTCTATCACTCTCTGACACTCTCTGACACTCCCTGACACTCGTTGACACTCTCTGACAATCTCAGACATTCTCTGACACTCTCTATCAGTCTCTGACACTCGCAGACACTCTCTGATACTCTCGATCACTCTCTGAAACTCTCGGACACTCTCAGACAATCTCAGACACTGTCAGATACTCTCTGACATTCTCAGCCACTCTCTGACACTCGCTGACACTCTCTGACAATCTCAGACACTCTCTGACACTCTCTATCAGTCTCTGACACTCGCAGACACTCTCTGATACTCTCTATCACTCTCTGAAACTCTCGGACACTCTCAGACAATCTCAGACACTGTCAGATACTCTCTGACACTCTCTGACACTCTCTTTCACACTCTGACACTCTCTGACACTCGCTGACACTCTCTGACACTCTCTGAAACTCTCTATCGGTCTCTGACACTCTCTGACACTCTCAGACACTCTCTGACACTCTCGGAAACTCTCTATCACTCTCTGACACTCATTGACACTCTCAGACACTCTCTGACACTCTCTTTCACTCTCTATCGCTCTCTGACACTCTCTGACATTCTCAGCCACTCTCTGACACTCGCTGACACTCTCTGACAATCTCAGACACTCTCTGACACTCTCTATCCGTCTCAGACACTCGCAGACACTCTCTGATACTCTCTATCACTCTCTGAAGCTCTCTGACACTCTCAGACAATCTCAGACACTGTCAGATACTCTCTGACACTCTCTGACACTCTCTATCACACTCTGACACTGTCTGACACTCGCTGACACTCTCTGACTCTCTCTATCACTTTCTGACACTCTCAGACACTCTCTATCAGTCTCTGACACTCTCTGACACTCTCAGACACTCTCTGACACTCTCTATCAGTCTCTGACACTCTCTGACATTCTCTGTCACTTTCTGACACTCTCTGACACTCTCTGACACTCTCTGTCACTCTCTGACACGCTATGATACTCTCAGACACTGTCTGACATTCTCTATCACTCTCTGACACTGTCTGACACTCTCTGACACTCTCTGACTCACTCTATCACTTTCTGACACTCTCTGGCAATCTCTATCACTTTCTGACACTCTCAGACACTCTCTATCATTCTCTGACACTTTCTGACACTCTCAGACACTCTCTGACACTCCCTATCAGTCTCTGACACTCTGTGACATTCTCTGTCACTTTCTGACACTCTCTGACACTCTCTGTCACTCTCTGACACTCTATGATACTCTCAGACACTGTCTGACATTCTCTATCACTCTCTGACACTCTCTGACACTCTCTGACTATCTCAGACATTCTCTGACCTTCTCCATCACTATCTGTCAATTTCTGACACTCTCAGACACTTACTGACACTCTCTGACACTGTCCGACACTCTCCATCACTCTCTGACACTCTCTGACACTCGCTGACACTCTCTGACACTCTCAGACACTCTCAGACACTCTCTATCTGTCTCTGACACTCTCTGACACTGTCTGATTCTCTCTAACACTCTTCTGACACTCTCTGACACTCTCTGTCACTCTCAGACTCTTTCTCACACTCTCGGACACTCTCAGACACTCTCTATCACTCTCTGACACTCTTTGACACTCTCTATCACTCTCAGACACTCTCTGACACTCGCTGACTATCTCTGACAATCTCAGACACTCTCTGACACTCTCTATCAGTCTCTGACAATCGCAGACACTCTCTGATACTCTCTATCACTCTCTGAAACTCTCTGACACTCTCAGACAATCTCAGACACTGTCAGATACTCTCTGACACTCTCTGACACTCTCTATCACACTCTGACACTCTCTGACACTCGGTGACACTCTCTGACACTCTCTATCGGTCTCTGACACTCTCTGACACTCTCAGACACTCTCTGACACTCTCGGAAACTCTCCATCACTCTCTGACACTCTCTGACACTCATTGACACTCTCAGACACTCTCTGACACTCTCTTTCACTCTCTATCACTCTCTGACACTCTCTGACACACCCTATCACTCTCTGACACTCTCTGACATTCTCAGACACTCTCTGACACTCGCTGACACCCTCCGACAATCTCAGACTCTCTCTGACACTCTCCATAAGTCACTGACACTCGCAGACACTCTCTGACACTCGCAGACACTCTCTGACACTCTCTGACACTCTCAGACAATCTCATACACTCTCAGATACTCTCTGACACTCTCTGACACTCTCTATCACTCTCTGACACTCTCTGACACACTCTGACACTCTCAGACAATCTCAGACACTCTCAGATACTCTCTGACGTTCTCTGACACTCTCCGACACTCCCTATCACTCTCTGACACTCTCTGACACTCGCTGACACTCTCTGACAATCTCAGACACTCTCTGACACTCTCTATCAGTCTCTGACACTCTCTGACACTGTCTGACAATCTCAGACACTCTCTGCCACTCTCTATCAGTCTCTGACACTCTCAGACATTCTCTGATACTCTCTATCACTCTCTGAAACTCTCTGACACTCTCTGACAATCTCAGACACTGTCAGGTACTCTCTGACACTCTCTGACACTCTCTATCATACTCTGACACTCTTTGACACTCGCTGACACTCTCTGACACTCTCTGACACTATCGATCTCTGACACTCTCTGAAACTCTCAGACACTCTCTGACACTCTCGGAAACTCTCTATCACTCTCTGACACTCTCTGACACTAATTGACACTCTCAGATGCTCTCTGACACTCTCTTTCACTCTCTATCACTCTCTGACACTCTCTGACACTCCCTATCACTCTCTGACACTCTCTGTCACTCTCAGACTCTTTCTGACACTCTCGGACACTCTCAGACACTCTCTATCACTCTCTGACACTCTTTGACACTCTCTATCACTCTCTGACACTCTCCGACATTCTCAGACACTCTCTGACACTCGCTGACAATCTCAGACACTCTCTGCCATTCTCTATCAGTCTCTGACACTCGCAGACCTTCTCTGATACTCTCTATCACTCTCTGAAACTCTCTGACACTCTCTGACAATCTCAGACACTGTCAGGTACTCTCTGACACTCTCTGACACTCTCTATCACACTCTGACACTCTTTGACACTCGCTGACACTCTCTGACACTCTCTGACACTATCGGTCTCTGACACTCTCTGACACTCTCAGACACTCTCTGACACACTCTGACACTCTCAGACAATCTCAGACACTCTCAGATACTCTCTGACACTCTCTGACACACTCTGTCACTCGCTGACACTCTCTGACACACTCTGAGACTCTCAGACAATCTCAGACAATCTCAGACACTCTCAGATACTCTATGGCACTCTCTGACACTCTCGATCACTCTCTGACACTCTCTGACACACTCTAGCACTCTCTGACACTCTAAGAACCTCATTGACACTCTCAGACACTCTCTGACACTCTCTAACACTCTCTGACACTCTCTATCTCTCTCTGACACTCTCTGACTCTCTCGGACTCTCTCTGAAACTCTCTGACACTCATTGACACTCTCTGACACTCTCTGTCACTCTCTGACACTCTATGACACTCTCAGACACTGTCTGACATTCTCTATTACTCTCTGACACTCTCTGACACTCTCTGACAATCTCAGACACTCTCTGACATTCTCCATCACTATCTGACAATTGCTGACACTCTCAGTCACTCTCTGACACTCTCTGACACTCTCCGACACTCTCTATCACTCTCTGACACTCTCTGACACTCGCTGACACTCTCTGACAATCTCAGACACTCTCTGACCCTCTCTATCAGTCTCTGACTCTCTCTAACACTCTCTGACACTCTCCATTACTCTCTATCAATCTCTATCACTCTCCATCACTCTCTGACACTCTCTGACACTCCCTGACACTCGTTGACACTCTCTGACAATCTCAGACATTCTCTGACACTCTCTATCAGTCTCTGACACTCGCAAACACTCTCTGATACTCTCGATCACTCTCTGAAACTCTCGGACACTCTCAGACAATCTCAGACACTGTCAGATACTCTCTGACATTCTCAGCCACTCTCTGACACTCGCTGACACTCTCTGACAATCTCAGACACTCTCTGACACTCTCTATCAGTCTCTGACACTCGCAGACACTCTCTGATACTCTCTATCACTCTCTGAAACTCTCGGACACTCTCAGACAATCTCAGACACTGTCAGATACTCTCTGACACTCTCTGATACTCTCTTTCACACTCTGACACTCTCTGACACTCGCTGACACTCTCTGACACTCTCTGAAAATCTCTATCGGTCTCTGACACTCTCTGACACTCTCAGACACTCTCTGACACTCTCGGAAACTCTCTATCACTCTCTGACACTCATTGACACTCTCAGACACTCTCTGACACTCTCTTTCACTCTCTATCGCTCTCTGACACTCTCTGACATTCTCAGCCACTCTCTGACACTCGGTGACACTCTCTGACAATCTCAGACACTCTCTGACACTCTCTATCCGTCTCAGACACTCGCAGACACTCTCTGATACTCTCTATCACTCTCTGAAACTCTCTGACACTCTCAGACAATCTCAGACACTGTCAGATACTCTCTGACACTCTCTGACACTCTCTATCACACTCTGACACTGTCTGACACTCTCAGAAACTCTCTATCACTCTCTGAATTTCTCAGACACTCTCAGACACTCTCTATCACTCTCAGACACTCTCTATCACTCTCTGACACTCTCGATCACTCTCGATCTCTCTCGGAAACTCTCAGAAACACTCTGACTTTCTCTGACAATCTCTGACACACTCTGACAATCTCTGAAACTCTCAGACATTCTCTATCACTCCCTGACACTCTCTGACACACTCTGACAATCTCTGACACTCTCAGACACACTCTATCACTCTCTATCACATCTGTCACTCACTGACACTTTCAGACACTCTCTATCACTCTCTATCACTCTCTGAAACTCTCTGACACACTCTGACAATATCTGACACTCTCAGACACTCTCTATCACTCTCTGACACTCTCTGACACTCTCTATCACTCTCTATCACTCTCTGACACTCTCAGACACTCTCTGACACTCTCAGACACTCTCTATCACTCTCTGACACTCTCTGACACTCTCAGACTCTCTCAGACACTCTCTATCACTCTCTGACACTCTCTGACACTCTCAGACACTCTCTGACACTCTCTGACACTCTCTGACACTCTGACACTCTCAGACACTCTCTGACACTCTCTCACACTCTCAGACACTCTCAGACACACTCTGACACTCTCAGACACTCTCAGACACTCTCAGACACTCTCTGACACTCTCTGATACGCTCTATCACTCTCTATCACTCTCTGACACTCTCAGACACTCTCAGACACTCTCAGACACTCTCTGACACTCACAGACTCTCTCAGACACTCTCTATCACTCTCTGACACTCTCAGACAATCTCTATCACTCTCTGACACTCTCTGACACTCTCAGAGACACTCATACACTCTCCATCACTCTCTGACACTCTCTGACACTCTCTGACACTCTCTATCACTCTCTGAAACTCTCTGACACTCTCTGACACTCTATCACTCTCTGACACTCTCAGACACTCTCAGACACTCCCTGTCACTCTCTGACACTCTCTGACACTCTCTGACACTGTCTGACACTCTCTACCACTCTCTGACACTCTCTATCACTCCCTAACACTCTCAGACTCTCTCTATCACTCTCTAACATTCTCTGACACTCTCTGACACACTCTGACATTCTCTGACACTCTCAGACACTCTCTATCTCTATCTATCACTCTCTTACACTCTCAGACACTCTCAGTCACTCTCTGACCCTCTCAGACACTCTCTATCACTCTCTATCACTCTCTGACACTCTCTGACACACTCTGATAATCTCTGACACTCTCAGACAGTCTCTGACACTCTCTATCAATCTCTGTCACTCTCTGACACTCTCCATTACTCTCTATCAATCTCTATCACTCTCTATCACTCTCTGACACTCTCTGACACTCCCTGACACTCGTTGACACTCTCTGACAATCTCAGACATTCTCTGACACTCTCTATCAGTCTCTGACACTCGCAGACACTCTCTGATACTCTCGATCACTCTCTGAAACTCTCTGACACTCTCTGACACTCTCAGACACTCTCTGACACTCTCGGAAACTCTCTATCACTCTCTGACACTCTCTGACACTCATTGACACTCTCAGACACTCTCTGACACTCTCTTTCACTCTCTATCGCTCTCTGACACTCTCTGACATTCTCAGCCACTCTCTGACACTCGGTGACACTCTCTGACAATCTCAGACACTCTCTGACACTCTCTATCCGTCTCAGACACTCGCAGACACTCTCTGATACTCTCTATCACTCTCTGAAGCTCTCTGACACTCTCAGTCAATCTCAGACACTGTCAGATACTCTCTGACACTCTCTGACACTCTCTATCACACTCTGACACTGTCTGACACTCGCTGACACTCTCTGACTCTCTCTATCACTTTCTGACACTCTCAGACACTCTCTATCAGTCTCTGACACTCTCTGACACTCTCAGACACTCTCTGACACTCTCTATCAGTCTCTGACACTCTCTGACATTCTCTGTCACTTTCTGACACTCTCTGACACTCTCTGACACTCTCTGTCACTCTCTGACACTCTATGATACTCTCAGACACTGTCTGACATTCTCTATCACTCTCTGACACTGTCTGACACTCTCTGACACTCTCTGACTCACTCTATCACTTTCTGACACTCTCTGGCAATCTCTATCACTTTCTGACACTCTCAGACACTCTCTATCATTCTCTGACACTTTCTGACACTCTCAGACACTCTCTGACACTCCCTATCAGTCTCTGACACTCTCTGACATTCTCTGTCACTTTCTGACACTCTCTGACACTCTCTGTCACTCTCTGACACTCTATGATACTCTCAGACACTGTCTGACATTCTCTATCACTCTCTGACACTCTCTGACACTCTCTGACTATCTCAGACATTCTCTGACCTTCTCCATCACTATCTGTCAATTTCTGACACTCTCAGACACTTACTGACACTCTCTGACACTGTCCGACACTCTCTATCACTCTCTGACACTCGCTGACACTCTCTGACACTCTCAGACACTCTCTGACACTCTCTATCTGTCTCTGACACTCTCTGACACTGTCTGATTCTCTCTAACACTCTTCTGACACTCTCTGACACTCTCTGTCACTCTCAGACTCTTTCTCACACTCTCGGACACTCTCAGACACTCTCTATCACTCTCTGACACTCTTTGACACTCTCTATCACTCTCAGACACTCTCTGACACTCGCTGACAATCTCTGACAATCTCAGACACTCTCTGACACTCTCTATCAGTCTCTGACAATCGCAGACACTCTCTGATACTCTCTATCACTCTCTGAAACTCTCTGACACTCTCAGACAATCTCAGACACTGTCAGATACTCTCTGACACTCTCTGACACTCTCTATCACACTCTGACACTCTCTGACACTCGGTGACACTCTCTGACACTCTCTATCGGTCTCTGACACTCTCTGACACTCTCAGACACTCTCTGACACTCTCGGAAACTCTCCATCACTCTCTGACACTCTCTGACACTCATTGACACTCTCAGACACTCTCTGACACTCTCTTTCACTCTCTATCACTCTCTGACACTCTCTGACACACCCTATCACTCTCTGACACTCTCTGACATTCTCAGACACTCGCTGACACCCTCCGACAATCTCAGACTCTCTCTGACACTCTCCATAAGTCACTGACACTCGCAGACACTCTCTGACACTCGCAGACACTCTCTGACACTCTCTGACACTCTCAGACAATCTCATACACTCTCAGATACTCTCTGACACTCTCTGACACTCTCTATCACTCTCTGACACTCTCTGACACACTCTGACACTCTCAGACAATCTCAGACACTCTCAGATACTCTCTGACGCTCTCTGACACTCTCCGACACTCCCTATCACTCTCTGACACTCTCTGACACTCGCTGACACTCTCTGACAATCTCAGACACTCTCTGACACTCTCTATCAGTCTCTGACACTCTCTGACACTGTCTGACAATCTCAGACACTCTCTGCCACTCTCTATCAGTCTCTGACACTCTCAGACATTCTCTGATACTCTCTATCACTCTCTGAAACTCTCTGACACTCTCTGACAATCTCAGACACTGTCAGGTACTCTCTGACACTCTCTGACACTCTCTATCATACTCTGACACTCTTTGACACTCGCTGACACTCTCTGACACTCTCTGACACTATCGATCTCTGACACTCTCTGAAACTCTCAGACACTCTCTGACACTCTCGGAAACTCTCTATCACTCTCTGACACTCTCTGACACTAATTGACACTCTCAGACGCTCTCTGACACTCTCTTTCACTCTCTATCACTCTCTGACACTCTCTGACACTCCCTATCACTCTCTGACACTCTCTGTCACTCTCAGACTCTTTCTGACACTCTCGGACACTCTCAGACACTCTCTATCACTCTCTGACACTCTTTGACACTCTCTATCACTCTCTGACACTCTCCAACATTCTCAGACACTCTCTGACACTCGCTGACAATCTCAGACACTCTCTGCCATTCTCTATCAGTCTCTGACACTCGCAGACCTTCTCTGATACTCTCTATCACTCTCTGAAACTCTCTGACACTCTCTGACACTCTCTAACATACTCTGACACTCTCTGACACTCCCTATCACTCTCTGACACTCTCTGTCACTCTCAGACACTTTCTGACACTCTCGGACACTCTCAGACACTCTCTATCACTCTCTGACACTCTTTGACACTCTCTATCACTCTCTGACACTCTCCGACATTCTCAGACACTCTCTGACACTCGCTGACAATCTCAGACACTCTCTGCCATTCTCTATCAGTCTCTGACACTCGCAGACCTTCTCTGATACTCTCTATCACTCTCTGAAACTCTCTGACACTCTCTGACACTCTCTATCATACTCTGACACTCTTTGACACTCGCTGACACTCTCTGACACTCTCTGACACTATCGATCTCTGACACTCTCTGAAACTCTCAGACACTCTCTGACACTCTCGGAAACTCTCTATCACTCTCTGACACTCTCTGACACTAATTGACACTCTCAGATGCTCTCTGACACTCTCTTTCACTCTCTATCACTCTCTGACACTCTCTGACACTCCCTATCACTCTCTGACACTCTCTGTCACTCTCAGACTCTTTCTGACACTCTCGGACACTCTCAGACACTCTCTATCACTCTCTGACACTCTTTGACACTCTCTATCACTCTCTGACACTCTCCGACATTCTCAGACACTCTCTGACACTCGCTGACAATCTCAGACACTCTCTGCCATTCTCTATCAGTCTCTGACACTCGCAGACCTTCTCTGATACTCTCTATCACTCTCTGAAACTCTCTGACACTCTCTGACAATCTCAGACACTGTCAGGTACTCTCTGACACTCTCTGACACTCTCTATCACACTCTGACACTCTTTGACACTCGCTGACACTCTCTGACACTCTCTGACACTATCGGTCTCTGACACTCTCTGACACTCTCAGACACTCTCTGACACTCTCGGAAACTCTCTATCACTCTCTGACACTCTCTGACACTAATTGACACTCTCAGACGCTCTCTGACACTCTCTTTCACTCTCTATCACTCTCTGACACTCTCTGACACTCCCTATCACTCTCTGACACTCTCTGACATTCTCAGACACTCTCTGACACTCTCTGACAATCTCAGACACTCTCTGACACTCTCTATCATTCTCTGACACTCGCAGACACTCTCTGACACTCGCAGACACTCTCTGACACACTCTGACACTCTCAGACAATCTCAGACACTCTCAGATACTCTCTGACACTCTCTGACACACTCTGTCACTCGCTGACACTCTCTGACACACTCTGAGACTCTCAGACAATCTCAGACAATCTCAGACACTCTCAGATACTCTATGGCACTCTCTGACACTCTCGATCACTCTCTGACACTCTCTGACACACTCTAGCACTCTCTGACACTCTAAGAACCTCATTGACACTCTCTGACACTCTCTGACACTCTCTAACACTCTCTGACACTCTCTATCTCTCTCTGACACTCTCTGACTCTCTCGGACTCTCTCTGAAACTCTCTGACACTCATTGACACTCTCTGACACTCTCTGACACTCTCTGTCACTCTCTGACACTCTATGACACTCTCAGACACTGTCTGACATTCTCTATTACTCTCTGACACTCTCTGACACTCTCTGACAATCTCAGACACTCTCTGACATTCTCCATCACTATCTGACAATTGCTGACACTCTCAGTCACTCTCTGACACTCTCTGACACTCTCCGACACTCTCTATCACTCTCTGACACTCTCTGACACTCGCTGACACTCTCTGACAATCTCAGACACTCTCTGACCCTCTCTATCAGTCTCTGACTCTCTCTAACACTCTCTGACACTCTCCATTACTCTCTATCAATCTCTATCACTCTCCATCACTCTCTGACACTCTCTGACACTCCCTGACACTCGTTGACACTCTCTGACAATCTCAGACATTCTCTGACACTCTCTATCAGTCTCTGACACTCGCAGACACTCTCTGATACTCTCGATCACTCTCTGAAACTCTCGGACACTCTCAGACAATCTCAGACACTGTCAGATACTCTCTGACATTCTCAGCCACTCTCTGACACTCGCTGACACTCTCTGACAATCTCAGACACTCTCTGACACTCTCTATCAGTCTCTGACACTCGCAGACACTCTCTGATACTCTCTATCACTCTCTGAAACTCTCGGACACTCTCAGACAATCTCAGACACTGTCAGATACTCTCTGACACTCTCTGATACTCTCTTTCACACTCTGACACTCTCTGACACTCGCTGACACTCTCTGACACTCTCTGAAACTCTCTATCGGTCTCTGACACTCTCTGACACTCTCAGACACTCTCTGACACTCTCGGAAACTCTCTATCACTCTCTGACACTCTCTGACACTCATTGACACTCTCAGACACTCTCTGACACTCTCTTTCACTCTCTATCGCTCTCTGACACTCTCTGACATTCTCAGCCACTCTCTGACACTCGGTGACACTCTCTGACAATCTCAGACACTCTCTGACACTCTCTATCCGTCTCAGACACTCGCAGACACTCTCTGATACTCTCTATCACTCTCTGAAACTCTCTGACACTCTCAGACAATCTCAGACACTGTCAGATACTCTCTGACGCTCTCTGACACTCTCTATCACACTCTGACACTGTCTGACACTCGCTGACACTCTCTGACTCTCTCTATCACTTTCTGACACTCTCAGACACTCTCTATCAGTCTCTGACACTCTCTGACACTCTCAGACACTCTCTGACACTCTCTATCAGTCTCTGACACACTCTGACATTCTCTGTCACTTTCTGACACTCTCTGACACTCTCTGACACTCTCTGTCACTCTCTGACACTCTATGATACTCTCAGACACTGTCTGACATTCTCTATCACTCTGACACTGTCTGACACTCTCTGACACTCTCTGACTCACTCTATCACTTTCTGACACTCTCTGGCAATCTCTATCACTTTCTGACACTCTCAGACACTCTCTATCATTCTCTGACACTTTCTGACACTCTCAGACACTCTCTGACACTCCCTATCAGTCTCTGACACTCTCTGACATTCTCTGTCACTTTCTGACACTCTCTGACACTCTCTGTCACTCTCTGACACTCTATGATACTCTCAGACACTGTCTGACATTCTCTATCACTCTCTGACACTCTCTGACACTCTCTGACTATCTCAGACATTCTCTGACCTTCTCCATCACTATCTGTCAATTTCTGACACTCTCAGACACTTACTGACACTCTCTGACACTGTCCGACACTCTCTATCACTCTCTGACACTCTCTGACACTCGCTGACACTCTCTGACACTCTCAGACACTCTCTGACACTCTCTATCTGTCTCTGACACTCTCTGACACTGTCTGATTCTCTCTAACACTCTTCTGACACTCTCTGACACTCTCTGTCACTCTCAGACTCTTTCTCACACTCTCGGACACTCTCAGACACTCTCTATCACTCTCTGACACTCTTTGACACTCTCTATCACTCTCAGACACTCTCTGACACTCGCTGACTATCTCTGACAATCTCAGACACTCTCTGACACTCTCTATCAGTCTCTGACAATCGCAGACACTCTCTGATACTCTCTATCACTCTCTGAAACTCTCTGACACTCTCAGACAATCTCAGACACTGTCAGATACTCTCTGACACTCTCTGACACTCTCTATCACACTCTGACACCATCTGACACTCGGTGACACTCTCTGACACTCTCTATCGGTCTCTGACACTCTCTGACACTCTCAGACACTCTCTGACACTCTCGGAAACTCTCCATCACTCTCTGACACTCTCTGACACTCATTGACACTCTCAGACACTCTCTGACACTCTCTTTCACTCTCTATCACTCTCTGACACTCTCTGACACACCCTATCACTCTCTGACACTCTCTGACATTCTCAGACACTCGCTGACACCCTCCGACAATCTCAGACTCTCTCTGACACTCTCCATAAGTCACTGACACTCGCAGACACTCTCTGACACTCGCAGACACTCTCTGACACTCTCTGACACTCTCAAACAATCTCATACACTCTCAGATACTCTCTGACACTCTCTGACACTCTCTATCACTCTCTGACACTCTCTGACACACTCTGACACTCTCAGACAATCTCAGACACTCTCAGATACTCTCTGACGCTCTCTGACACTCTCCGACACTCCCTATCACTCTCTGACACTCTCTGACACTCGCTGACACTCTCTGACAATCTCAGACACTCTCTGACACTCTCTATCAGTCTCTGACACTCTCTGACACTGTCTGACAATCTCAGACACTCTCTGCCACTCTCTATCAGTCTCTGACACTCTCAGACATTCTCTGATACTCTCTATCACTCTCTGAAACTCTCTGACACTCTCTGACAATCTCAGACACTGTCAGGTACTCTCTGACACTCTCTGACACTCTCTATCATACTCTGACACTCTTTGACACTCGCTGACACTCTCTGACACTATCGATCTCTGACACTCTCTGAAACTCTCAGACACTCTCTGACACTCTCGGAAACTCTCTATCACTCTCTGACACTCTCTGACACTAATTGACACTCTCAGACGCTCTCTGACACTTTCTTTCACTCTCTATCACTCTCTGACACTCTCTGACACTCCCTATCACTCTCTGACACTCTCTGTCACTCTCAGACTCTTTCTGACACTCTCGGACACTCTCAGACACTCTCTATCACTCTCTGACACTCTTTGACACTCTCTATCACTCTCTGACACTCTCCGACATTCTCAGACACTCTCTGACACTCGCTGACAATCTCAGACACTCTCTGCCATTCTCTATCAGTCTCTGACACTCGCAGACCTTCTCTGATACTCTCTATCACTCTCTGAAACTCTCTGACACTCTCTGACAATCTCAGACACTGTCAGGTACTCTCTGACACTCTCTGACACTCTCTATCACACTCTGACACTCTTTGACACTCGCTGACACTCTCTGACACTCTCTGACACTATCGGTCTCTGACACTCTCTGACACTCTCAGACACTCTCTGACACTCTCGGAAACTCTCTATCACTCTCTGACACTCTCTGACACTAATTGACACTCTCAGACGCTCTCTGACACTCTCTTTCACTCTCTATCACTCTCTGACACTCTCTGACACTCCCTATCACTCTCTGACACTCTCTGACATTCTCAGACACTCTCTGACACTCTCTGACAATCTCAGACACTCTCTGACACTCTCTATCATTCTCTGACACTCGCAGACACTCTCTGACACACTCTGACACTCTCAGACAATCTCAGACACTCTCAGATACTCTCTGACACTCTCTGACACACTCTGTCACTCGCTGACACTCTCTGACACACTCTGAGACTCTCAGACAATCTCAGACAATCTCAGACACTCTCAGATACTCTATGGCATTCTCTGACACTCTCGATCACTCTCTGACACTCTCTGACACACTCTAGCACTCTCTGACACTCTAAGAACCTCATTGACACTCTCAGACACTCTCTGACACTCTCTAACACTCTCTGACACTCTCTATCTCTCTCTGACACTCTCTGACTCTCTCGGACTCTCTCTGAAACTCTCTGACACTCATTGACACTCTCTGACACTCTCTGACACTCTCTGTCACTCTCTGACACTCTATGACACTCTCAGACACTGTCTGACATTCTCTATTACTCTCTGACACTCTCTGACACTCTCTGACAATCTCAGACACTCTCTGACATTCTCCATCACTATCTGACAATTGCTGACACTCTCAGTCACTCTCTGACACTCTCTGACACTCTCCGACACTCTCTATCACTCTCTGACACTCTCTGACACTCGCTGACACTCTCTGACAATCTCAGACACTCTCTGACCCTCTCTATCAGTCTCTGACTCTCTCTAACACTCTCTGACACTCTCCATTACTCTCTATCAATCTCTATCACTCTCCATTACTCTCTGACACTCTCTGACACTCCCTGACACTCGTTGACACTCTCTGACAATCTCAGACATTCTCTGACACTCTCTATCAGTCTCTGACACTCGCAGACACTCTCTGATACTCTCGATCACTCTCTGAAACTCTCGGACACTCTCAGACAATCTCAGACACTGTCAGATACTCTCTGACATTCTCAGCCACTCTCTGACACTCGCTGACACTCTCTGACAATCTGAGACACTCTCTGACACTCTCTATCAGTCTCTGACACTCGCAGACACTCTCTGATACTCTCTATCACTCTCTGAAACTCTCGGACACTCTCAGACAATCTCAGACACTGTCAGATACTCTCTGACACTCTCTGATACTCTCTTTCACACTCTGACACTCTCTGACACTCGCTGACACTCTCTGACACTCTCTGAAACTCTCTATCGGTCTCTGACACTCTCTGACACTCTCAGACACTCTCTGACACTCTCGGAAACTCTCTATCACTCTCTGACACTCTCTGACACTCATTGACACTCTCAGACACTCTCTGACACTCTCTTTCACTCTCTATCGCTCTCTGACACTCTCTGACATTCTCAGCCACTCTCTGACACTCGGTGACACTCTCTGACAATCTCAGACACTCTCTGACACTCTCTATCCGTCTCAGACACTCGCAGACACTCTCTGATACTCTCTATCACTCTCTGAAACTCTCTGACACTCTCAGACAATCTCAGACACTGTCAGATACTCTCTGACACTCTCTGACACTCTCTATCACACTCTGACACTGTCTGACACTCGCTGACACTCTCTGACTCTCTCTATCACTTTCTGACACTCTCAGACACTCTCTATCAGTCTCTGACACTCTCTGACACTCTCAGACACTCTCTGACACTCTCTATCAGTCTCTGACACTCTCTGACATTCTCTGTCACTTTCTGACACTCTCTGACACTCTCTGACACTCTCTGTCACTCTCTGACACTCTATGATACTCTCAGACACTGTCTGACATTCTCTATCACTCTCTGACACTGTCTGACACTCTCTGACACTCTCTGACTCACTCTATCACTTTCTGACACTCTCTGGCAATCTCTATCACTTTCTGACACTCTCAGACACTCTCTATCATTCTCTGACACTTTCTGACACTCTCAGACACTCTCTGACACTCCCTATCAGTCTCTGACACTCTCTGACATTCTCTGTCACTTTCTGACACTCTCTGACACTCTCTGTCACTCTCTGACACTCTATGATACTCTCAGACACTGTCTGACATTCTCTATCACTCTCTGACACTCTCTGACACTCTCTGACTATCTCAGACATTCTCTGACCTTCTCCATCACTATCTGTCAATTTCTGACACTCTCAGACACTTACTGACACTCTCTGACACTGTCCGACACTCTCTATCACTCTCTGACACTCTCTGACACTCGCTGACACTCTCTGACACTCTCAGACACTCTCTGACACTCTCTATCTGTCTCTGACACTCTCTGACACTGTCTGATTCTCTCTAACACTCTTCTGACACTCTCTGACACTCTCTGTCACTCTCAGACTCTTTCTCACACTCTCGGACACTCTCAGACACTCTCTATCACTCTCTGACACTCTTTGACACTCTCTATCACTCTCAGACACTCTCTGACACTCGCTGACTATCTCTGACAATCTCAGACACTCTCTGACACTCTCTATCAGTCTCTGACAATCGCAGACACTCTCTGATACTCTCTATCACTCTCTGAAACTCTCTGACACTCTCAGACAATCTCAGACACTGTCAGATACTATCTGACACTCTCTGACACTCTCTATCACACTCTGACACTCTCTGACACTCGGTGACACTCTCTGACACTCTCTATCGGTCTCTGACACTCTCTGACACTCTCAGACACTCTCTGACACTCTCGGAAACTCTCCATCACTCTCTGACACTCTCTGACACTCATTGACACTCTCAGACACTCTCTGACACTCTCTTTCACTCTCTATCACTCTCTGACACTCTCTGACACACCCTATCACTCTCTGACACTCTCTGACATTCTCAGACACTCGCTGACACCCTCCGACAATCTCAGACTCTCTCTGACACTCTCCATAAGTCACTGACACTCGCAGACACTCTCTGACACTCGCAGACACTCTCTGACACTCTCTGACACTCTCAGACAATCTCATACACTCTCAGATACTCTCTGACACTCTCTGACACTCTCTATCACTCTCTGACACTCTCTGACACACTCTGACACTCTCAGACAATCTCAGACACTCTCAGATACTCTCTGACGCTCTCTGACACTCTCCGACACTCCCTATCACTCTCTGACACTCTCTGACACTCGCTGACACTCTCTGACAATCTCAGACACTCTCTGACACTCTCTATCAGTCTCTGACACTCTCTGACACTGTCTGACAATCTCAGACACTCTCTGCCACTCTCTATCAGTCTCTGACACTCTCAGACATTCTCTGATACTCTCTATCACTCTCTGAAACTCTCTGACACTCTCTGACAATCTCAGACACTGTCAGGTACTCTCTGACACTCTCTGACACTCTCTATCATACTCTGACACTCTTTGACACTCGCTGACACTCTCTGACACTATCGATCTCTGACACTCTCTGAAACTCTCAGACACTCTCTGACACTCTCGGAAACTCTCTATCACTCTCTGACACTCTCTGACACTAATTGACACTCTCAGACGCTCTCTGACACTTTCTTTCACTCTCTATCACTCTCTGACACTCTCTGACACTCCCTATCACTCTCTGACACTCTCTGTCACTCTCAGACTCTTTCTGACACTCTCGGACACTCTCAGACACTCTCTATCACTCTCTGACACTCTTTGACACTCTCTATCACTCTCTGACACTCTCCGACATTCTCAGACACTCTCAGACACTCTCTGACACTCTCGGAAACTCTCCATCACTCTCTGACACTCTCTGACACTCATTGACACTCTCAGACACTCTCTGACACTCTCTTTCACTCTCTATCACTCTCTGACACTCTCTGACACACCCTATCACTCTCTGACACTCTCTGACATTCTCAGACACTCGCTGACACCCTCCGACAATCTCAGACTCTCTCTGACACTCTCCATAAGTCACTGACACTCGCAGACACTCTCTGACACTCGCAGACACTCTCTGACACTCTCTGACACTCTCAGACAATCTCATACACTCTCAGATACTCTCTGACACTCTCTGACACTCTCTATCACTCTCTGACACTCTCTGACACACTCTGACACTCTCAGACAATCTCAGACACTCTCAGATACTCTCTGACGCTCTCTGACACTCTCCGACACTCCCTATCACTCTCTGACACTCTCTGACACTCGCTGACACTCTCTGACAATCTCAGACACTCTCTGACACTCTCTATCAGTCTCTGACACTCTCTGACACTGTCTGACAATCTCAGACACTCTCTGCCACTCTCTATCAGTCTCTGACACTCTCAGACATTCTCTGATACTCTCTATCACTCTCTGAAACTCTCTGACACTCTCTGACAATCTCAGACACTGTCAGGTACTCTCTGACACTCTCTGACACTCTCTATCATACTCTGACACTCTTTGACACTCGCTGACACTCTCTGACACTCTCTGACACTATCGATCTCTGACACTCTCTGAAACTCTCAGACACTCTCTGACACTCTCGGAAACTCTCTATCACTCTCTGACACTCTCTGACACTAATTGACACTCTCAGACGCTCTCTGACACTCTCTTTCACTCTCTATCACTCTCTGACACTCTCTGACACTCCCTATCACTCTCTGACACTCTCTGTCACTCTCAGACTCTTTCTGACACTCTCGGACACTCTCAGACACTCTCTATCACTCTCTGACACTCTTTGACACTCTCTATCACTCTCTGACACTCTCCAACATTCTCAGACACTCTCTGACACTCGCTGACAATCTCAGACACTCTCTGCCATTCTCTATCAGTCTCTGACACTCGCAGACCTTCTCTGATACTCTCTATCACTCTCTGAAACTCTCTGACACTCTCTGACACTCTCTAACATACTCTGACACTCTCTGACACTCCCTATCACTCTCTGACACTCTCTGTCACTCTCAGACACTTTCTGACACTCTCGGACACTCTCAGACACTCTCTATCACTCTCTGACACTCTTTGACACTCTCTATCACTCTCTGACACTCTCCGACATTCTCAGACACTCTCTGACACTCGCTGACAATCTCAGACACTCTCTGCCATTCTCTATCAGTCTCTGACACTCGCAGACCTTCTCTGATACTCTCTATCACTCTCTGAAACTCTCTGACACTCTCTGACACTCTCTATCATACTCTGACACTCTTTGACACTCGCTGACACTCTCTGACACTCTCTGACACTATCGATCTCTGACACTCTCTGAAACTCTCAGACACTCTCTGACACTCTCGGAAACTCTCTATCACTCTCTGACACTCTCTGACACTAATTGACACTCTCAGATGCTCTCTGACACTCTCTTTCACTCTCTATCACTCTCTGACACTCTCTGACACTCCCTATCACTCTCTGACACTCTCTGTCACTCTCAGACTCTTTCTGACACTCTCGGACACTCTCAGACACTCTCTATCACTCTCTGACACTCTTTGACACTCTCTATCACTCTCTGACACTCTCCGACATTCTCAGACACTCTCTGACACTCGCTGACAATCTCAGACACTCTCTGCCATTCTCTATCAGTCTCTGACACTCGCAGACCTTCTCTGATACTCTCTATCACTCTCTGAAACTCTCTGACACTCTCTGACAATCTCAGACACTGTCAGGTACTCTCTGACACTCTCTGACACTCTCTATCACACTCTGACACTCTTTGACACTCGCTGACACTCTCTGACACTCTCTGACACTATCGGTCTCTGACACTCTCTGACACTCTCAGACACTCTCTGACACTCTCGGAAACTCTCTATCACTCTCTGACACTCTCTGACACTAATTGACACTCTCAGACGCTCTCTGACACTCTCTTTCACTCTCTATCACTCTCTGACACTCTCTGACACTCCCTATCACTCTCTGACACTCTCTGACATTCTCAGACACTCTCTGACACTCTCTGACAATCTCAGACACTCTCTGACACTCTCTATCATTCTCTGACACTCGCAGACACTCTCTGACACTCGCAGACACTCTCTGACACACTCTGACACTCTCAGACAATCTCAGACACTCTCAGATACTCTCTGACACTCTCTGACACACTCTGTCACTCGCTGACACTCTCTGACACACTCTGAGACTCTCAGACAATCTCAGACAATCTCAGACACTCTCAGATACTCTATGGCACTCTCTGACACTCTCGATCACTCTCTGACACTCTCTGACACACTCTAGCACTCTCTGACACTCTAAGAACCTCATTGACACTCTCTGACACTCTCTGACACTCTCTAACACTCTCTGACACTCTCTATCTCTCTCTGACACTCTCTGACTCTCTCGGACTCTCTCTGAAACTCTCTGACACTCATTGACACTCTCTGACACTCTCTGACACTCTCTGTCACTCTCTGACACTCTATGACACTCTCAGACACTGTCTGACATTCTCTATTACTCTCTGACACTCTCTGACACTCTCTGACAATCTCAGACACTCTCTGACATTCTCCATCACTATCTGACAATTGCTGACACTCTCAGTCACTCTCTGACACTCTCTGACACTCTCCGACACTCTCTATCACTCTCTGACACTCTCTGACACTCGCTGACACTCTCTGACAATCTCAGACACTCTCTGACCCTCTCTATCAGTCTCTGACTCTCTCTAACACTCTCTGACACTCTCCATTACTCTCTATCAATCTCTATCACTCTCCATCACTCTCTGACACTCTCTGACACTCCCTGACACTCGTTGACACTCTCTGACAATCTCAGACATTCTCTGACACTCTCTATCAGTCTCTGACACTCGCAGACACTCTCTGATACTCTCGATCACTCTCTGAAACTCTCGGACACTCTCAGACAATCTCAGACACTGTCAGATACTCTCTGACATTCTCAGCCACTCTCTGACACTCGCTGACACTCTCTGACAATCTCAGACACTCTCTGACACTCTCTATCAGTCTCTGACACTCGCAGACACTCTCTGATACTCTCTATCACTCTCTGAAACTCTCGGACACTCTCAGACAATCTCAGACACTGTCAGATACTCTCTGACACTCTCTGATACTCTCTTTCACACTCTGACACTCTCTGACACTCGCTGACACTCTCTGACACTCTCTGAAACTCTCTATCGGTCTCTGACACTCTCTGACACTCTCAGACACTCTCTGACACTCTCGGAAACTCTCTATCACTCTCTGACACTCTCTGACACTCATTGACACTCTCAGACACTCTCTGACACTCTCTTTCACTCTCTATCGCTCTCTGACACTCTCTGACATTCTCAGCCACTCTCTGACACTCGGTGACACTCTCTGACAATCTCAGACACTCTCTGACACTCTCTATCCGTCTCAGACACTCGCAGACACTCTCTGATACTCTCTATCACTCTCTGAAACTCTCTGACACTCTCAGACAATCTCAGACACTGTCAGATACTCTCTGACGCTCTCTGACACTCTCTATCACACTCTGACACTGTCTGACACTCGCTGACACTCTCTGACTCTCTCTATCACTTTCTGACACTCTCAGACACTCTCTATCAGTCTCTGACACTCTCTGACACTCTCAGACACTCTCTGACACTCTCTATCAGTCTCTGACACACTCTGACATTCTCTGTCACTTTCTGACACTCTCTGACACTCTCTGACACTCTCTGTCACTCTCTGACACTCTATGATACTCTCAGACACTGTCTGACATTCTCTATCACTCTGACACTGTCTGACACTCTCTGACACTCTCTGACTCACTCTATCACTTTCTGACACTCTCTGGCAATCTCTATCACTTTCTGACACTCTCAGACACTCTCTATCATTCTCTGACACTTTCTGACACTCTCAGACACTCTCTGACACTCCCTATCAGTCTCTGACACTCTCTGACATTCTCTGTCACTTTCTGACACTCTCTGACACTCTCTGTCACTCTCTGACACTCTATGATACTCTCAGACACTGTCTGACATTCTCTATCACTCTCTGACACTCTCTGACACTCTCTGACTATCTCAGACATTCTCTGACCTTCTCCATCACTATCTGTCAATTTCTGACACTCTCAGACACTTACTGACACTCTCTGACACTGTCCGACACTCTCTATCACTCTCTGACACTCTCTGACACTCGCTGACACTCTCTGACACTCTCAGACACTCTCTGACACTCTCTATCTGTCTCTGACACTCTCTGACACTGTCTGATTCTCTCTAACACTCTTCTGACACTCTCTGACACTCTCTGTCACTCTCAGACTCTTTCTCACACTCTCGGACACTCTCAGACACTCTCTATCACTCTCTGACACTCTTTGACACTCTCTATCACTCTCAGACACTCTCTGACACTCGCTGACTATCTCTGACAATCTCAGACACTCTCTGACACTCTCTATCAGTCTCTGACAATCGCAGACACTCTCTGATACTCTCTATCACTCTCTGAAACTCTCTGACACTCTCAGACAATCTCAGACACTGTCAGATACTCTCTGACACTCTCTGACACTCTCTATCACACTCTGACACCATCTGACACTCGGTGACACTCTCTGACACTCTCTATCGGTCTCTGACACTCTCTGACACTCTCAGACACTCTCTGACACTCTCGGAAACTCTCCATCACTCTCTGACACTCTCTGACACTCATTGACACTCTCAGACACTCTCTGACACTCTCTTTCACTCTCTATCACTCTCTGACACTCTCTGACACACCCTATCACTCTCTGACACTCTCTGACATTCTCAGACACTCGCTGACACCCTCCGACAATCTCAGACTCTCTCTGACACTCTCCATAAGTCACTGACACTCGCAGACACTCTCTGACACTCGCAGACACTCTCTGACACTCTCTGACACTCTCAAACAATCTCATACACTCTCAGATACTCTCTGACACTCTCTGACACTCTCTATCACTCTCTGACACTCTCTGACACACTCTGACACTCTCAGACAATCTCAGACACTCTCAGATACTCTCTGACGCTCTCTGACACTCTCCGACACTCCCTATCACTCTCTGACACTCTCTGACACTCGCTGACACTCTCTGACAATCTCAGACACTCTCTGACACTCTCTATCAGTCTCTGACACTCTCTGACACTGTCTGACAATCTCAGACACTCTCTGCCACTCTCTATCAGTCTCTGACACTCTCAGACATTCTCTGATACTCTCTATCACTCTCTGAAACTCTCTGACACTCTCTGACAATCTCAGACACTGTCAGGTACTCTCTGACACTCTCTGACACTCTCTATCATACTCTGACACTCTTTGACACTCGCTGACACTCTCTGACACTATCGATCTCTGACACTCTCTGAAACTCTCAGACACTCTCTGACACTCTCGGAAACTCTCTATCACTCTCTGACACTCTCTGACACTAATTGACACTCTCAGACGCTCTCTGACACTTTCTTTCACTCTCTATCACTCTCTGACACTCTCTGACACTCCCTATCACTCTCTGACACTCTCTGTCACTCTCAGACTCTTTCTGACACTCTCGGACACTCTCAGACACTCTCTATCACTCTCTGACACTCTTTGACACTCTCTATCACTCTCTGACACTCTCCGACATTCTCAGACACTCTCTGACACTCGCTGACAATCTCAGACACTCTCTGCCATTCTCTATCAGTCTCTGACACTCGCAGACCTTCTCTGATACTCTCTATCACTCTCTGAAACTCTCTGACACTCTCTGACAATCTCAGACACTGTCAGGTACTCTCTGACACTCTCTGACACTCTCTATCACACTCTGACACTCTTTGACACTCGCTGACACTCTCTGACACTCTCTGACACTATCGGTCTCTGACACTCTCTGACACTCTCAGACACTCTCTGACACTCTCGGAAACTCTCTATCACTCTCTGACACTCTCTGACACTAATTGACACTCTCAGACGCTCTCTGACACTCTCTTTCACTCTCTATCACTCTCTGACACTCTCTGACACTCCCTATCACTCTCTGACACTCTCTGACATTCTCAGACACTCTCTGACACTCTCTGACAATCTCAGACACTCTCTGACACTCTCTATCATTCTCTGACACTCGCAGACACTCTCTGACACACTCTGACACTCTCAGACAATCTCAGACACTCTCAGATACTCTCTGACACTCTCTGACACACTCTGTCACTCGCTGACACTCTCTGACACACTCTGAGACTCTCAGACAATCTCAGACAATCTCAGACACTCTCAGATACTCTATGGCATTCTCTGACACTCTCGATCACTCTCTGACACTCTCTGACACACTCTAGCACTCTCTGACACTCTAAGAACCTCATTGACACTCTCAGACACTCTCTGACACTCTCTAACACTCTCTGACACTCTCTATCTCTCTCTGACACTCTCTGACTCTCTCGGACTCTCTCTGAAACTCTCTGACACTCATTGACACTCTCTGACACTCTCTGACACTCTCTGTCACTCTCTGACACTCTATGACACTCTCAGACACTGTCTGACATTCTCTATTACTCTCTGACACTCTCTGACACTCTCTGACAATCTCAGACACTCTCTGACATTCTCCATCACTATCTGACAATTGCTGACACTCTCAGTCACTCTCTGACACTCTCTGACACTCTCCGACACTCTCTATCACTCTCTGACACTCTCTGACACTCGCTGACACTCTCTGACAATCTCAGACACTCTCTGACCCTCTCTATCAGTCTCTGACTCTCTCTAACACTCTCTGACACTCTCCATTACTCTCTATCAATCTCTATCACTCTCCATTACTCTCTGACACTCTCTGACACTCCCTGACACTCGTTGACACTCTCTGACAATCTCAGACATTCTCTGACACTCTCTATCAGTCTCTGACACTCGCAGACACTCTCTGATACTCTCGATCACTCTCTGAAACTCTCGGACACTCTCAGACAATCTCAGACACTGTCAGATACTCTCTGACATTCTCAGCCACTCTCTGACACTCGCTGACACTCTCTGACAATCTGAGACACTCTCTGACACTCTCTATCAGTCTCTGACACTCGCAGACACTCTCTGATACTCTCTATCACTCTCTGAAACTCTCGGACACTCTCAGACAATCTCAGACACTGTCAGATACTCTCTGACACTCTCTGATACTCTCTTTCACACTCTGACACTCTCTGACACTCGCTGACACTCTCTGACACTCTCTGAAACTCTCTATCGGTCTCTGACACTCTCTGACACTCTCAGACACTCTCTGACACTCTCGGAAACTCTCTATCACTCTCTGACACTCTCTGACACTCATTGACACTCTCAGACACTCTCTGACACTCTCTTTCACTCTCTATCGCTCTCTGACACTCTCTGACATTCTCAGCCACTCTCTGACACTCGGTGACACTCTCTGACAATCTCAGACACTCTCTGACACTCTCTATCCGTCTCAGACACTCGCAGACACTCTCTGATACTCTCTATCACTCTCTGAAACTCTCTGACACTCTCAGACAATCTCAGACACTGTCAGATACTCTCTGACACTCTCTGACACTCTCTATCACACTCTGACACTGTCTGACACTCGCTGACACTCTCTGACTCTCTCTATCACTTTCTGACACTCTCAGACACTCTCTATCAGTCTCTGACACTCTCTGACACTCTCAGACACTCTCTGACACTCTCTATCAGTCTCTGACACTCTCTGACATTCTCTGTCACTTTCTGACACTCTCTGACACTCTCTGACACTCTCTGTCACTCTCTGACACTCTATGATACTCTCAGACACTGTCTGACATTCTCTATCACTCTCTGACACTGTCTGACACTCTCTGACACTCTCTGACTCACTCTATCACTTTCTGACACTCTCTGGCAATCTCTATCACTTTCTGACACTCTCAGACACTCTCTATCATTCTCTGACACTTTCTGACACTCTCAGACACTCTCTGACACTCCCTATCAGTCTCTGACACTCTCTGACATTCTCTGTCACTTTCTGACACTCTCTGACACTCTCTGTCACTCTCTGACACTCTATGATACTCTCAGACACTGTCTGACATTCTCTATCACTCTCTGACACTCTCTGACACTCTCTGACTATCTCAGACATTCTCTGACCTTCTCCATCACTATCTGTCAATTTCTGACACTCTCAGACACTTACTGACACTCTCTGACACTGTCCGACACTCTCTATCACTCTCTGACACTCTCTGACACTCGCTGACACTCTCTGACACTCTCAGACACTCTCTGACACTCTCTATCTGTCTCTGACACTCTCTGACACTGTCTGATTCTCTCTAACACTCTTCTGACACTCTCTGACACTCTCTGTCACTCTCAGACTCTTTCTCACACTCTCGGACACTCTCAGACACTCTCTATCACTCTCTGACACTCTTTGACACTCTCTATCACTCTCAGACACTCTCTGACACTCGCTGACTATCTCTGACAATCTCAGACACTCTCTGACACTCTCTATCAGTCTCTGACAATCGCAGACACTCTCTGATACTCTCTATCACTCTCTGAAACTCTCTGACACTCTCAGACAATCTCAGACACTGTCAGATACTATCTGACACTCTCTGACACTCTCTATCACACTCTGACACTCTCTGACACTCGGTGACACTCTCTGACACTCTCTATCGGTCTCTGACACTCTCTGACACTCTCAGACACTCTCTGACACTCTCGGAAACTCTCCATCACTCTCTGACACTCTCTGACACTCATTGACACTCTCAGACACTCTCTGACACTCTCTTTCACTCTCTATCACTCTCTGACACTCTCTGACACACCCTATCACTCTCTGACACTCTCTGACATTCTCAGACACTCGCTGACACCCTCCGACAATCTCAGACTCTCTCTGACACTCTCCATAAGTCACTGACACTCGCAGACACTCTCTGACACTCGCAGACACTCTCTGACACTCTCTGACACTCTCAGACAATCTCATACACTCTCAGATACTCTCTGACACTCTCTGACACTCTCTATCACTCTCTGACACTCTCTGACACACTCTGACACTCTCAGACAATCTCAGACACTCTCAGATACTCTCTGACGCTCTCTGACACTCTCCGACACTCCCTATCACTCTCTGACACTCTCTGACACTCGCTGACACTCTCTGACAATCTCAGACACTCTCTGACACTCTCTATCAGTCTCTGACACTCTCTGACACTGTCTGACAATCTCAGACACTCTCTGCCACTCTCTATCAGTCTCTGACACTCTCAGACATTCTCTGATACTCTCTATCACTCTCTGAAACTCTCTGACACTCTCTGACAATCTCAGACACTGTCAGGTACTCTCTGACACTCTCTGACACTCTCTATCATACTCTGACACTCTTTGACACTCGCTGACACTCTCTGACACTATCGATCTCTGACACTCTCTGAAACTCTCAGACACTCTCTGACACTCTCGGAAACTCTCTATCACTCTCTGACACTCTCTGACACTAATTGACACTCTCAGACGCTCTCTGACACTTTCTTTCACTCTCTATCACTCTCTGACACTCTCTGACACTCCCTATCACTCTCTGACACTCTCTGTCACTCTCAGACTCTTTCTGACACTCTCGGACACTCTCAGACACTCTCTATCACTCTCTGACACTCTTTGACACTCTCTATCACTCTCTGACACTCTCCGACATTCTCAGACACTCTCTGACACTCGCTGACAATCTCAGACACTCTCTGCCATTCTCTATCAGTCTCTGACACTCGCAGACCTTCTCTGATACTCTCTATCACTCTCTGAAACTCTCTGACACTCTCTGACAATCTCAGACACTGTCAGGTACTCTCTGACACTCTCTGACACTCTCTATCACACTCTGACACTCTTTGACACTCGCTGACACTCTCTGACACTCTCTGACACTATCGGTCTCTGACACTCTCTGACACTCTCAGACACTCTCTGACACTCTCGGAAACTCTCTATCACTCTCTGACACTCTCTGACACTAATTGACACTCTCAGACGCTCTCTGACACTCTCTTTCACTCTCTATCACTCTCTGACACTCTCTGACACTCCCTATCACTCTCTGACACTCTCTGACATTCTCAGACGCTCTCTGACACTCTCTGACAATCTCAGACACTCTCTGACACTCTCTATCATTCTCTGACACTCGCAGACACTCTCTGACACTCGCAGACACTCTCTGACACACTCTGACACTCTCAGACAATCTCAGACACTCTCAGATACTCTCTGACACTCTCTGACACACTCTGTCACTCGCTGACACTCTCTGACACACTCTGAGACTCTCAGACAATCTCAGACAATCTCAGACACTCTCAGATACTCTATGGCACTCTCTGACACTCTCGATCACTCTCTGTCACTCTCTGACACTCTATGATACTCTCAGACACTGTCTGACATTCTCTATCACTCTCTGACACTCTCCGACACTCTCTGACTATCTCAGACATTCTCTGACCTTCTCCATCACTATCTGTCAATTTCTGACACTCTCAGACACTTACTGACACTCTCTGACACTGTCCGACACTCTCTATCACTCTCTGACACTCTCTGACACTCGCTGACACTCTCTGACAATCTCAGACACTCTCTGACACTCTCTATCTGTCTCTGACACTCTCTGACACTGTCTGATTCTCTCTAACACTCTTCTGACACTCTCTGACACTCTCTGTCACTCTCAGACTCTTTCTCACACTCTCGGACACTCTCAGACACTCTCTATCACTCTCTGACACTCTTTGACACTCTCTATCACTCTCTGACACGCTCTGACATTCTCAGACACTCTCTGACACTCGCTGACTATCTCTGACAATCTCAGACACTCTCTGACACTCTCTATCAGTCTCTGACACTCGCAGACACTCTCTGATACTCTCTATCACTCTCTGAAACTCTCTGACACTCTCAGACAATCTCAGACACTGTCAGATACTCTGTAAGACTCGCTGACACTCTCTATCACACTCTGACACTCTCTGACACTCGGTGACACTCTCTGACACTCTCTATCGGTCTCTGACACTCTCTGACACTCTCAGACACTCTCTGACACTCTCGGAAACTCTCCATCACTCTCTGACACTCTCTGACACTCATTGACACTCTCAGACACTCTCTGACACTCTCTTTCACTCTCTATCACTCTCTGACACTCTCTGACACACCCTATCACTCTCTGACACTCTCTGACATTCTCAGACACTCTCTGACACTCACTGACACCCTCCGACAATCTCAGACTCTCTCTGACACTCTCCATAAGTCACTGACACTTGCAGACACTCTCTGACACTCGCAGACACTCTCTGACACTCTCTGACACTCTCAGACAATCTCATAAACTCTCAGATACTCTCTGGCACGCTCTGACACTCTCTATCACTCTCTGACACTCTCTGACACACTCTGACACTCTCAGACAATCTCAGACACTCTCAGATACTCTCTGACGCTCTCTGACACTCTCCGACACTCTCTATCACTCTCTGACACTCTCTGACACTCGCTGACACTCTCTGACAATCTCAGACACTCTCTGACACTCTCTATCAGTCTCTGACACTCTCTGACACTGTCTGACAATCTCAGACACTCTCTGCCACTCTCTATCAGTCTCTGACACTCGCAGACATTCTCTGATACTCTCTATCACTCTCTGAAACTCTCTGACACTCTCTGACAATCTCAGACACTGTCAGGTACTCTCTGACACTCTCTGACACTCTCTATCATACTCTGACACTCTTTGACACTCGCTGACACTCTCTGACACTCTCTGACACTATCGATCTCTGACACTCTCTGAAACTCTCAGACACTCTCTGACACTCTCGGAAACTCTCTATCACTCTCTGACACTCTCTGACACTAATTGACACTCTCAGACGCTCTCTGACACTCTCTTTCACTCTCTATCACTCTCTGACACTCTCTGACACTCCCTATCACTCTCTGACACTCTCTGTCACTCTCAGACTCTTTCTGACACTCTCGGACACTCTCAGACACTCTCTATCACTCTCTGACACTCTTTGACACTCTCTATCACTCTCTGACACTCTCCGACATTCTCAGACACTCTCTGACACTCGCTGACAATCTCAGACACTCTCTGCCACTCTCTATCAGTCTCTGACACTCGCAGACCTTCTCTGATACTCTCTATCACTCTCTGAAACTCTCTGACACTCTCTGACAATCTCAGACACTGTCAGGTACTCTCTGACACTCTCTGACACTCTCTATCACACTCTGACACTCTTTGACACTCGCTGACACTCTCTGACACTCTCTGACACTATCGGTCTCTGACACTCTCTGACACTCTCAGACACTCTCTGACACTCTCGGAAACTCTCTATCACTCTCTGACACTCTCTGACACTAATTGACACTCTCAGACGCTCTCTGACACTCTCTTTCACTCTCTATCACTCTCTGACACTCTCTGACACGCCCTATCACTCTCTGACACTCTCTGACATTCTCAGACACTCTCTGACACTCTCTGACAATCTCAGACACTCTCTGACACTCTCTATCATTCTCTGACACTCGCAGACACTCTCAGATACTCTCTGACACTCTCTGACACACTGTCACTCGCTGACACTCTCTGACACACTCTGAGACTCTCAGACAATCTCAGACAATCTCAGACACTCTCAGAGACTCTATGGCACTCTCTGACACTCTCGATCACTCTCTGACACTCTCTGACACACTCTAGCACTCTCTGACACTCTAAGAACCTCATTGACACTCTCAGACACTCTCTGACACTCTCTAACACTCTCTGACACTCTCTATCTCTCTCTGACACTCTCTGACTCTCTCGGACTCTCTCTGAAACTCTCTGACACTCATTGACACTCTCTGACACTCTCTGACACTCTCTGTCACTCTCTGATACTCTATGACACTCTCAGACACTGTCTGACATTCTCTATTACTCTCTGACACTCTCTGACACTCTCTGACAATCTCAGACACTCTCTGACATTCTCCATCACTATCTGACAATTGCTGACACTCTCAGACACTCTCTGACACTCTCCGACACTCTCTATCACTCTCTGACACTCTCTGACACTCGCTGACACTCTCTGACAATCTCAGACACTCTCTGACCCTCTCTATCAGTCTCTGACACTCTCTGACACTGTCTGACTCTCTCTAACACTCTCAGACACTCTCTGACACTCCCGATCACTCTCTGACACACTGTAGCACTCTCTGACACTCGAAGACACTCATTGACACTCTCAGACACTCTCTATCACTCTCTGACACTCTTTGACACTCTCTATCACTCTCTGACACTCTCTGACATTCTCAGACACTCTCTGACACTCTCTGACGCTCTCTGACAATCTCAGACACTCTCTATCAGTCTCAGACTCTCGCAGACACTCTCTGATACTCTCTATCACTCTCTGAAACTCTCTGACACTCTCAGACAATCTCAGACACTGTCAGATACTCTCTGACACTCTCTGACATTCTCTATCACACTCTGACACTCTCTGACACTCGCTGACACTCTCTGACACTCTCTGACACTCTCTATCGGTCTCTGACACTCTCTGACACTCTCAGACACTCTCTGACACTCTCGGAAACTCTCTATCACTCTCAAACACTCTCTGACACTTTCTGACACTCTCGGACACTCTCTGACTCTCTCTATCACTTTCTGACACTCTCTGACACTCTCTATCACTTTCTGACACTCTCTGACACTCTCTGTCACTCTCTGACACTCTATGATACTCTGAGACACTGTCTGACATTCTCTATCACTCTCTGACACTCTCAGACACTCTCAGAAACTCTCAGACAGTCTCTGACACTCTCTGACACTCTCTGTCACTCTCTGACACTCGATGATACTCTCAGACACTGTCTAACATTCTCTATCACTCTCTGACACTCTCTGACAATCTCAGACACTCTCTGACATTCTTCATCACTATCTGACAATTTCTGACACTCTCAGACTCTCTCTGACATTCTCTGACACTCTCCGACACTCTCTATCACTCTCTGACACTCGCTGACACTCTCTGACAATCTCAGACACTCTCTGACACTCTCTATCTGTCTCTGACACTCTCTGACACTGTCTGATTCACTCTAACACGCTTCTGACACTCTCTGACACTCTCTGTCACTCTCAGACTCTTTCTCACACTCTCGGACACTCTCAGACACTCTCTATCACTCTCTGACACTCTTTGACACTCTCTATCACTCTCTGACACTCTCTGACATTCTCAGACACTCTCTGACACTCGCTGACACTCTCTGACAATCTCAGACACTCTCTGACACTCTCTATCAGTCTCTGACACTCGCAGACACTGTCTGATACTCTCTATCACTCTCTGACAATCTCAGACACTCTCAGATACTCTGTGACACTCTCTGACACTCTCGATCACTCTCTGACACTCTCTGACACACTCTGACACTCTCAGACAATCTCAGACACTGTCAGATACTCTCTGACACTCTCTGACACTCCCGATCACTCTCTGACACTCTCTGACACACTCCAGCACTCTCTGACACTCTAAGACACTCATTGACACTCATTGACACTCGCTGACACTCTCTGACACTCTCTATCACTCTCTGACACTCTCTGACAATCTCAGACACTCTCTAACATTCTCCATCACTATCTGACAATCTCTGACACTCTCTGACACTCTCTGACACTCTCTGTCACTCTCAGACTCTTTCCGACACTCTCGGACACTTTCTGACACTCTCGGACAGTCTCAGACACTCTCTATCACTCTCTGATACTCTCTGACATTCTCAGATACTCTCAGACACTCTCTGACACTCTCTGACACTCTTTGACACTCTCTGTCACTCTCTGATACTCTCTGACATTCTCAGACACTCTCTGACACTCTCTGACACTCTTTGACACTCTCTGTCACTCTCTGATACTCTCTGACATTCTCAGACACTCTCTGACACTCGCTGACACGCTCTGACAATCTCAGACACTCTCTGACACTCTCTATCAGTCTCCGAAACTCTCTGACACTATCAGACAATCTCAGACACTGTCAGATACTCTCTGACACTCTCTCACACTCTCTATCACACTCTATCACTCTCTGACACTCTCTGACACTCATTGACACTCTCAGACACTCTCTGACACTCTCTTTCACTCTCGATCACTCTCTGACGCTCTCTGACACTCCCTATCACTCTCTGAAACTCTCTGACATTCTCAGACACTCTCTGACACTCGCTGACACTCTCTGACAATCTCAGACACTCTCTGACACTCTCTGACACTCTCAGACAATCTCAGACACTCTCAGACTCTCTCAGACACTCTCTATCACTCTCTGACACTCTCTGACACTCTCTGACACTCTCAGACACTCTCTGACACTCTCAGACACTCTCTGACACTCTCTCACACTCTCAGACACTCTCAGACACACTCTGACACTCTCAGACACTCTCAGACACTCTCAGACACTCTCTGACACTCTCTGATACGCTCTATCACTCTCTATCACTCTCTGACACTCTCAGACACTCTCAGACACTCTCTGACACTCACAGACTCTCTCAGACACTCTCAGACACTCTCTGACACACTCTGACACTCTCAGACAATCTCTATCACTCTCTGACACTCTCTGACACTCTCAGAGACACTCATACACTCTCCATCACTCTCTGACACTCTCTGACACTCTCTATCACTCTCTGAAACTCTCTGACACTCTCTGACACTCTCTATCACTCTCTGACACTCTCAGACACTCTCAGACACTCCCTGTCACTCTCTGACACTCTCTGACACTCTCTGACACTGTCTGACACTCTCTACCACTCTCTGACACTCTCTATCACTCCCTAACACTCTCAGACTCTCTCTATCACTCTCTAACATTCTCTGACACTCTCTGACACACTCTGACATTCTCTGACACTCTCAGACACTCTCTATCACTATCTATCACTCTCTTACACTCTCAGACACTCTCAGTCACTCTCTGACCCTCTCAGACACTCTCTATCACTCTCTATCACTCTCTGACACTCTCTGACACACTCTGATAATCTCTGACACTCTCAGACAGTCTCTGACACTCTCTATCAATCTCTGTCACTCTCTGACACTCTCCATTACTCTCTATCAATCTCTATCACTCTCTATCACTCTCTGACACTCTCTGACACTCCCTGACACTCGTTGACACTCTCTGACAATCTCAGACATTCTCTGACACTCTCTATCAGTCTCTGACACTCGCAGACACTCTCTGATACTCTCGATCACTCTCTGAAACTCTCGGACACTCTCAGACAATCTCAGACACTGTCAGATACTCTCTGACACTCTCTGACACTCTCTTTCACACTCTGACACTCTCTGACACTCGCTGACACTCTCTGACACTCTCTGAAACTCTCTATCGGTCTCTGACACTCTCTGACACTCTCAGACACTCTCTGACACTCTCAGACACTCTCTATCACTCTCTGACACTCATTGACACTCTCAGACACTCTCAGACACTCTCTGACACTCTCTTTCACTCTCTATCGCTCTCTGACACTCTCTGACATTCTCAGCCACTCTCTGACACTCGGTGACACTCTCTGACAATCTCAGACACTCTCTGACACTCTCTATCCGTCTCAGACACTCGCAGACACTCTCTGATACTCTCTATCACTCTCTGAAACTCTCTGACACTCTCAGACAATCTCAGACACTGTCAAATACTCTCTGACACTCTCTGACACTCTCTATCACACTCTGACACTGTCTGACACTCGCTGACACTCTCTGACTCTCTCTATCACTTTCTGACACTCTCAGACACTCTCTATCAGTCTCTGACACTCTCTGACACTCTCAGACACTCTCTGACACTCTCAGACACTCTCTGACACTCACAGACTCTCTCAGACACTCTCAGACACTCTCTGACACACTCTGACACTCTCAGACAATCTCTATCACTCTCTGACACTCTCTGACACTCTCAGAGACACTCATACACTCTCCATCACTCTCTGACACTCTCTGACACTCTCTATTACTCTCTGACACTCTCAGACACTCTCAGACACTCTCTGACACTCTCTGATACGCTCTATCACTCTCTATCACTCTCTGACACTCTCAGACACTCTCAGACACTCTCTGACACTCACAGACTCTCTCAGACACTCTCAGACACTCTCTGACACACTCTGACACTCTCAGACAATCTCTATCACTCTCTGACACTCTCTGACACTCTCAGAGACACTCATACACTCTCCATCACTCTCTGACACTCTCTGACACTCTCTATCACTCTCTGAAACTCTCTGACACTCTCTGACACTCTCTATCACTCTCTGACACTCTCAGACACTCTCAGACACTCCCTGTCATTCTCTGACACTCTCTGACACTCTCTGACACTGTCTGACACTCTCTACCACTCTCTGACACTCTCTATCACTCCCTAACACTCTCAGACTCTCTCTATCACTCTCTAACATTCTCTGACACTCTCTGACACACTCTGACATTCTCTGACACTCTCAGACACTCTCTATCACTATCTATCACTCTCTTACACTCTCAGACACTCTCAGTCACTCTCTGACCCTCTCAGACACTCTCTATCACTCTCTATCACTCTCTGACACTCTCTGACACACTCTGATAATCTCTGACACTCTCAGACAGTCTCTGACACTCTCTATCAATCTCTGTCACTCTCTGACACTCTCCATTACTCTCTATCAATCTCTATCACTCTCTATCACTCTCTGACACTCTCTGACACTCCCTGACACTCGTTGACACTCTCTGACAATCTCAGACATTCTCTGACACTCTCTATCAGTCTCTGACACTCGCAGACACTCTCTGATACTCTCGATCACTCTCTGAAACTCTCGGACACTCTCAGACAATCTCAGACACTGTCAGATACTCTCTGACACTCTCTGACACTCTCTTTCACACTCTGACACTCTCTGACACTCGCTGACACTCTCTGACACTCTCTGAAACTCTCTATCGGTCTCTGACACTCTCTGACACTCTCAGACACTCTCTGACACTCTCAGACACTCTCTATCACTCTCTGACACTCATTGACACTCTCAGACACTCTCAGACACTCTCTGACACTCTCTTTCACTCTCTATCGCTCTCTGACACTCTCTGACATTCTCAGCCACTCTCTGACACTCGGTGACACTCTCTGACAATCTCAGACACTCTCTGACACTCTCTATCCGTCTCAGACACTCGCAGACACTCTCTGATACTCTCTATCACTCTCTGAAACTCTCTGACACTCTCAGACAATCTCAGACACTGTCAAATACTCTCTGACACTCTCTGACACTCTCTATCACACTCTGACACTGTCTGACACTCGCTGACACTCTCTGACTCTCTCTATCACTTTCTGACACTCTCAGACACTCTCTATCAGTCTCTGACACTCTCTGACACTCTCAGACACTCTCTGACACTCTCTATCAGTCTCTGACACTCTCTGACATTCTCTGTCACTTTCTGACACTCTCTGACACTCTCTGTCACTCTCTGACACTCTATGATACTCTCAGACACTGTCTGACATTCTCTATCACTCTCTGACACTGTCTGACACTCTCTGACACTCTCTGACTCACTCTATCACTTTCTGACACTCTCTGGCAATCTCTATCACTTTCTGACACTCTCAGACACTCTCTATCATTCTCTGACACTTTCTGACACTCTCAGACACTCTCTGACACTCCCTATCAGTCTCTGACACTCTCTGACATTCTCTGTCACTTTCTGACACTCTCTGACACTCTCTGTCACTCTCTGACACTCTATGATACTCTCAGACACTGTCTGACATTCTCTATCACTCTCTGACACTCTCTGACACTCTCTGACTATCTCAGACATTCTCTGACCTTCTCCATCACTATCTGTCAATTTCTGACACTCTCAGACACTTACTGACACTCTCTGACACTGTCCGACACTCTCTATCACTCTCTGACACTCTCTGACACTCGCTGACACTCTCTGACAATCTCAGACACTCTCTGACACTCTCTATCTGTCTCTGACACTCTCTGACACTGTCTGATTCTCTCTAACACTCTTCTGACACTCTCTGACACTCTCTGTCACTCTCAGACTCTTTCCCACACTCTCGGACACTCTCAGACACTCTCTATCACTCTCTGACACTCTTTGACACTCTCTATCACTCTCTGACACGCTCTGACATTCTCAGACACTCTCTGACACTCGCTGACTATCTCTGACAATCTCAGACACTCTCTGACACTCTCTATCAGTCTCTGACAATCGCAGACACTCTCTGATACTCTCTATCACTCTCTGAAACTCTCTGACACTCTCAGACAATCTCAGACACTGTCAGATACTCTCTGACACTCTCTGACACTCTCTATCACACTCTGACACTCTCTGACACTCGGTGACACTCTCTGACACTCTCTATCGGTCTCTGACACTCTGACACTCTCAGACACTCTCTGACACTCTCGGAAACTCTCCATCACTCTCTGACACTCTCTGACACTCTCAGAGACACTCATACACTCTCCATCACTCTCTGACACTCTCTGACACTCTCTATCACTCTCTGAAACTCTCTGACACTCTCTGACACTCTCTATCACTCTCTGACACTCTCAGCCACTCTCAGACACTCCCTGTCACTCTCTGACACTCTCTGACACTCTCTGACACTGTCTGACACTCTCTACCACTCTCTGACACTCTCTATCACTCCCTAACACTCTCAGACTCTCTCTATCACTCTCTAACATTCTCTGACACTCTCTGACACACTCTGACATTCTCTGACACTCTCAGACACTCTCTATCACTATCTATCACTCTCTTACACTCTCAGACACTCTCAGTCACTCTCTGACCCTCTCAGACACTCTCTATCACTCTCTATCACTCTCTGACACTCTCTGACACACTCTGATAATCTCTGACACTCTCAGACAGTCTCTGACACTCTCTATCAATCTCTGTCACTCTCTGACACTCTCCATTACTCTCTATCAATCTCTATCACTCTCTATCACTCTCTGACACTCTCTGACACTCCCTGACACTCGTTGACACTCTCTGACAATCTCAGACATTCTCTGACACTCTCTATCAGTCTCTGACACTCGCAGACACTCTCTGATACTCTCGATCACTCTCTGAAACTCTCGGACACTCTCAGACAATCTCAGACACTGTCAGATACTCTCTGACACTCTCTGACACTCTCTTTCACACTCTGACACTCTCTGACACTCGCTGACACTCTCTGACACTCTCTGAAACTCTCTATCGGTCTCTGACACTCTCTGACACTCTCAGACACTCTCTGACACTCTCAGACACTCTCTATCACTCTCTGACACTCATTGACACTCTCAGACACTCTCAGACACTCTCTGACACTCTCTTTCACTCTCTATCGCTCTCTGACACTCTCTGACATTCTCAGCCACTCTCTGACACTCGGTGACACTCTCTGACAATCTCAGACACTCTCTGACACTCTCTATCCGTCTCAGACACTCGCAGACACTCTCTGATACTCTCTATCACTCTCTGAAACTCTCTGACACTCTCAGACAATCTCAGACACTGTCAAATACTCTCTGACACTCTCTGACACTCTCTATCACACTCTGACACTGTCTGACATTCGCTGACACTCTCTGACTCTCTCTATCACTTTCTGACACTCTCAGACACTCTCTATCAGTCTCTGACACTCTCTGACACTCTCAGACACTCTCTGACACTCTCTATCAGTCTCTGACACTCTCTGACATTCTCTGTCACTTTCTGACACTCTCTGACACTCTCTGACACTCTCTGTCACTCTCTGACACTCTATGATACTCTCAGACACTGTCTGACATTCTCTATCACTCTCTGACACTGTCTGACACTCTCTGACACTCTCTGACTCACTCTATCACTTTCTGACACTCTCTGGCAATCTCTATCACTTTCTGACACTCTCAGACACTCTCTATCATTCTCTGACACTTTCTGACACTCTCAGACACTCTCTGACACTCCCTATCAGTCTCTGACACTCTCTGACACTCTCTGTCACTCTCTGACACTCTATGATACTCTCAGACACTGTCTGACATTCTCTATCACTCTCTGACACTCTCTGACACTCTCTGACTATCTCAGACATTCTCTGACCTTCTCCATCACTATCTGTCAATTTCTGACACTCTCAGACACTTACTGACACTCTCTGACACTGTCCGACACTCTCTATCACTCTCTGACACTCTCTGACACTCGCTGACACTCTCTGACAATCTCAGACACTCTCTGACACTCTCTATCTGTCTCTGACACTCTCTGACACTGTCTGATCCTCTCTAACACTCTTCTGACACTCTCTGACACTCTCTGTCACTCTCAGACTCTTTCTCACACTCTCGGACACTCTCAGACACTCTCTATCACTCTCTGACACTCTTTGACACTCTCTATCACTCTCTGACACGCTCTGACATTCTCAGACACTCTCTGACACTCGCTGACTATCTCTGACAATCTCAGACACTCTCTGACACTCTCTATCAGTCTCTGACAATCGCAGACACTCTCTGATACTCTCTATCACTCTCTATCACACTCTATCACTCTCTGACACTCTTTGACACTCTCAGACACTCTCTGACACTCTCTTTCACTCTCGATCACTCTCTGACGCTCTCTGACACTCCCTATCACTCTCTGAAACTCTCTGACATTCTCAGACACTCTCTGACACTCGCTGACACTCTCTGACAATCTCAGACACTCTCTGAAACTCTCTGACACTCTCAGACAATCTCAGACACTGTCAGATACTCTCTGACACTCTCTGACACTCTCTATCACACTCTGACACTCTCTGACACTCGGTGACACTCTCTGACACTCTCTATCGGTCTCTGACACTCTGACACTCTCAGACACTCTCTGACACTCTCGGAAACTCTCCATCACTCTCTGACACTCTCTGACACTCATTGACACTCTCAGACACTCTCTGACACTCTCTTTCACTCTCTATCACTCTCTGACACTCTCTGACACACCCTATCACTCTCTGACACTCTCTGACATTCTCAGACACTCTCTGACACTCGCTGACACCCTCCGACAATCTCAGACTCTCTCTGACACTCTCCATAAGTCACTGACACTCGCAGACACTCTCTGACACTCGCAGACACTCTCTGACAGTCTCTGACACTCTCAGACAATCTCATACACTCTCAGATACTCTCTGACACTCTCTGACACTCTCTATCACTCACTGACACTCTCTGACACACTCTGACACTCTCAGACAATCTCAGACACTCTCAGATACTCTCTGACGCTCTCTGACACTCTCCGACACTCTCTATCACTCTCTGACACTCTCTGACACTCGCTGACACTCTCTGACAATCTCAGACACTCTCTGCCACTCTCTATCAGTCTCTGACACTCGCAGACATTCTCTGATACTCTCTATCACTCTCTGAAACTCTCTGACACTCTCTGACAATCTCAGACACTGTCAGGTACTCTCTGACACTCTCTGACACTCTCTATCATACTCTGACACTCTTTGACACTCGCTGACACTCTCTGACACTCTCTGACACTATCGATCTCTGACACTCTCTGAAACTCTCAGACACTCTCTGACACTCTCGGAAACTCTCTATCACTCTCTGACACTCTCTGACACTAATTGACACTCTCAGACGCTCTCTGACACTCTCTTTCACTCTCTATCACTCTCTGACACTCTCTGACACTCCCTATCACTCTCTGACACTCTCTGTCACTCTCAGACTCTTTCTGACACTCTCGGACACTCTCAGACACTCTCTATCACTCTCTGACACTCTTTGACACTCTCTATCACTCTCTGACACTCTCCGACATTCTCAGACACTCTCTGACACTCGCTGACAATCTCAGACACTCTCTGACACTCTCTATCAGTCTCTGACACTCGCAGACCTTCTTTGATACTCTCTATCACTCTCTGAAACTCTCTGACACTCTCTGACAATCTCAGACACTGTCAGGTACTCTCTGACACTCTCTGACACTCTCTATCACACTCTGACACTCTTTGACACTCGCTGACACTCTCTGACACTCTCTGACACTATCGGTCTCTGACACTCTCTGACACTCTCAGACACTAATTGACACTCTCAGACGCTCTCTGACACTCTCTTTCACTCTCTATCACTCTCTGACACTCTCTGACACTCCCTATCACTCTCTGACACTCTTTGACATTCTCAGACACTCTCTGACACTCTCTGACAATCTCAGACACTCTCTGACACTCTCTATCATTCTCTGAAACTCGCAGACACTCTCTGACGCTCGCAGACACTCTCTGACACACTCTGACACTCTCAGACAATCTCAGACACTCTCAGATACTCTCTGACACTCTCTGACACTCTCTGTCACTCGCTGACACTCTCTGACACACTCTGAGACTCTCAGACAATCTCAGACAATCTCAGACACTCTCAGATACTCTATGGCACTCTCTGACACTCTCGATCACTCTCTGACACTCTCTGACACACTCTAGCACTCTCTGACACTCTAAGACCCTCATTGACACTCTCAGACACTCTCTGACACTCTCTAACACTCTCTGACACTCTCTATCTCTCTCTGACACTCTCTGACTCTCTCGGACTCTCTCTGAAACTCTCTGACACTCATTGACACTCTCTGAAACTCTCTGACACTCTCTGTCAGTCTCTGACACTCTATGACACTCTCAGGCACTGTCTGACATTCTCTATTACTCTCTGACACTCTCTGACACTCTCTGACACTCTCTGACAATCTCAGACACTCTCTGACATTCTCCATCACTATCTGACAATTGCTGACACTCTCAGACACTCTCTGACACTCTCTGACACTCTCCGACACTCTCTATCACTCTCTGACACTCTCTGACACTCGCTGACACTCTCTGACAATCTCAGACACTCTCTGACCCTCTCTATCAGTCTCTGACACTCTCTGACACTGTCTGACTCTCTCTAACACTCTGTGACACTCTGTGATACTCTCTGTCACTCTCAGACACTCTCTGACACTCTCGATCACTCTCTGACACACTGTAGCACTCTCTGACACTCGAAGACACTCATTGACACTCTCAGACACTCTCTATCACTCTCTGACACTCTTTGACACTCTCTATCACTCTCTGACACTCCCTGACATTCTCAGACACTCTCTGACACTCTCTGACGCTCTCTGACAATCTCAGACACTCTCTATCAGTCTCAGACTCTCGCAGACACTCTCTGATACTCTCTATCACTCTCTGAAACTCTCTGACACTCTCAGACAATCTCAGACACTGTCAGATACTCTCTGACACTCTCTGACACTCTCTATCACACTCTGACACTCTCTGACACTCGCTGACACTCCTGACACTCTCTGACACTCTCTATCGGTCTCTGACACTCTCTGACACTCTCAGACACTCTCTGACACTCTCGGAAACTCTCTATCACTCTCAAACACTCTCTGACACTTTCTGACACTCTCGGACACTCTCTGACTCTCTCTATCACTTTCTGACACTCTCTGACACTCTCTATCACTTTCTGACACTCTCAGAATCTCTCTATCAATCTCTGACACTCTCTGACACTCTCAGACACTCATTGACACTCTCTATCAGTCTCTGACACTCTCTGACATTCTCTATCACTTTCTGACACTCTCTGACACTCTCTGTCACTCTCTGACACTCTATGATACTCTGAGACACTGTCTGACATTCTCTATCACTCTCTGACACTCTCAGACACTCTCAGAAACTCTCAGACAGTCTCTGACACTCTCTGACACTCTCTGACACTCTCTGTCACTCTCTGACACTCGATGATACTCTCAGACACTGTCTGACATTCTCTATCACTCTCTGACACTCTCTGACACTCTCTGACAATCTCAGACACTCTCTGACATTCTTCATCACTATCTGACAATTTCTGACACTCTCAGACTCTCTCTGACATTCTCTGACACTCTCCGACACTCTCTATCACTCTCTGACACTCGCTGACACTCTCTGACAATCTCAGACACTCTCTGACACTCTCTATCTGTCTCTGACACTCTCTTTCACTCTCTATCACTGTCTGACTCACTCTAACACGCTTCTGACACTCTCTGACACTCTCTGTCACTCTCAGACTCTTTCTGACACTCTCGGACACTCTCAGACACTCTCTATCACTCTCTGACACTCTTTGACACTCTCTATCACTCTCTGACACTCTCTGACATTCTCAGACACTCTCTGACACTCGCTGACACTCTCTGACAATCTCAGACACTCTCTGACACTCTCTATCAGTCTCTGACACTCGCAGACACTCTCTGATACTCTCTATGACTCTCTGAAACTCTCGGACACTCTCAGACAATCTCAGACACTGTCAGATACTCTCTGACACTCTCTGACACTCTCTTTCACACTCTGACACTCTCTGACACTCGCTGACACTCTCTGACACTCTCTGAAACTCTCTATCGGTCTCTGACACTCTCTGACACTCTCAGACACTCTCTGACACTCTCGGAAACTCTCTATCACTCTCTGACACTCTCTGACACTCATTTACACTCTCAGACACTCTCTGACACTCTCTTTCACTCTCTATCGCTCTCTGACACTCTCTGACACTCCCTATCACTCTCTGACACTCTCTGACATTCTCAGACACTCTCTGACACTCGCTGACACTCTCTGACAATCGCAGACACTCTCTGACACTCTCTTTCAGTCTCTGACACTCGCAGACACTCTCTGACACTCTCTGACACTCTCAGACAATCTCAGACACTCTCAGATACTCTGTGACACTCTCCGACACTCTCGATCACTCTCTGACACTCTCTGACACACTCTGACACTCTCAGACAATCTCAGACACTGTCAGATACTCTCTGACACTCTCTGACACTCTCGATCACTCTCTGACACTCTCTGACACACTCTAGCACTCTCTGACACTCTAAGACACTCATTGACACTCATTGACACTCTCAGACACTCTCTGACACTCTCTATCACTCTCTGACACTCTCTGACACTCTCTAACATTCTCCATCACTATCTGACAATCTCTGACACTCTCTGACACTCTCTGACACTCTCTGACACTCTCTGTCACTCTCAGACTCTTTCCGACACTCTCGGACACTTTCTGACACTCTCGGACAGTCTCAGACACTCTCTATCACTCTCTGATACTCTCTGACATTCTCAGATACTCTCAGACACTCTCTGACACTCTCTGACACTCTTTGACACTCTCTGTCACTCTCTGATACTCTCTGACATTCTCAGACACTCTCTGACACTCTCTGACACTCTTTGACACTCTCTGTCACTCTCTGATACTCTCTGACATTCTCAGACACTCTCTGACACTCGCTGACACGCTCTGACAATCTCAGACACTCTCTGACACTCTCTATCAGTCTCTGAAACTCTCTGACACTATCAGACAATCTCAGACACTGTCAGATACTCTCTGACACTCTCTCACACTCTCTATCACACTCTATCACTCTCTGACACTCATTGACACTCTCAGACACTCTCTGACACTCTCTTTCACTCTCGATCACTCTCTGACGCTCTCTGACACTCCCTATCACTCTCTGAAACTCTCTGACATTCTCAGACACTCTCTGACACTCGCTGACACTCTCTGACAATCTCAGACACTCTCTGACACTCTCAGACAATCTCAGACACTCTCAGATACTCTCTGACACTCTCTGACACTCTCGATCAATCTCTGACACTCTCTGACACACTCTAGCACTCTCTGACACCCGAAGACACTCTCCGACACTCTCAGACACTGTCTGACACTCTCTATCACTCTCTGACACTCTCTGACACTCTCACACTCTCTCTGACATTCTCACACACTCTCTGACGCTCTCTGACATTCTCAGACACTCTCTGACACTCTCTGACACTCTCAGACACACTCTGTCACTCTCTGACACTCTCAGACAGTCTCAGACAATCTCTGACACTCTCAGACATTCTCTGACACTCTCTGACACTCTCAGACGCTCTCTGACACTCTCTGTCACTCTCTGTCACTCTCTGACACTGTCAGACACTCTCTAAAACTCTCTGACTATCTCAGAATCTCTCAGACGTTCTCTATCACTCTCTGACACTGTCTGACGCTCTCAGAAGCTCTCTGTCACTCTCTGACACTCTCCATTAGTCTCTGACAGTCTCTGACGCTCTCAGAAACTCTCTGTCACTCTCTGACACTCTCTGACAATCTCTATGAGCCTCTGACACTCTCTGACACTCTCTGAAACTCTCTGACACTCTCAGACAATCTCAGGCACTCTCTGACACTCTCTGACAATCTCTGACACTCTCTGACACTCACAGACACTCTCAGACACGCTCTGATACTGTCTGACACTCTCAGTCACTCTCTGACATCTCTGAGACTCTCAGACACTGTCTGACATTCTCTATCACTCTCTGACACTCTCTGACAATCTCGGACACTCTCTGACACCCACTGACACTCTCTGTCACTCTCAAACACTCTCTGACACTGTCTGACACTCTCTGACACTCTCTGACTCTCTCTATCACTTTCTGACACTCTCTGACACTCTCTATCACTTTCTGACACTCTCAGACACTCTCCATCAGTCTCTGACACTCTCTGACACTCCCAGACATTCTCTGACACTATCAGTCTCTGACACTCTCTGACATTCTCTATCACTTTCTGACACTCTCTGACACTCTGTCACTCTCTGACACTCTATGATACTCTGAGACACTGTCTGACATTCTCTATCACTCTCTGACACTCTCAGACACTCTCAGAAACTCTCAGACAGTCTCTGACACTCTCTGACACTCTCTGTCACTTTCTGACACTCGATGATACTCTCAGACACTGTCTGACATTCTCTATCACTCTCTGACACTCTCTGACACTGTCTGACACTCTCTGACACTCTCTGACTCTCTCTATCACTCTCTGATACTCTCTGACATTCTCAGACACTCTCTGACACTCGCTGACACGCTCTGACAATCTCAGACACTCTCTGACACTCTCTATCAGTCTCTGAAACTCTCTGACACTATCAGACAATCTCAGACACTGTCAGATACTCTCTGACACTCTCTCACACTCTCTATCACACTCTATCACTCTCTGACACTCATTGACACTCTCAGACACTCTCTGACACTCTCTTTCACTCTCGATCACTCTCTGACGCTCTCTGACACTCCCTATCACTCTCTGAAACTCTCTGACATTCTCAGACACTCTCTGACACTCGCTGACACTCTCTGACAATCTCAGACACTCTCTGACACTCTCTGACACTCTCAGACAATCTCAGACACTCTCAGATACTCTCTGACACTCTCTGACACTCTCGATCAATCTCTGACACTCTCTGACACACTCTAGCACTCTCTGACACCCGAAGACACTCTCCGACACTCTCAGACACTGTCTGACACTCTCTATCACTCTCTGACACTCTCTGACACTCTCATACTCTCTCTGACATTCTCACACACTCTCTGACACTCTCTGACATTCTCAGACACTCTCTGACACTCTCTGACACTCTCTGACACTCTCTGACACACTCTGTCACTCTCTGACACTCTCAGACAGTCTCAGACAATCTCTGACACTCTCAGACATTCTCTGACACTCTCTGACACTCTCAGACGCTCTCTGACACTCTCTGTCACTCTCTGTCACTCTCTGACACTGTCAGACACTCTCTAAAACTCTCTGACTATCTCAGAATCTCTCAGACGTTCTTTATCACTCTCTGACACTGTCTGACGCTCTCAGAAGCTCTCTGTCACTCTCTGACACTCTCCATTAGTCTCTGACAGTCTCTGACGCTCTCAGAAACTCTCTGTCACTCTCTGACACTCTCTGACAATCTCTATGAGCCTCTGACACTCTCTGACACTCTCTGAAACTCTCTGACACTCTCAGACAATCTCAGGCACTCTCAGATACTCTCTGACACTCTCTGACACTCTCGATCAATCTCTGACACTCTCTGACACACTCTAGCACTCTCTGACACCCGAAGACACTCTCCGACACTCTCAGACACTGTCTGACACTCTCTATCACTCTCTGACACTCTCTGACACTCTCATACTCTCTCTGACATTCTCACACACTCTCTGACACTCTCTGACATTCTCAGACACTCTCTGACACTCTCTGACACTCTCTGACACTCTCTGACACACTCTGTCACTCTCTGACACTCTCAGACAGTCTCAGACAATCTCTGACACTCTCAGACATTCTCTGACACTCTCTGACACTCTCAGACGCTCTCTGACACTCTCTGTCACTCTCTGTCACTCTCTGACACTGTCAGACACTCTCTAAAACTCTCTGACTATCTCAGAATCTCTCAGACGTTCTCTATCACTCTCTGACACTGTCTGACGCTCTCAGAAGCTCTCTGTCACTCTCTGACACTCTCCATTAGTCTCTGACAGTCTCTGACGCTCTCAGAAACTCTCTGTCACTCTCTGACACTCTCTGACAATCTCTATGAGCCTCTGACACTCTCTGACACTCTCTGAAACTCTCTGACACTCTCAGACAATCTCAGGCACTCTCTGACACTCTCTGACAATCTCTGACACTCTCTGACACTCACAGACACTCTCAGACACGCTCTGATACCGTCTGACACTCTCTGTCACTCTCTGACATCTCTGAGACTCTCAGACACTGTCTGACATTCTCTATCACTCTCTGACACTCTCTGACAATCTCGGACACTCTCTGACACCCACTGACACTCTCTGTCACTCTCAAACACTCTCTGACACTGTCTGACACTCTCTGACACTCTCTGACTCTCTCTATCACTTTCTGACACTCTCTGACACTCTCTATCACTTTCTGACACTCTCAGACACTCTCCATCAGTCTCTGACACTCTCTGACACTCCCAGACACACTCTGACACTATCAGTCTCTGACACTCTCTGACATTCTCTATCACTTTCTGACACTCTCTGACACTCTCTGTCACTCTCTGACACTCTATGATACTCTGAGACACTGTCTGACATTCTCTATCACTCTCTGACACTCGATGATACTCTCAGACACTGTCTGACATTCTCTATCACTCTCTGACACTCTCTGACACTCTCTGTCACTCTCTGACACTCGATGATACTCTCAGACACTGTCTGACATTCTCTATCACTCTCTGACACTCTCTGACACTCTCTGTCACTCTCTGACACTCGATGATACTCTCAGACACTGTCTGACATTCTCTATCACTCTCTGACACTCTCTGACACTCTCACACTCTCTCTGACATTCTCACACACTCTCTGACACTCTCTGACATTCTCAGACACTCTCTGACACTCTCTGACACTCTCTGACACACTCTGTCACTCTCTGACACTCTCAGACAGTCTCAGACAATCTCTGACACTCTCAGACATTCTCTGACACTCTCTGACACTCTCAGACGCTCTCTGACACTCTCTGTCACTCTCTGTCACTCTCTGACACTGTCAGACACTCTCTAAAACTCTCTGACTATCTCAGAATCTCTCAGACGTTCTTTATCACTCTCTGACACTGTCTGACGCTCTCAGAAGCTCTCTGTCACTCTCTGACACTCTCCATTAGTCTCTGACAGTCTCTGACGCTCTCAGAAACTCTCTGTCACTCTCTGACACTCTCTGACAATCTCTATGAGCCTCTGACACTCTCTGACACTCTCTGAAACTCTCTGACACTCTCAGACAATCTCAGGCACTCTCTGACACTCTCTGACAATCTCTGACACTCTCTGACACTCACAGACACTCTCAGACACGCTCTGATACTGTCTGACACTCTCTGTCACTCTCTGACATCTCTGAGACTCTCAGACACTGTCTGACATTCTCTATCACTCTCTGACACTCTCTGACAATCTCGGACACTCTCTGACACTCTCTGACTCTCTCTATCACTTTCTGACACTCTCTGACACTCTCTATCACTTTCTGACACTCTCAGACACTCTCCATCAGTCTCTGACACTCTCTGACACTCTCAGACACTCTCTGACACTGTCTGACACTCTCTGACACTCTCTGACTCTCTCTATCACTTTCTGACACTCTCTGACACTCTCTATCACTTTCTGACACTCTCAGACACTCTCCATCAGTCTCTGACACTCTCTGACACTCTCAGACACTCTCTGACACTCTCTATCAGTCTCTGACACTCTCAGACACTCTCTGACACTCTCTATCAGTCTCTGACACTCTCTGACATTCTCTATCACTTTCTGACACTCTCTGACACTCTCTGACACTCTCTGTCACTCTCTGACACTCTATGATACTCTGAGACACTGTCTGACATTCTCTTTCACTCTCTGACACTCAGACACTCTCAGAAACTCTCAGACTGTCTCTGACACTCTCTGACACTCTCTGTCACTCTCTGACACTCGATGATACTCTCAGACACTGTCTGACACTCGCTGACACTCTCTGACAATCTCAGACACTCTCTGACACTCTCTGACACTCTCAGACAATCTCAGACACTCTCAGATACTCTCTGACACTCTCTGACACTCTCGATCAATCTCTGACACTCTCTGACACACTCTAGCACTCTCTGACACCCGAAGACACTCTCCGACACTCTCAGACACTGTCTGACACTCTCTATCACTCTCTGACACTCTCTGACACTCTCACACTCTCTCTGACATTCTCACACACTCTCTGACACTCTCTGACATTCTCAGACACTCTCTGACACTCTCTGACACTCTCTGACACACTCTGTCACTCTCTGACACTCTCAGACAGTCTCAGACAATCTCTGACACTCTCAGACATTCTCTGACACTCTCTGACACTCTCAGACGCTCTCTGACACTCTCTGTCACTCTCTGTCACTCTCTGACACTGTCAGACACTCTCTAAAACTCTCTGACTATCTCAGAATCTCTCAGACATTCTCTATCACTCTCTGACACTGTCTGACGCTCTCAGAAGCTCTCTGTCACTCTCTGACACTCTCCATTAGTCTCTGACAGTCTCTGACGCTCTCAGAAACTCTCTGTCACTCTCTGACAATCTCTATGAGCCTCTGACACTCTCTGACACTCTCTGAAACTCTCTGACACTCTCAGACAATCTCAGGCACTCTCCGACACTCTCAGACACTGTCTGACACTCTCTGACACTCTCACACTCTCTCTGACATTCTCACACACTCTCTGACACTCTCTGACATTCTCAGACACTCTCTGACACTCTCTGACACTCTCTGACACACTCTGTCACTCTCTGACACTCTCAGACAGTCTCAGACAATCTCTGACACTCTCAGACATTCTCTGACACTCTCTGACACTCTCAGACGCTCTCTGACAGTCTCTGTCACTCTCTGTCACTCTCTGACACTGTCAGACACTCTCTAAAACTCTCTGACTATCTCAGAATCTCTCAGACGTTCTTTATCACTCTCTGACACTGCCTGACGCTCTCAGAAGCTCTCTGTCACTCTCTGACACTCTCCATTAGTCTCTGACAGTCTCTGACGCTCTCAGAAACTCTCTGTCACTCTCTGACACTCTCTGACAATCTCTATGAGCCTCTGACACTCTCTGACACTCTCTGAAACTCTCTGACACTCTCAGACAATCTCAGGCACTCTCTGACACTCTCTGACAATCTCTGACACTCTCTGACACTCACAGACACTCTCAGACACGCTCTGATACTGTCTGACACTCTCTGTCACTCTCTGACATCTCTGAGACTCTCAGACACTGTCTGACATTCTCTATCACTCTCTGACACGCTCTGACAATCTCGGACACTTTCTGACACTCTCTGACACTCTCTATCACTTTCTGACACTCTCAGACACTCTCCATCAGTCTCTGACACTCTCTGACACTCTCAGACACTCTCTGACACTGTCTGACACTCTCTGACAATCTCTGACTCTCTCTATCACTTTCTGACACTCTCTGACACTCTCTATCACTTTCTGACACTCTCAGACACTCTCCATCAGTCTCTGACACTCTCTGACACTCTCAGACACTCTCTGACACTCTCTATCAGTCTCTGACACTCTCAGACACTCTCTGACACTCTCTATCAGTCTCTGACACTCTCTGACATTCTCTATCACTTTCTGACACTCTCTGACACTCTCTGACACTCTCTGTCACTCTCTGACACTCTATGATACTCTGAGACACTGTCTGACATTCTCTATCACTCTCTGACACTCTCAGACACTCTCAGAAACTCTCAGACTGTCTCTGACACTCTCTGACACTCCCTGTCACTCTCTGACACTCGATGATACTCTCAGACACTGTCTGACATTCTCTATCACTCTCTGACACTCTCTGACACTGTCTGACACTCTCTGACACTCTCTGACTCTCTCTATCACTTTCTGACACTCTCTGACACTCTCTGACACTCTATGATAATCTCAGACACTGTCTGACTTTCTCCATCACTCTCTGACACTAATTGACACTCTCAGACACTCTCTGACACTCTCTTTCACTCTCTATCACTCTCTGACACTCTCTGACACTCCCTATCACGCTCTGACACTCTCTTTCACTCTCTATCACTGTCTGACTCTCGCTAACACGCTTCTGACACTCTCTGACACTCTCTGTCACTCTCAGACTCTTTCTGACACTCTCGGACACTCTCAGACACTCTGTATCACTCTCTGACACTCTTTGACACTCTCGATCACTCTCTGACACTCTCTGACATTCTCAGACACTCTCTGACACTCGCTGACACTCTCTGACAATCTCAGACACTCTCTGACACTCTCTATCAGTCTCTGACACTCGCAGACACTCTCTGATACTCTCTATCACTCTCTGAAACTCTCTGACACTCACTGACACTCTCAGACACTCTCTGACACTCTTTGTCATTCGCTGACACTCTCTGACTCGCTGTGACACTCTCAGACACTCTCTGACTCTCTCTGACACTCTCTATCAATCTCTGACACTCTCTGACAGTCTCAGACAGTCTCTATCACTCTCAGACACTCTCTGACACACTCTGACACTCTCAGACAATCTCAGACACTGTCAGATACTCTCTGACACTCTCTGACACTCTCGATCACTCTCTGACACTCTCTGGCACACTCTAGCAGTCTCTGACACTCTAAGACACTCATTGACACTCATTGACACTCTCAGACACTCTCTGACACTCTCTATCACTCTCTGACACTCTCTATCTCTCTCTGACACTCTATGATGCTCTCTGACACTCATTGACACTCTCTGACACTCTCTGACACTCTCTGTCACTCTCTGACACTCTATGATACTCTCAGACACTGTCTGACATTCTCTATCACTCTCTGACACTCTCTGACACTCTCTGACAATCTCAGACACTCTCTGACATTCTCCATCACTATCTGACAATCTCAGACACTCTCAGACACTCTCTGACACTCTCAGACACTCTCTATCACTCTCTGACACTCTTTGACACTCTCTATCACTCTCTGATACTCTCTGACATTCTCAGACACTCTCTGACACTCGCTGACACGCTCTGACAATCTCAGACATTCTCTGACACTCACTATCAGTCTCTGAAACTCTCTGACACTATCAGACAATCTCAGACACTGTCAGATACTCTCTGACACTCTCTCACAATCTCTATCACACTCTATCACTCTCTGACACTCTCTGACACTCTCTGACAATCTCGGACACTCTCTGACACTGTCTGACACTCTCTGACTCTCTCTATCACTTTCTGACACTCTCTGACACTCTCTATCACTTTCTGACACTCTCAGACACTCTCTATCAGTCTCTGACACTGTCAGACACTCTCTATCAGTCTCTGAAACTCTCTGACACTATCAGACAATCTCAGACACTGTCAGATACTCTCTGACACTCTCTCACAATCTCTATCACACTCTATCACTCTCTGACACTCTCTGACACTCTCTGACAATCTCGGACACTCTCTGACACTGTCTGACACTCTCTGACACTCTCTGACTCTCTCTATCACTTTCTGACAATCTCAGGCACTCTCTATCACTCTCTGACATTCTCAGACACTCTCTGACACTCGCTGACACGCTCTGACAATCTCAGACATTCTCTGACACTCTCTATCAGTCTCTGAAACTCTCTGACACTATCAGACAATCTCAGACACTGTCAGATACTCTCTGACACTCTCTCACAATCTCTATCACACTCTATCACTCTCTGACACTCTCTGACACTCTCTGACAATCTCGGACACTCTCTAACACTTTCTGACACTCTCTGACACTCTCTGAAACTCTCTGACACTCTCAGACAATCTCAGACACTGTCTGACATTCTCCATCACTCTCTGACACTAATTGATACTCTCAGACACTCTCTGACACTCTCTTTCACTCTCTATCACTCTCTGACACTCGCTGACACTCCCTATCACTCTCTGACACTCTCTTTCACTCTCTATCACTGTCTGACTCTCTCCAACACGCTTCTGACACTCTCTGACAATCTCTGTCACTCTCAGACTCTTTCTGACACTCTTGGACACTCTCAGACACTCTCTATCACTCTCTGACACTGTCTGACACTCTCTGACACTCTCTGACACTCTCAGACACACTCTGTCACTCTCTGACAATCTCTGACACTCTCTGACAGTCTCAGTCACTCTCTGACACTCTCTATCACTCTCTGACAATCTCTGACACTCTCTGACACTCTCAGACACTGTATGACACTCTCTAACTCTCTCTGACACTCTCAGACACTCTCAGACACTCTCAGACACTCTCTGACACTCTCAGACCCTCTCAGGCATTCTCTGACAATGTCTGACACTCTCAGACACTGGCTGACACTCTCTATCACTCTCTGACACTCTCGGACACTGGCTGACACTCTCTATCACTCTCTGACACTCTCTGACACTCTCACACACTCTCTGACACTCTCTGACTCTCTCTATCACTTTCTGACACTCTCTGACACTCTCTATCACTTTCTGACACTCTCAGACACTCTCCATCAGTCTCTGACACTCTCTGACACTCTCAGACACTCTCTGACACTCTCTATCAGTCTCTGACACTCTCTGACATTCTCTATCACTTTCTGACACTCTCTGACACTCTCTGTCACTCTCTGACACTCTATGATACTCTCAGACACTGTCTGACATTCTCTATCACTCTCTGACACTCTCAGACACTCTCAGAAACTCTCAGACAGTCTCTGACACTCTCTGTCACTCTCTGACACTCGATGATACTCTCAGACACTGTCTGACATTCTCTATCACTCTCTGACACTCTCTGACACTGTCTGACACTCTCTGACACTCTCTGACTCTCTCTATCACTTTCTGACACTCTCTGACACTCTCTATCACTTTCTGACACTCTCAGACACTCTCTATCAGTCTCTGACACTCTCTAACACTTTCTGACACTCTCTGACACTCTCTGATAACCTCAGACACTGTCTGACATTCTCCATCACTCTCTGACACTAATTGACACTCTCAGACACTCTCTGACACTCTCTTTCACTCTCTATCACTCTCTGACACTCTCTGACACTCCCTATCACTCTCTGACACTCTCTTTCACTCTCTATCACTGTCTGACTCTCGCTAACACGCTTCTGACACTCTCTGACACTCTCTGTCACTCTCAGACTCTTTCTGACACTCTCGGACACTCTCAGACACTCTCTATCACTCTCTGACACTCTTTGACACTCTCTATCACTCTCTGACACTCTCTGACATTCTCAGACACTCTCTGACACTCGCTGACACTCTCTGACAATCTCAGACACTCTCTGACACTCTCTATCAGTCTCTGACACTCGCAGACACTCTCTGATACTCTCTATCACTCTCTGAAACTCTCTGACACTCTCTGACACTCTCAGACACACTCTGTCACTCTCTGACAATCTCTGACACTCTCTGACAGTCTCAGTCACTCTCTGACACTCTCTATCACTCTCTGACAATCTCTGACACTCTCTGACACTCTCAGACACTGTATGACACTCTCTAACTCTCTCTGACACTCTCAGACACTCTCTGACACTCTCAGACCCTCTCAGGCACTCTCTGACAATGTCTGACACTCTCAGACACTGGCTGACACTCTCTATCACTCTCTGACACTCTCAGACACTGGCTGACACTCTCTATCACTCTCTGACACTCTCAGACACTGGCTGACACTCTCTATCACTCTCTGACACTCTCTGACACTCTCACACACTCTCTGACACTCTCTGACACTCTCTGACTCTCTCTATCACTTTCTGACACTCTCTGACACTCTCTATCACTTTCTGACACTCTCAGACACTCTCCATCAGTCTCTGACACTCTCTGACACTCTCAGACACTCTCTGACACTCTCTATCAGTCTCTGACACTCTCTGACATTCTCTATCACTTTCTGACACTCTCTGACACTCTCTGTCACTCTCTGACACTCTATGATACTCTGAGACACTGTCTGACATTCTCTATCACTCTCTGACACTCTCAGACACTCTCAGAAACTCTCAGACAGTCTCTGACACTCTCTGACACTCTCTGTCACTCTCTGACACTCGATGATACTTTCAGACACTGTCTGACATTCTCTATCACTCTCTGACACTCCCTGACACTGTCTGACACTCTCTGACACTCTCTGACTCTCTCTATCACTTTCTGACACTCTCTGACACTCTCTATCACTTTCTGACACTCTCAGACACTCTCTATCAGTCTCTGACACTCTCTGACATTCTCTAACACTTTCTGACACTCTCTGACACTCTCTGATAATCTCAGACACTGTCTGACATTCTCCATCACTCTCTGACACTAATTGACACTCTCAGACTCTCTCTGACACTCTCTGACACTCTCTTTCACTCTCTATCACTCTCTGACACTCTCTGACACTCCCTATCACTCTCTGACACTCTCTTTCACTCTCTATCACTGTCTGACTCTCGCTAACACGCTTCTGACACTCTCTGACACTCTCTGTCACTCTCAGACTCTTTCTGACACTCTCGGACACTCTCAGACACTCTCTATCACTCTCTGACACTCTGTGACACTCTCTATCACTCTCTGACACTCTCTGACATTCTCAGACACTCTCTGACACTCTCTGACACTCGCTGACACTCTCTGACAATCTCAGACACTCTCTGACACTCTCTATCAGTCTCTGACACTCGCAGACACTCTCTGATACTCTCTATCACTCTCTGAAAATCTCTGACACTCACTGACACTCTCAGACACTCTCTGACACTCTTTGTCAATCGCTGACACTCTCTGACTCGCTGTGACACTCTCAGACACTCTCTGACTCTCTCTGACACTCTCTATCAATCTCTGACACTCTCTGACAGTCTCAGACAGTCTCTATCACTCTCAGACACTCTCTGACACACTCTGACACTCTCAGACAATCTCAGACACTGTCAGATACTCTCTGACACTCTCTGACACTCTCGATCACTCTCTGACACTCTCTGACACTCTCTGACAATCTCAGACACTCTCTGACATTCTCCATCACTATCTGACAATCTCTGACACTCTCTGACACTCTCTGACACTCTCTGTCACTCTCAGACTCTTTCCGACACTCTCGGACACTTTCTGACACTCTCGGACAGTCTCAGACACTCTCTATCACTCTCTGATACTCTCTGACATTCTCAGATACTCTCAGACACTCTCTGACACTCTCGGACACTCTTTGACACTCTCTGACACTCTCAGATACTCTCTGACACTCTCTGACACTCTCGATCAATCTCTGACACTCTCTGACACCCTCTAGCACTCTCTGACACCCGAAGACACTCTCCGACACTCTCAGACACGGTCTGACACTCTCTATCACTCTCTGACACTCTCTGACACTCTCACACTCTCTCTGACATTCTCACACACTCTCTGACACTCTCTGACATTCTCAGACACTCTCTGACACTCTCTGACACTCTCTGACACACTCTGTCACTCTCTGACACTCTCAGACAGTCTCAGACAATCTCTGACACTCTCAGACATTCTCTGACACTCTCTGACACTCTCAGACGCTCTCTGACACTCTCTGTCACTCTCTGTCACTCTCTGACACTGTCAGACACTCTCTAAAACTCTCTGACTATCTCAGAATCTCTCAGACGTTCTTTATCACTCTCTGACACTGTCTGACGCTCTCAGAAGCTCTCTGTCACTCTCTGACACTCTCCATTAGTCTCTGACAGTCTCTGACGCTCTCAGAAACTCTCTGTCACTCTCTGACACTCTCTGACAATCTCTATGAGCCTCTGACACTCTCTGACACTCTCTGAAACTCTCTGACACTCTCAGACAATCTCAGGCACTCTCCGACACTCTCAGACACTGTCTGACACTCTCTGACACTCTCACACTCTCTCTGACATTCTCACACACTCTCTGACACTCTCTGACATTCTCAGACACTCTCTGACACTCTCTGACACTCTCTGACACACTCTGTCACTCTCTGACACTCTCAGACAGTCTCAGACAATCTCTGACACTCTCAGACATTCTCTGACACTCTCTGACACTCTCAGACGCTCTCTGACACTCTCTGTCACTCTCTGTCACTCTCTGACACTGTCAGACACTCTCTAAAACTCTCTGACTATCTCAGAATCTCTCAGACGTTCTTTATCACTCTCTGACACTGTCTGACGCTCTCAGAAGCTCTCTGTCACTCTCTGACACTCTCCATTAGTCTCTGACAGTCTCTGACGCTCTCAGAAACTCTCTGTCACTCTCTGACACTCTCTGACAATCTCTATGAGCCTCTGACACTCTCTGACACTCTCTGAAACTCTCTGACACTCTCAGACAATCTCAGGCACTCTCTGACACTCTCTGACAATCTCTGACACTCTCTGACACTCACAGACACTCTCAGACACGCTCTGATACTGTCTGACACTCTCTGTCACTCTCTGACATCTCTGAGACTCTCAGACACTGTCTGACATTCTCTATCACTCTCTGACACTCTCTGACAATCTCGGACACTCTCTGACACTCTCTGACTCTCTCTATCACTTTCTGACACTCTCTGACACTCTCTATCACTTTCTGACACTCTCAGACACTCTCCATCAGTCTCTGACACTCTCTGACACTCTCAGACACTCTCTGACACTGTCTGACACTCTCTGACACTCTCTGACTCTCTCTATCACTTTCTGACACTCTCTGACACTCTCTATCACTTTCTGACACTCTCAGACACTCTCCATCAGTCTCTGACACTCTCTGACACTCTCAGACACTCTCTGACACTCTCTATCAGTCTCTGACACTCTCAGACACTCTCTGACACTCTCTATCAGTCTCTGACACTCTCTGACATTCTCTATCACTTTCTGACACTCTCTGACACTCTCTGACACTCTCTGTCACTCTCTGACACTCTATGATACTCTGAGACACTGTCTGACATTCTCTATCACTCTCTGACACTCTCAGACACTCTCAGAAACTCTCAGACTGTCTCTGACACTCTCTGACACTCCCTGTCACTCTCTGACACTCGATGATACTCTCAGACACTGTCTGACATTCTCTATCACTCTCTGACACTCTCTGACACTGTCTGACACTCTCTGACACTCTCTGACTCTCTCTATCACTTTCTGACACTCTCTGACACTCTCTGACACTCTATGATAATCTCAGACACTGTCTGACTTTCTCCATCACTCTCTGACACTAATTGACAATCTCAGGCACTCTCCGACACTCTCAGACACTGTCTGACACTCTCTGACACTCTCACACTCTCTCTGACATTCTCACACACTCTCTGACACTCTCTGACATTCTCAGACACTCTCTGACACTCTCTGACACTCTCTGACACACTCTGTCACTCTCTGACACTCTCAGACAGTCTCAGACAATCTCTGACACTCTCAGACATTCTCTGACACTCTCTGACACTCTCAGACGCTCTCTGACACTCTCTGTCACTCTCTGTCACTCTCTGACACTGTCAGACACTCTCTAAAACTCTCTGACTATCTCAGAATCTCTCAGACGTTCTTTATCACTCTCTGACACTGTCTGACGCTCTCAGAAGCTCTCTGTCACTCTCTGACACTCTCCATTAGTCTCTGACAGTCTCTGACGCTCTCAGAAACTCTCTGTCACTCTCTGACACTCTCTGACAATCTCTATGAGCCTCTGACACTCTCTGACACTCTCTGAAACTCTCTGACACTCTCAGACAATCTCAGGCACTCTCTGACACTCTCTGACAATCTCTGACACTCTCTGACACTCACAGACACTCTCAGACACGCTCTGATACTGTCTGACACTCTCTGTCACTCTCTGACATCTCTGAGACTCTCAGACACTGTCTGACATTCTCTATCACTCTCTGACACTCTCTGACAATCTCGGACACTCTCTGACACTCTCTGACTCTCTCTATCACTTTCTGACACTCTCTGACACTCTCTATCACTTTCTGACACTCTCAGACACTCTCCATCAGTCTCTGACACTCTCTGACACTCTCAGACACTCTCTGACACTGTCTGACACTCTCTGACACTCTCTGACTCTCTCTATCACTTTCTGACACTCTCTGACACTCTCTATCACTTTCTGACACTCTCAGACACTCTCCATCAGTCTCTGACACTCTCTGACACTCTCAGACACTCTCTGACACTCTCTATCAGTCTCTGACACTCTCAGACACTCTCTGACACTCTCTATCAGTCTCTGACACTCTCTGACATTCTCTATCACTTTCTGACACTCTCTGACACTCTCTGACACTCTCTGTCACTCTCTGACACTCTATGATACTCTGAGACACTGTCTGACATTCTCTATCACTCTCTGACACTCAGACACTCTCAGAAACTCTCAGACTGTCTCTGACACTCTCTGACACTCTCTGTCACTCTCTGACACTCGATGATACTCTCAGACACTGTCTGACACTCGCTGACACTCTCTGACAATCTCAGACACTCTCTGACACTCTCTGACACTCTCAGACAATCTCAGACACTCTCAGATACTCTCTGACACTCTCTGACACTCTCGATCAATCTCTGACACTCTCTGACACACTCTAGCACTCTCTGACACCCGAAGACACTCTCCGACACTCTCAGACACTGTCTGACACTCTCTGACACTCTCTGACACTCTCACACTCTCTCTGACATTCTCACACACTCTCTGACACTCTCTGACATTCTCAGACACTCTCTGACACTCTCTGACACTCTCTGACACACTCTGTCACTCTCTGACACTCTCAGACAGTCTCAGACAATCTCTGACACTCTCAGACATTCTCTGACACTCTCTGACACTCTCAGACGCTCTCTGACACTCTCTGTCACTCTCTGTCACTCTCTGACACTGTCAGACACTCTCTAAAACTCTCTGACTATCTCAGAATCTCTCAGACATTCTCTATCACTCTCTGACACTGTCTGACGCTCTCAGAAGCTCTCTGTCACTCTCTGACACTCTCCATTAGTCTCTGACAGTCTCTGACGCTCTCAGAAACTCTCTGTCACTCTCTGACACTCTCTGACAATCTCTATGAGCCTCTGACACTCTCTGACACTCTCTGAAACTCTCTGACACTCTCAGACAATCTCAGGCACTCTCCGACACTCTCAGACACTGTCTGACACTCTCTGACACTCTCACACTCTCTCTGACATTCTCACACACTCTCTGACACTCTCTGACATTCTCAGACACTCTCTGACACTCTCTGACACTCTCTGACACACTCTGTCACTCTCTGACACTCTCAGACAGTCTCAGACAATCTCTGACACTCTCAGACATTCTCTGACACTCTCTGACACTCTCAGACGCTCTCTGACACTCTCTGTCACTCTCTGTCACTCTCTGACACTGTCAGACACTCTCTAAAACTCTCTGACTATCTCAGAATCTCTCAGACGTTCTTTATCACTCTCTGACACTGTCTGACGCTCTCAGAAGCTCTCTGTCACTCTCTGACACTCTCCATTAGTCTCTGACAGTCTCTGACGCTCTCAGAAACTCTCTGTCACTCTCTGACACTCTCTGACAATCTCTATGAGCCTCTGACACTCTCTGACACTCTCTGAAACTCTCTGACACTCTCAGACAATCTCAGGCACTCTCTGACACTCTGACAATCTCTGACACTCTCTGACACTCACAGACACTCTCAGACACTCTCTGACACTCTCTATCAGTCTCTGACACTCTCAGACACTCTCTGACACTCTCTATCAGTCTCTGACACTCTCTGACATTCTCTATCACTTTCTGACACTCTCTGACACTCTCTGACACTCTCTGTCACTCTCTGACACTCTATGATACTCTGAGATACTGTCTGACATTCTCTATCACTCTCTGACACTCTCAGACACTCTCAGAAACTCTCAGACTGTCTCTGACACTCTCTGACACTCCCTGTCACTCTCTGACACTCGATGATACTCTCAGACACTGTCTGACATTCTCTATCACTCTCTGACACTCTCTGACACTGTCTGACACTCTCTGATACTCTCTGACTCTCTCTATCACTTTCTGACACTCTCTGACACTCTCGCCACTCTATGATAATCTCAGACACTGTCTGACTTTCTCCATCACTCTCTGACACTAATTGACACTCTCAGACACTCTCTGACACTCTCTTTCACTCTCTATCACTCTGACACTCTCTGACACTCCCTATCATGCTCTGACACTCTCTTTCACTCTCTATCACTGTCTGACTCTCGCTAACACGCTTCTGACACTCTCTGACACTCTCTGTCACTCTCTGACTCTTTCTGACACTCTCGGACACTCTCAGACACTCTGTATCACTCTCTGACACTCTTTGACACTCTCGATCACTCTCTGACACTCTCTGACATTCTCAGACACTCTCTGACACTCGCTGACACTCTCTGACAATCTCAGACACTCTCTGACACTCTCTATCAGTCTCTGACACTCGCAGACACTCTCTGATACTCTCTATCACTCTCTGAAACTCTCTGACACGCACTGACACTCTCAGACACTCTCTGACACTCTTTGTCATTCGCTGACACTCTCTGACTCGCTGTGACACTCTCAGACACTCTCTGACTCTCTCTGACACTCTCTATCAATCTCTGACACTCTCTGACAGTCTCAGACAGTCTCTATCACTCTCAGACACTCTCTGACACACTCTGACACTCTCAGACAATCTCATACACTGTCAGATACTCTCTGACACTCTCTGACACTCTCGATCACTCTCTGACACTCTCTGGCACACTCTAGCAGTCTCTGACACTCTAAGACACTCATTGACACTCATTGACACTCTCAGACACTCTCTGACACTCTCTATCACTCTCTGACACTCTCTATCTCTCTCTGACACTCTATGATGCTCTCTGACACTCATTGACACTCTCTGACACTCTCTGACACTCTCTGTCACTCTCTGACACTCTATGATACTCTCAGACACTGTCTGACATTCTCTATCACTCTCTGACACTCTCTGACACTCTCTGACAATCTCAGACACTCTCTGACATTCTCCATCACTATCTGACAAACTCAGACACTCTCAGACACTCTCTGACACTCTCAGACACTCTCTATCACTCTCTGACACTCTTTGACACTCTCTATCACTCTCTGATACTCTCTGACATTCTCAGACACTCTCTGACACTCGCTGACACGCTCTGACAATCTCAGACATTCTCTGACACTCACTATCAGTCTCTGAAACTCTCTGACACTATCAGACAATCTCAGACACTGTCAGATACTCTCTGACACTCTCTCACAATCTCTATCACACTCTATCACTCTCTGACACTCTCTGACACTCTCTGACAATCTCGGACACTCTCTGACACTGTCTGACACTCTCTGACTCTCTCTATCACTTTCTGACACTCTCTGACACTCTCTATCACTTTCTGACACTCTCAGACACTCTCTATCAGTCTCTGACACTGTCAGACACTCTCTATCAGTCTCTGAAACTCTCTGACACTATCAGACAATCTCAGACACTGTCAGATACTCTCTGACACTCTCTCACAATCTCTATCACACTCTATCACTCTCTGACACTCTCTGACACTCTCTGACAATCTCGGACACTCTCTGACACTGTCTGACACTCTCTGACACTCTCTGACTCTCTCTATCACTTTCTGACAATCTCAGGCACTCTCTATCACTCTCTGACATTCTCAGACACTCTCTGACACTCGCTGACACGCTCTGACAATCTCAGACATTCTCTGACACTTTCTGACACTCTCTGACACTCTCTGAAACTCTCTGACACTCTCAGACAATCTCAGACACTGTCTGACATTCTCCATCACTCTCTGACACTAATTGATACTCTCAGACACTCTCTGACACTCTCTTTCACTCTCTATCACTCTCTGACACTCGCTGACACTCCCTATCACTCTCTGACACTCTCTTTCACTCTCTATCACTGTCTGACTCTCTCCAACACGCTTCTGACACTCTCTGACAATCTCTGTCACTCTCAGACTCTTTCTGACACTCTTGGACACTCTCAGACACTCTCTATCACTCTCTGACACTGTCTGACACTCTATGACACTCTCTGACACTCTCAGACACACTCTGTCACTCTCTGACAATCTCTGACACTCTCTGACAGTCTCAGTCACTCTCTGACACTCTCTATCACTCTCTGACAATCTCTGACACTCTCTGACACTCTCAGACACTGTATGACACTCTCTAACTCTCTCTGACACTCTCAGACACTCTCAGACACTCTCTGACACTCTCAGACCCTCTCAGGCATTCTCTGACAATGTCTGACACTCTCAGACACTGGCTGACACTCTCTATCACTCTCTGACACTCTCAGACACTGGCTGACACTCTCTATCACTCTCTGACACTCTCTGACACTCTCACACACTCTCTGACACTCTCTGACACTCTCTGACTCTCTCTATCACTTTCTGACATTCTCTGACACTCTCTATCACTTTCTGACACTCTCAGACACTCTCCATCAGTCTCTGACACTCTCTGACACTCTCAGACACTCTCTGACACTCTCTATCAGTCTCTGACACTCTCTGACATTCTCTATCACTTTCTGACACTCTCTGACACTCTCTGTCACTCTCTGACACTCTATGATACTCTCAGACACTGTCTGACATTCTCTATCACTCTCTGACACTCTCAGACACTCTCAGAAACTCTCAGACAGTCTCTGACACTCTCTGACACTCTCTGTCACTCTCTGACACTCGATGATACTCTCAGACACTGTCTGACATTCTCTATCACTCTCTGACACTCTCTGACACTGTCTGACACTCTCTGACACTCTCTGACTCTCTCTATCACTTTCTGACACTCTCTGACACTCTCTATCACTTTCTGACACTCTCAGACACTCTCTATCAGTCTCTGACACTCTCTAACACTTTCTGACACTCTCTGACACTCTCTGATAACCTCAGACACTGTCTGACATTCTCCATCACTCTCTGACACTAATTGACACTCTCAGACACTCTCTGACACTCTCTTTCACTCTCTATCACTCTCTGACACTCTCTGACACTCCCTATCACTCTCTGACACTCTCTTTCACTCTCTATCACTGTCTGACTCTCGCTAACACGCTTCTGACACTCTCTGACACTCTCTGTCACTCTCAGACTCTTTCTGACACTCTCGGACACTCTCAGACACTCTCTATCACTCTCTGACACTCTTTGACACTCTCTATCACTCTCTGACACTCTCTGACATTCTCAGACACTCTCTGACACTCGCTGACACTCTCTGACAATCTCAGACACTCTCTGACACTCTCTATCAGTCTCTGACACTCGCAGACACTCTCTGATACTCTCTATCACTCTCTGAAACTCTCTGACACTCTCTGACACTCTCAGACACACTCTGTCACTCTCTGACAATCTCTGACACTCTCTGACAGTCTCAGTCACTCTCTGACACTCTCTATCACTCTCTGACAATCTCTGACAGTCTCTGACACTCTCAGACACTGTATGACACTCTCTAACTCTCTCTGACACTCTCAGACACTCTCTGACACTCTCAGACCCTCTCAGGCACTCTCTGACAATGTCTGACACTCTCAGACACTGGCTGACACTCTCTATCACTCTCTGACACTCTCAGACACTGGCTGACACTCTCTATCACTCTCTGACACTCTCAGACACTGGCTGACACTCTCTATCACTCTCTGACACTCTCTGACACTCTCACACACTCTCTGACACTCTCTGACACTCTCTGACTCTCTCTATCACTTTCTGACACTCTCTGACACTCTCTATCACTTTCTGACACTCTCAGACACTCTCCATCAGTCTCTGACACTCTCTGACACTCTCAGACACTCTCTGACACTCTCTATCAGTCTCTGACACTCTCTGACATTCTCTATCACTTTCTGACACTCTCTGACACTCTCTGTCACTCTCTGACACTCTATGATACTCTGAGACACTGTCTGACATTCTCTATCACTCTCTGACACTCTCAGACACTCTCAGAAACTCTCAGACAGTCTCTGACACTCTCTGACACTCTCTGTCACTCTCTGACACTCGATGATACTTTCAGACACTGTCTGACATTCTCTATCACTCTCTGACACTCTCTGACACTGTCTGACACTCTCTGACACTCTCTGACTCTCTCTATCACTTTCTGAGTCTCTCTGACACTCTCTATCACTTTCTGACACTCTCAGACACTCTCTATCAGTCTCTGACACTCTCTGACATTCTCTAACACTTTCTGACACTCTCTGACACTCTCTGATAATCTCAGACACTGTCTGACATTCTCCATCACTCTCTGACACTAATTGACACTCTCAGACTCTCTCTGACACTCTCTGACACTCTCTTTCACTCTCTATCACTCTCTGACACTCTCTGACACTCCCTATCACTCTCTGACACTCTCTTTCACTCTCTATCACTGTCTGACTCTCGCTAACACGCTTCTGACACTCTCTGACACTCTCTGTCACTCTCAGACTCTTTCTGACACTCTCGGACACTCTCAGACACTCTCTATCACTCTCTGACACTCTGTGACACTCTCTATCACTCTCTGACACTCTCTGACATTCTCAGACACTCTCTGACACTCTCTGACACTCGCTGACACTCTCTGACAATCTCAGGCACTCTCTGACACTCTCTATCAGTCTCTGACACTCGCAGACACTCTCTGATACTCTCTATCACTCTCTGAAACTCTCTGACACTCACTGACACTCTCAGACACTCTCTGACACTCTTTGTCAATCGCTGACACTCTCTGACTCGCTGTGACACTCTCAGACTCTCTCTGACTCTCTCTGACACTCTCTATCAATCTCTGACACTCTCTGACAGTCTCAGACAGTCTCTATCACTCTCAGACACTCTCTGACACACTCTGACACTCTCAGACAATCTCAGACACTGTCAGATACTCTCTGACACTCTCTGACACTCTCGATCACTCTCTGACACTCTCTGACACACTCTATCACTCTCTGACACTCTCTGACACTCTCTGACAATCTCAGACACTCTCTGACATTCTCCATCACTATCTGACAATCTCTGACACTCTCTGACACTCTCTGACACTCTCTGTCACTCTCAGACTCTTTCCGACACTCTCGGACACTTTCTGACACTCTCGGACAGTCTCAGACACTCTCTATCACTCTCTGATACTCTCTGACATTCTCAGATACTCTCAGACACTCTCTGACACTCTCTGACACTCTTTGACACTCTCTGACACTCGTTGATACTCTCTGACATTCTCAGACAATCTCAGACACTCTCAGATACTCTCTGACACTCTCTGACACTCTCGATCAATCTCTGACACTCTCTGACACCCTCTAGCACTCTCTGACACCCGAAGACACTCTCCGACACTCTCAGACACGGTCTGACACTCTCTATCACTCTCTGACACTCTCTGACACTCTCACACTCTCTCTGACATTCTCACACACTCTCTGACACTCTCTGACATTCTCAGACACTCTCTGACACTCTCTGACACTCTCTGACACACTCTGTCACTCTCTGACACTCTCAGACAGTCTCAGACAATCTCTGACACTCTCAGACATTCTCTGACACTCTCTGACACTCTCAGACGCTCTCTGACACTCTCTGTCACTCTCTGTCACTCTCTGACACTGTCAGACACTCTTTAAAACTCTCTGACTATCTCAGAATCTCTCAGACGTTCTTTATCACTCTCTGACACTGTCTGACGCTCTCAGAAGCTCTCTGTCACTCTCTGACACTCTCCATTAGTCTCTGACAGTCTCTGACGCTCTCAGAAACTCTCTGTCACTCTCTGACACTCTCTGACAATCTCTATGAGCCTCTGACACTCTCTGACACTCTCTGAAACTCTCTGACACTCTCAGACAATCTCAGGCACTCTCTGACACTCTCTGACAATCTCTGACACTCTCTGACACTCACAGACACTCTCAGACACGCTCTGATACTGTCTGACACTCTCTGTCACTCTCTGACATCTCTGAGACTCTCAGACACTGTCTGACATTCTCTATCACTCTCTGACACTCTCTGACAATCTCGGACACTCTCTGACACCCACTGACACTCTCTGACACTGTCTGACACTCTCGGACACTCTCTATCACTTTCTGACACTCTCAGACACTCTCCATCAGTCTCTGACACTCTCTGACACTCTCAGACACTCTCTGACACTCTCTATCAGTCTCTGACACTCTCTGACATTCTCTATCACTTTCTGACACTCTCTGACACTCTCTGTCACTCTCTGACACTCTATGATACTCTGAGACACTGTCTGACATTCTCTATCACTCTCTGACACTCTCAGACACTCTCAGAAACTCTCAGACAGTCTCTGACACTCTCTGACACTCTCTGTCACTCTCTGACACTCGATGATACTCTCAGACACTGTCTGACATTCTCTATCACTCTCTGACACTCTCTGACAATCTCGGACACTCTCTGACACCCACTGACACTCTCTGACACTGTCTGACACTCTCTGACACTCTCTATCACTTTCTGACACTCTCAGACACTCTCCATCAGTCTCTGACACTCTCTGACACTCTCAGACACTCTCTGACACTCTCTATCAGTCTCTGACACTCTCTGACATTCTCTATCACTTTCTGACACTCTCTGACACTCTCTGTCACTCTCTGACACTCTATGATACTCTGAGACACTGTCTGACATTCTCTATCACTCTCTGACACTCTCAGACACTCTCAGAAACTCTCAGACAGTCTCTGACACTCTCTGACACTCTCTGACACTCGATGATACTCTCAGACACTGTCTGACATTCTCTATCACTCTCTGACACTCTCTGACACTGTCTGACACTCTCTGACACTCTCTGACTCTCTCTATCACTTTCTGACACTCTCTGACACTCTCTATCACTTTCTGACACTCTCAGACACTCTCCATCAGTCTCTGACACTCTCAGACACTCTCTGACACTCTCTATCAGTCTCTGACACTGTCTGACATTCTCTAACACTTTCTGACACTCTCTGACACTCTCTGACACTCTATGATAATCTCAGACATTGTCTGACATTCTCCATCACTCTCTGACACTAATTGACACTCTCAGACACTCTCTGACACTCTCTTTCACTCTCTATCACTCTCTGACACTCTCTGACACTCCCTATCACGCTCTGACACTCTCTTTCACTCTCTATCACTGTCTGACGCTCGCTAACACGCTTCTGACACTCTCTGACACTCTCTGTCACTCTCAGACTCTTTCTGACACTCTCGGACACTCTCAGACTCTCTGTATCACTCTCTGACACTCTTTGACACTCTCTATCACTCTCTGACACTCTCTGACATTCTCAGACACTCTCTGACACTCGCTGACACTCTCTGACAATCTCAGACACTCTCTGACACTCTCTATCAGTCTCTGACACTCGCAGACACTCTCTGATACTCTCTATCACTCTCTGAAACTCTCTGACACTCACTGACACTCTCAGACACTCTCTGACACTCTTTGTCACTCGCTGACACTCTCTGACTCGCTGTGACACTCTCAGACACTCTCTGACTCTCTCTGACACTCTCGATCAATCTCTGACACTCTCTGACAGTCTCAGACAGTCTCTATCACTCTCAGACACTCTCTGACACACTCTGACACTCTCAGACAATCTCAGACACTGTCAGATACTCTCTGACACTCTCTGACACTCTCGATCACTCTCTGGCACACTCTAGCAGTCTCTGACACTCTAAGACACTCATTGACTCTCATTGACACTCTCAGACACTCTCTGACACTCTCTATCACTCTCTGACACTCTCTATCTCTCTCTGACACTCTATGATGCTCTCTGACACTCATTGACACTGTCTGACACTCTCTGACACTCTCTGTCACTCTCTGACACTCTATGATACTCTCAGACACTGTCTGACATTCTCTATCACTCTCTGACACTCTCTGACACTCTCTGACAATCTCAGACACTCTCTGACATTCTCCATCACTATCTGACAATCTCAGACACTCTCAGACACTCTCTGACACTCTCTGACACTCTCTGTCACTCTCAGACTCTTTTCGACACTCTCGGACACTTTCTGACACTCTCGGACAGTCTCAGACACTCTCTATCACTCTCTGACACTCTTTGACAATCTCTATCACTCTCTGATACTCTCTGACATTCTCAGACACTCTCTGACACTCGCTGACACGCTCTGACAATCTCAGACATTCTCTGACACTCTCTATCAGTCTCTGAAACTCTCTGACACTATCAGACAATCTCAGACACTGTCAGATACTCTCTGACACTCTCTCACAATCTCTATCACACTCTATCACTCTCTGACTCTCTCTGACACTCTCTGACAATCTCGGACACTCTCTGACACTGTCTGACACTCTCTGACACTCTCTGACTCTCTCTATCACTTTCCGACACTCTCTGACACTCTCTATCACTTTCTGACACTCTCAGACACTCTCTATCAGTCTCTGACACTCTATGACACTCTCAGACACTCTCTATCAGTCTCTGACACTTTCTGACATTCTCTAACACTTTCTGACACTCTCTGACACTCTCTGACACTCTCTGACACTCTATGATAATCTCAGACACTGTCTGACATTCTCCATCACTCTCTGACACTAATTGACACTCTCAGACACTCTCTGACACTCTCTTTCACTCTCTATCACTCTCTGACACTCGCTGACACTCCCTATCACTCTCTGACACTCTCTTTCACTCTCTATCACTGTCTGACTCTCTCCAACACGCTTCTGACACTCTCTGACACTCTCTGTCACTCTCAGACTCTTTCTGACACTCTTGGACACTCTCAGACACTCTCTATCACTCTCTGACACTCTTTGACACTCTCTATCACTCTCTGACACTCTCTGACAATCTCAGACACTCTCTGACACTCTCTATCAGTCTCTGACACTTGCAGACACTCTCTGATACTCTCTATCACTCTCTGAAACTCTCTGACACTCTCTGACACTCTCTGACTCGCTGTGACACTCTCAGACACTCTCTGACTCTCTCTGACACTCTCTATCAATCTCTGACACTCTCTGACAGTCTCAGACAGTCTCTGAAACTCTCTATCACTCTCAGACACTCTCAGACACTCTCTGACACTCGCTGACACTCTCTGACAATCTCAGACACTCTCTGACACTCTCTATCAGTCTCTGACACTCGCAGACACTCGCTGACACTCTCTGACAATCTCAGACACTCTCTGACATTCTACATCACTCTCTGAGACTCTCTGACACTCTCTATCAGTCTCTGACGCTCTCTGACACTGTCTGACTCTCTCAAACACTCTCTGACACTCTCTGACACTCTCTGTCACTCTCTGACACTCTCTGACACTCTCTGGCACTCTCTGGCACTCTCAGACACTCTCAGACACTCTCTATCTCTCCATGACTGTCCCTGACACTCTATCACTCTCTGACACTCTCTCTCACTCTCTATCACTCTCTGAAACTCTCTGACACTCTCTGACACTCTCAGACACACTCTGTCACTCTCTGACAATCTCTGACACTCTCTGACAGTCTCAGTCACTCTCTGACACTCTCTATCACTCTCTGACAATCTCTGACACTCTCTGACACTCTCAGACACTGTATGACACTCTCTAACTCTCTCTGACACTCTCAGACACTCTCAGACACTCTCTGACACTCTCAGACCCTCTCAGGCACTCTCTGACAACGTCTGACACTCTCAGACACTGGCTGACACTCTCTATCACTCTCTGACACTCTCAGACACTGGCTGACACTCTCTATCACTCTCTGACACTCTCTGACACTCTCACACACTCTCTGACACTCTCAGACTCTTTCCGACACTCTCGGACACTTTCTGACACTCTCGGACAGTCTCAGACACTCTCTATCACTCTCTGACACTCTTTGACACTCTCTATCACTCTCTGATACTCTCTGACATTCTCAGACCCTCTCTGACTCTCGCTGACATGCTCTGACACTCTCAGACACACTCTGTCACTCTCTGACAATATCTGACACTCTCTGAAAGTCTAAGTCACTCTCTGACACTCTCTATCACTCTCTGACAATCTCTGACACTCTCTGACACTCTCAGACACTGTATGACACTCTCTAACTCTCTCTGACACTCTCAGACACTCTCAGACACTCTCTGACACTCTCAGACACTCTCAGACACTCTCAGACACTCTCTGACATTCTCAGACCCTCTCTGACACTTGCTGACACGCTCTGACAATCTCAGACATTCTCTGACACTCTCTATCAGTCTCTGAAACTCTCTGACACTGTCAGATACTCTCTGACACTCTCTCACAATCTCGGACACTCTCTGACACCCACTGCCACTCTCTGACACTCTCAAACACTCTCTGACACTGTCTGACACTCTCTGACACTCTCTGACTCTATCTATCACTTTCTGACACTCTCTGACACTCTCTATCACTTTCTGACACTCTCAGACACTCTCTATCAGTCTCTGACACTCTCTGACACTCTCAGACACTCTCTATCAGTCGCTGACACTTTCTGACATTCTCTAACTCTTTCTGACACTCTCTGACACTCTCTGACACTCTCTGACACTCTATGATAATCTCAGACACTGTCTGACATTCTCCATCACTCTCTGACACTAATTGACACTCTCAGACACTCTCTGACACTCTCTTTCACTCTCTATCACTCTCTGACACTCGCTGACACTCCCTATCACTCTCTGACACTCTCTTTCACTCTCTGAAACATTCACACTCTCACACTCTCAAGCACGTTCTCATAGTCGTTTGAACATCTCTGACCCTCTCTGGCACTCTCAGACAACCTCTGACACACTCAGACACTTGCTGACACTTTCTGACACTCTCTTTGACTCTGAGAGACTCTCTGACACACTCAGACACTCTGACACTCTCTTTGACTCTCTGAAAATTCTGACACTCTGTGACACTTTCTTTGACTTCCTGAAACTCTCTGACACTCTCTGACACTCTCTGACATTGTCAGACACTGTCAGACAATCTCTGTCACTCTCTGAAACTCTCTGTCACTCTCTTTGACTCTCAGAAACTCTCCAACACTCTGTGACACTCTCTGACACTCTCAGACACACTCTGTCACTCTCTGACAATCTCTGACACTCTCTGACAGTCTCAGTCACTCTCTGACACTCTCTATCACTCTCTGACAATCTCTGACACTCTCTGACACTCTCAGACACTGTATGACACTCTCTAACTCTCTCTGACACTCTCAGACACTCTCAGACACTCTCAGACACTCTCTGACACTCTCAGACCCTCTCAGGCACTCTCTGACAACGTCTGACACTCTCAGACACTGGCTGACACTCTCTATCACTCTCTGACACTCTCAGACACTGGCTGACACTCTCTATCACTCTCTGACACTCTCTGACACTCTCACACACTCTCTGACACTCTCAGACTCTTTCCGACACTCTCGGACACTTTCTGACACTCTCGGACAGTCTCAGACACTCTCTATCACTCTCTGACACTCTTTGACACTCTCTATCACTCTCTGACAATCTCTGACACTCTCTGACACTCTCAGACACTGTATGACACTCTCTAACTCTCTCTGACACTCTCAGACACTCTCAGACACTCTCAGACACTCTCAGACACTCTCTGACATTCTCAGACCCTCTCTGACACTCGCTGACACGCTCTGACAATCTCAGACATTCTCTGACACTCTCTATCAGTCTCTGAAACTCTCTGACACTGTCAGATACTCTCTGACACTCTCTCACAATCTCGGACACTCTCTGACACCCACTGCCACTCTCTGACACTCTCAAACACTCTCTGACACTGTCTGACACTCTCTGACACTCTCTGACTCTATCTATCACTTTCTGACACTCTCTGACACTCTCTATCACTTTCTGACACTCTCAGACACTCTCTATCAGTCTCTGACACTCTCTGACACTCTCAGACACTCTCTATCAGTCGCTGACACTTTCTGACATTCTCTAACTCTTTCTGACACTCTCTGACACTCTCTGACACTCTCTGACACTCTATGATAATCTCAGACACTGTCTGACATTCTCCATCACTCTCTGACACTAATTGACACTCTCAGACACTCTCTGACACTCTCTTTCACTCTCTATCACTCTCTGACACTCGCTGACACTCCCTATCACTCTCTGACACTCTCTTTCACTCTCTGAAACATTCACACTCTCACACTCTCAAGCACGTTCTCATAGTCGTTTGAACATCTCTGACCCTCTCTGGCACTCTCAGACAACCTCTGACACACTCAGACACTTGCTGACACTTTCTGACACTCTCTTTGACTCTGAGAGACTCTCTGACACACTCAGACACTCTGACACTCTCTTTGACTCTCTGAAAATTCTGACACTCTGTGACACTTTCTTTGACTTCCTGAAACTCTCTGACACTCTCTGACACTCTCTGACATTGTCAGACACTGTCAGACAATCTCTGTCACTCTCTGAAACTCTCTGTCACTCTCTTTGACTCTCAGAAACTCTCCAACACTCTGTGACACTCTCTGACACTCTTTGTCACCCTCTGTCACTCCCTGACACTCTCTGTAACTCTCTGACTCTCTCTGACACTCTCTGAAACGCTCACACTCTCACACTCTCAAACACGGTCTCAGAGTCGTTTGAAAATCTCTGACCGTCTCTGAAACTCTCAGACAATCTCTGACACTCTCTGTCACTCTCTGAAACTCTCCGACACTCTCTGACACTCTCTGACACTCTCTGTCATTCTCTGACATTCTCTGACACTCTCTGACACTCTCAGACCACTCTGAAACTCTCTGACACTCTCTGACACTCTCTGTCACATTCTGACACATTCGGACCCTCTCTCAAACTCTCACAATCTCTCTGACACTCTCAAACACACTCTGTCACTCTCTGTCACTCTCTGTCACTCTCTGACACTCTCTGATGCTCTCAGACAATCTCAGCCAGTCTCTGACACTCTGCGTAAATCTCTAAAACTCTCTGACACTCTCTGTCACTCTCTGTCACTCTCTGACTCTCTCTGACACTCTCTGTCAGTCTCTGAAACGCACACACTCTCACAAGCACGTTCCCATAGTCGTTTGAAAATCTCTGACCCTCTCTGACGTTCTCAGACAACCTCTGACACACTCAGACTCTTTCTGCCACTTTCTGACACTCTCTTTGTCTCTCAGAGTCACTCTGACACATTCAGACACTCTGACACTCTCTTTGACTCTCTGGCACTCTCTGACACTCTCTGACACTCTCTTTGACTCTCTGAAACTCTCTGACACTCTCTGTCCCTCTCTGACACTCTCTGACACTCTCTGACACGCTCTGGCACTCTCTGACACTCTCTGACACTCTATTTGACTCTCTGAAACTCTCTGACACTCTCTGTCCCTCTCTGACACTCTCTGACACTCTCTGACACGCTCTGGCACTCTCTGACACTCTCAGACAGTCTCTGAAATTCTCTGAAATTCTCCGACACTCTCTCATACTCTCTGCCACACTCTGACACTCTCTGTCCCTCTCTGAAACTCTCACACTCTCTCTGACACTCTCTGACACATTCCGTCACTCTCTGACACTCTCTGACACTCTCTGACAGTCTCAGTCAGTCTCTGACAGTCTCCGTCAATCTCTAAAGCTCTCTGACACTCTCTGTCTCTCTCTGACACTCTCTGACACACTCTGATACCCTCTGACACTCTCTGAGAGTCTCAGTCAGTCTCTGACACTCTACGTCAATCTCCAAAACTCTCTGACACTCTCCGACTCTCTCTGACACTATCTGTCACTTCCAGAAACAATCACAATCTCACACTCTCAATCACGTTCTCATAGTCGTTTGAAAATCTCTGACCCTCTCTGGCACTCTCAGACAACCTCTGAAACACTCAGACACTTTCTGACACTTTCTGACACTCTCTTTGACTCTTACACACTCTCTGACATACTCATACACTCTCTGACTCTCTCTTTGACTCTCTGAAACACTCTGACACTCTGTGACACTCTCTTTGACTCCCAGACACTCTCAGACACTCTCTGAAACTCTCTTCGACTCTCTGAATCTCTCTCAAACTCTCTGACACTCTGTGACACTCTCTTTGACTCTCTGACACTCTGTGACACTCTCTTTTACTCTCTGAAACTCTCAGACACTCTTTGTCACTCTCTGAAACTCCCAGACAATCTCTGACACACTCTGACACTCTCTGAAACACTCTGACACTCTCTGACACTTCCTGACTCTTTCTGTCACTCTCTGAAACTCTCAGAGACTCTCTGACACTCTCTGACACTCTCTGTCACTCTCTGAAATTCTCTGACACTCTCTGTCACTCTCTGACTCTCTCTGACACTACCTGTCACTCTCTGACACACTCTGTCACTCTCTGACATTCTCTGACACTCTCTGAAACTCTCAGACAGTCTCAGTCAGTCTCTGACACTCTCCGTAAATCTCTAAATATCTCTGACACTCTCTGTCACTCTCTGTCACTCTCTGACTATCTCTGACACTCTCTGTCAATCTCTGAAACATTCACACTCTCACACTCTCAAGCACGTTCTCATAGTCGTTTGAACATCTCTGACCCTCTCAGACAACCTCTGAAACACTCAGATACTTTCTGACACTTTCTGACACTCTCTTTGACTCTCTGATCTCTCTGACACACTCAGACATTCTGACACTCTCTTTGACGCTCTGAAAATCTCTGACACTCTGTGACACTCTCTTTGACTTTCTGAAACTGTCTGAGACTCTCTGTCAATCTCTGAAACTCTCTGACACTCTCTGACACTCTCTGACACTCTCAGACAATCTCTGACACTCTCACACAATCTCTGAAACTCTCTGACACTTTCTGACACACTCTGTCACTCTCTGACACTCTCAGACAGTCTCTGAATCTATCTGAAATTCTCTGTCACTCTCTGACAGTCTCAGTCAGACTTTGACACTCTCAGTAAATCTCTAAAACTCACTGACATTCTCTGTCACTCTCTGTCACTCTCTGACTCTCTCTGACACTCTCTGTCACTCTCTGAAACACGCACACTCTCACACTCTCAAGCACGTTCTCATAGTCGTTTGAAAATCTCTGACGCTCTCTGGCACTCTCAGACAACCTGCAACACACTCACACACTTTCTGACTCTTTTTGACACTCTCTTTGACTCTCCGAGACTCTCTGACTTACTCTGACACTCTGTGACACTCTCTTTGACTCTCAGACATTCTCAGACACTCTCTGACACTCTCTTTGACTCTCTGAAACTCTCTAAAATTCTCTGACACTCTGTGACACTCTCTTTGACTCTCTGAAACTCTCTGACACTCTTTGTCACTCGGTGACACTTCCTCACACTCTCTGACACACTCTGACACTCTCTGACACACTCTGACACTCTCTGTCTCTCTCTGAAACTCGCAAAAACTGTCTGACACTCTCTGACACACTCTGTCACTCTCTGACACTCTCTGACACTCTTTGACAGTCTCTTTGACTCTGAGAAACTCTCCGACACTCTCTGACCCTCTGTGTCACTATCTGATCCTTTCTGTCACTCTGTGTCTCTCTCTGACACTCTCTGAAACACTCACACACTCACAATCTCACACACACTCTCACAGTCATTGAAAATCTCAGATCCTCTCTGGCACTCTCAGACAATCTCTGACACATTCAGACACTTTCTTTCACCAGGACTGTTGTTCCTGAGAATGTTCATCCACATCAACACCAGGGCTATTGTTCCTGAAATTGTTCATCCACATCAACACCAGGGCTATTGTTTCTGAGACTGTTCATCCACATCAACACTAGGGCTATTTTTCCTGAAAATGTTCATTCACATCATCTCCAGGGCTACTGTTCCTGAGACTGTATATCCACATCAACACCAGGACTATTGTTCCTGAGACTGTACATCCACATCAACACCAGTGCTATTGTTCCTGAGACTGTTTATTCCCATCAAAATCAGGGCTATTGTTCCAAAGACTGTTCATCCACATCAACACCAGGACTATTGTTCCTGAGACTGTTCATTCCACATCAACAACAGGGCTATTGTTCCTGAGGATGTTTATCCACATCAACACCAAAGCTGTTGTTCCTGAGACTGTTCATCCATATCTACAACAGGTCTATTGTTCCAAAAATGTTCATCCACATCAACACCAGGGCTATTGTTCCTGAGAATGTTCACCCAAATCAACACCAGGGCGATTGTTCCTCAGTCTGATCATCCACATCAACATCAGGGCTATTGTTCCTGAGACAGTTCATCCACATCAACACCAGGGCTATTGTTCCTGAGGATGTTTATCCACATCAACACCAAAGCTGTTGTTCCTGAGACTGTTCATCCACATCAACACCAGGGCTATTGTTCCAGAGACTGTACATCCACATCAACAGCAGGACTATTGTTCCTGAGACTGTACATCCACATCAACACCAGGACTATTGTTCCTGAGACTGTCAATCCACATCAACACCAGGGCTAATGATAACGAGACTGTTCTTCCATATCAACACCTGAGCTTTTGTTCCTGAGAATGTTCATCCACATCAACACCAGGGCTATTGTTCCTGAGAATGTTCATCCACATCAACACCAGGAATATTGTTCCTGAGACTGTTCATCCACATCAACACCAGAGCTATTTTTCCTGAGACTGTTCATTCAAATCAACACCAGGGCTATTGTTCCTGCGACTGTTCATCCACATCAACACCAGAGCTATTTTTCCTGAGACTGTTCATTCAAATCAACACCAGGGCTATTGTTCCTGCGACTGTTCATCCACATCAACACAAGAGCTATTTTTCCTGAGACTGTTCATTCAAATCAACACCAGGGCTATTGTTCCTGAGACTGTTCATCCACATCAACACAAAAGCTAATGTTCCTGAGAATATTCATCCATATCTACACCAGGCTATTGTTCTTAAAAATGTTCATCCACAACAACACCAGGGCTATTGTTCCAGAGAATGTTCATTCCCATGAACACCAGGGCTGTTGTTCCTAAAAATGTTGATCCACATCAACACCAGGGCTATTGTTCCAGTGACTGTGCACCCACATCAACACCAGGACTATTGTTCCTGAGACTGTACATCCACATCAACATCAGGGCTATTGTTCCTGAGACTGGTCATTCCCATCATAACCAGGGCTCTTGTTCCTGCAACTGTCAATCCACATCAACACCAGGACTTTTCTTCCTGAGACTGTGCATCCACATCAAAAGCAGGGCTATTGTTCCATTGATTGTTCATACCTATCAAATCCAGGGCTATTATTCCTGACACTGTTCATCCACATCAACACCAGGGCTATTGTTCCTTAGACTGTTCATGCACATCAACACCAGGGTTATTGTTCCTGAGACTGTTCATGCACATCAACACCAGGGTTATTGTTCCTGAGACTGTTCATTCCCTTCAAAATCAGGGCTATTGTTGCTGAGACTGTTCATCCACAACAACACCAGGGCTATTCTTCCGGAGAATATTCAACCACAGCAACACCAGGACTATTGTTCCTGCGACTGTGCATCCACATCAAAACCAGGGCTATTGTTCCATTGACTGTACATCCACATCAACACCAGGGTTATTGTTCCTGAGACTGTTCATTCCCAACAAAATCAGGGCTATTGTTCCTGAGACTGTTCATCCACATCAACACCAGAGCTATTGTTCCTGAGACAGTTCATCCACCTCAACACCAGGGCAATTGTTCCTGAGACTGTTCATCCACATCAACACCAGGACTATTGTACCTTAGACTGTTCATCCACATCAACATGAGGGTTATTGTTCGTGAGAATGTTCATTCCCATCAATTCCAGGGCTATTGTTCCTGAGACTGTTCATCCACATCAACACCAGGGCTATTGTTTCTGAGAATGTTCATCCACATCAACACCAGGACTGTTGTTCCTGAGACTGTTCATCCATATCAACACCAGGGCTGTTGCTCCTGTAAATGTTCATCCACATCAACACCAGGACTATTGTTCCTGAGACTGTTCATCCACTTCAACACCAGGGCTATTGTTCCTGAGACTGTCCATTCCCATCAACACCAGGGCTATTGTTCCTGAGACTGTTCATCCACATCAACACCAAGGCTATTTCTCCTGAGACTTTTCATCCACATCAACAACAGGAATATTGTTCCTGCGACTTTTCATCCACATAAACACCAGGGCTATTGTTCCTGAGAAGGTTCATCCACGTCAACACCAGGGCTATTGTTCCTGAGACTGTTCATCCAAATCAACAGCATGGCTATTGTCCCTTAGACTGTGCGTTCCCATCAACACCAGGGCTATTGTTCCGAAGAATGTTTAGCCACATCAACACCAGGACTGTTGTTCCTGAGACTGATCATCCATACCAACACCAGGGCAGTTGTTCCTGAAAATGTTCATCCACATCAACACCAGTACTATTGTTCCTGAGACTGATCATCCATATCAACACCAGGGCAGTTGTTCCTGAGAATGTTCATCCACATCAACACCAGGGCTCTTGTTCCTGCGACTGTTCATCCACATCAACTCCAGGGCTCTTGTTCCTGAGAATGTTCATCCACATCAACACCAGAGCTATTGTTCCTGAGACTGTTCATCCACATCAACACCAGGGCTCTTGTTCCTGCGACTGTTCATCCACATCAACACCAGGACTATTGTTCCTGAGACTGTTCATCCACATCAACACCAGGGCTCTTGTTCCTGCGACTGTTCATCCACATCAACACCAGGGCTATTGTTCCTGAGACTGTTCATCCACATCAACACCAGGAATATTGTTCCTGAGACTGTCCATCAACATCAACACCAGGGCTCTTGTTCCTGCGACTGTTCATCCACATCAACACCAGGACTATTGTTCCTGAGACTGTTCATCCACATCAACACCAGGGCTCTTGTTCCTGCGACTGTTCATCCACATCAACACCAGGGCTATTGTTCCTGAGACTGTTCATCCACATCAACACCAGGAATATTGTTCCTGAGACTGTCCATCAACATCAACACCAGAGCTATTGTTCCTGAGACTGTTCATCCACATCAACACCAGGGCTCTTGTTCCTGCGACTGTTCATCCACATCAACACCAGGACTATTGTTCCTGAGACTGTTCATCCACATCAACACCAGGGCTCTTGTTCCTGCGACTGTTCATCCACATCAACACCAGGGCTATTGTTCCTGAGACTGTTCATTCACATCAACACCAGGGCTACTGTTCCTGAGAATGTTCATACACATCAACACCAGGACTATTGTTCCTGAGATTGTTCATCCACATCAACAACAGGGCTATTGTTCCTGAGAAGGTTCATCCACATCAACACCAGGGCTATTGTTCCTGAGAAGGTTCATCCACATCAACACCAGGGCTATTGTTCCTGAGAAAGTTCATCCACATCATCATAAGGGCTAATGTTCCTGAGACTGTTCATCCACATCAACATGAGGGTTATTGTTCATGAGAATGTTCATTCCCATCAATTCCAGGGCTATTGATCCTGAGACTGTTCACCCACATCAACATCAGGTCTATTGTTGCTGAGACTGTTCATCCACATCAACACCAGGGCTATTATTCCTGAGATTGTTCATTCACATCAACACCAGGACTATTGTTCCTGAGACTGTTCATCCACGTCAACAGCAGGGCTAATGATAACGAGACTGTTCTTCCATATCAACACCTGAGCTTTTGTTCCTGAGAATGTTCATCCACATCAACACCAGGAATATTGTTCCTGCGACTGTTCATCCACATCAACACCGGAGCTAATGTTCCTGAGACGGCACATCCATATCTACACCAGGGCTATTGTTCCTAAAAATGTTCATCCACATCAACACCAAGGCTATTGTTCCTGAGACTTTACATTTATATCAACATCAGGGCTATTGTTCCTGAGACTGGTCATTCCCATCAATTCCAGGGCTATTGTTCCTGCAACTGTTCATCCACATCAACGCCAGGGCTATTGTTCCTGAGAATGTTCATCCACATCAACACCAGGGCTATTGTTCCTGAGAATGTTCATCCACATCAACACCAAGGCGATTGTTCCTGAGAATGTTCATCCACATCAACACCAGGGCTATTGTTCCTGAGAATGTTCATCCACATCAATACCAGGGCTATTGTTCCTGAGAATGTTCATCCACATCAACACCAGGGCTATTGTTCCTGAGATTGTTCATCCACATCAATAGCAGGGCTATTGTTCCTGAGAATGTTCATCCACATCAACACCAGGGCGATTGTTCCTGAGAATGTTCATTCACAGCAACACCAGGGCGATTGTTCCTGAGAATGTTCATTCACAGCAACACCAGGGCTATTGTTCCTGAGAATGTTCATCCACATCAACACCAGGGCTATTGTTGCTGAGAATGTTCATCCACATCAACACCAGAACCATTGTTCCTTAGACTCTTCATCCATATCAACACCAGGGCTATTGTTCCTGAGAATGTTCATCCACATTAACGCCAGGACTATTGTTGCTGAGAATGTTCATCCACATCAACACCAGAACCATTGTTCCTTAGACTCTTCATCCATATCAACACCAGGGCTATAGTTCCTGAGAATGTTCATCCACAACAACACCAGGGCTATTGTTCCAGAGAATGTTCATTCCCATGAACACCAGGGCTGTTGTTCCTAAAAATGTTCATCCACATCAACACCAGGGCTATTGTTCCAGTGACTGTGCACCCACATCAACACCAGGACTATTGTTCCTGAGACTGTACATCCACATCAACATCAGGGCTATTGTTCCTGAGACTGGTCATTCCCATCATAACCAGGGCTCTTGTTCCTGCAACTGTCAATCCACATCAACACCAGGACTTTTCTTCCTGAGACTGTGCATCCACATCAAAAGCAGGGCTATTGTTCCATTGATTGTTCATAACTATCAAATCCAGGGCTATTATTCCTGACACTGTTCATCCACATCAACACCAGGGCTATTGTTCCTCAGACTGTTCATGCACATCAACACCAGGGTTATTGTTCCTGAGACTGTTCATTCCCTTCAAAATCAGGGCTATTGTTGCTGAGACTGTTCATCCACAACAACACCAGGGCTATTCTTCCGGAGAATATTCAACCACAGCAACACCAGGACTATTGTTCCTGCGACTGTGCATCCACATCAAAACCAGGGCTATTGTTCCATTGACTGTACATCCACATCAACACCAGGGTTATTGTTCCTGAGACTGTTCATTCCCAACAAAATCAGGGCTATTGTTCCTGAGACTGTTCATCCACATCAACACCAGAGCTATTGTTCCTGAGACAGTTCATCCACCTCAACACCAGGGCAATTGTTCCTGAGACTGTTCATCCACATCAACACCAGGACTATTGTACCTTAGACTGTTCATCCACATCAACATGAGGGTTATTGTTCGTGAGAATGTTCATTCACATCAATTCCAGGGCTATTGTTCCTGAGACTGTTCATCCACATCAACACCAGGGCTATTGTACCTTAGACTGTTCATCCACATCAACACCAGGGCTATTGTTTCTGAGAATGTTCATCCACATCAACACCAGGACTGTTGCTCCTGAGACCGTTCATCCATATCAACACCAGGGCTGTTGTTCCTGTAAATGTTCATCCACATCAACACCAGGACTATTGTTCCTGAGACTGTTCATCCACATCAACACCAGGGCTATTGTTCCTGAGACTGTCCATTCCCATCAACACCAGGGCTATTGTTCCTGAGACTGTTAATTCATATCAACACCAGAGCTATTGTTCCTGAGACTGTTCATCCACATCAACACCAAGGCTATTTCTCCTGAGACTTTTCATCCACATCAACAACAGGAATATTGTTCCTGCGACTTTTCATCCACATAAACACCAGGGCTATTGTTCCTGAGAAGGTTCATCCACGTCAACACCAGGGCTATTGTTCCTGAGACTGTTCATCCAAATCAACAGCATGGCTATTGTCCCTGAGACTGTGCGTTCCCATCAACACCAGGGCTATTGTTCCGAAGAATGTTTAGCCACATAAACACCAGGACTATCGTTCCTGAGACTGTTCATCCACATCAACACCAGGACTGTTGTTCCTGAGACTGATCATCCATATCAACACCAGGGCAGTTGTTCCTGAAAATGTTCATCCACATCAACACCAGGACTATTGTTCCTGAGACTGTTCATCCACATCAACTCCAGGGCTATTGTTCCTGAGACTGTTCATCCACATCAACACCAGGGCTCTTGTTCCTGCGACTGTTCATCCACATCAACACCAGGACTATTGTTCCTGAGACTGTTCTTCCACATCAACAACAGGGCTAATGATAACGAGACTGTTCTTCCATATCAACACCAGGGCTATTGTTACCTGAGACTGTTCATCCACATCAACACCAGAGCTATTGTTCCTGAGACTGTTCATTCACATCAACACCAGGGCTACTGTTCCTGAGAATGTTCATACACATCAACACCAGGACTATTTTTCCTGAGATTGTTCATCCACATCAACACCAGGGCTATTGTTCCTGAGAAAGTTCATCCACATCAACACCAGGGCTATTTTTCCTGAGATTGTTCATCCACATCAACACCGGGGCTATTGTTCCTGAGAATGTTCATCCACATCAACACCAGGGATATTTTTCCTGAGATTGTTCATCCACATCAACACCGGGGCTATTGTTCCTGAGAAAGTTCATCCACATCAACACCAGGACTATTGTTCCTGAGACTGTTCATCCACATCAACACCAGAGCTATTGCTCCAGAGACTGTTCATCCACATCATCATAAGGGCTAATGTTCCTGAGACTGTTCATCCACATCAACACCAGGGCTATTGTTCCTGAGACTGTTCATCCACATCAACACCAGAGCTATTGCTCCAGAGACTGTTCATCCACATCATCATAAGGGCTAATGTTCCTGAGACTGTTCATCCACATCAACATGAGGGTTATTGTTCGTGAGAATGTTCATTCCAATCAATTCCAGGGCTATTGATCCTGAGACTGTTCACCCACATCAACATCAGGTCTATTGTTGCTGAGACTGTTCATCCACATCAACACCAGGGCTATTATTCCTGAGATTGTTCATCCACATCAACACCAGGGCTATTGTTACTGAGAATGTTCATCCACATCAACACCAGGACTATTGTTCCTGAGACTGTTCATCCACGTCAACAGCAGGGCTAATGATAACGAGACTGTTCTTCCATATCAACACCTGAGCTTTTGTTCCTGAGAATGTTCATCCACATCAACACCAGGAATATTGTTCCTGCGACTGTTCATCCACATCAACACCGGAGCTAATGTTCCTGAGACTGTACATCCATATCTACACCAGGGCTATTGTTCCTAAAAATGTTCATCCACATCAACACCAAGGCTATTGTTCCTGAGACTTTACATTTATATCAACACCAGGACTATTGTTCCTGAGACTGTACATCCACATCAACATCAGGGCTATTGTTCCTGAGACTGGTCATTCCCATCAAAAACAGGGCTATTGTTCCTGCAACTGTTCATCCACATCAACGCCAGGGCTATTGTTCCTGAGAATGTTCATCCACATTAACGCCAGGACTGTTGTTCCTGAGAATGATCATCCACATCAACACCAGGGCTATTGTTCCTGAGAATGTTCATCCACATCAACACCAGGGCTATTGTTCCTGAGAATGTTCATCCACATTAACGCCAGGACTATTGTTCCTGAGAATGTTCATCCACATTAACGCCAGGACAATTGTTCCTGAGAATGTTCATCCACATCAACACCAGAACCATTGTTCCTTAGACTCTTCATCCATATCAACACCAGGGCTATTGTTCCTGAGAATGTTCATCCACATTAACGCCAGGACTATTGTACCTGAGAATGTTCATCCACATCAACACCAGAACCATTGTTCCTTAGACTCTTCATCCATATCATCACCAGGGCTATTGTTCCTGAGAATGATCATCCACATCAATATCAGGGCTATTGTTCCTGAGAATGTTCATCCACATTAACGCCAGGACTATTGTTCCTGAGAATGTTCATCCACATCAATACCAGGGCTATTGTTCCTGAGAATGTTCATCCACATTAACGCCAGGACTATTGTTCCTGAGAATGTTCATCCACATCAACACCAGGGCTATTGTTCCTGAGAATGATCATCCACATCAATATCAGGGCTATTGTTCCTGAGAATGTTCATCCACATTAACGCCAGGACTATTGTTCCTGAGAATGTTCATCCACATCAATACCAGGGCTATTGTTCCTGAGAATGATCATCCACATTAACGCCAGGACTATTGTTCCTGAGAATGTTCATCCACATCAACACCAGAACCATTGTTCCTTAGACTCTTCATCCATATCAACACCAGGGCTATTGTTGCTGAGAATGTTCATCCACATCAATACCAGGGCTATTGTTCCTGAGAATGATCATCCACATCAACACCAGGGCTATTGTTAGTGAGAATGATCATCCACATCAACACCAGGGCTATTTTTCCTGAGACTGTACATCCACATCAACACCAGTGCTGTTGTTCCTGAGACTGTACATCCACATCAACACCAGGGCTATTGTTCCTGAGACTGTTCATTCCCATCAACACCAGGGCTATTGTTCCTGAGAATTTTCATTCACATCAACACCAGGACTATTGGTCATGGGACTGTTCTTCCACATCAACACCAGGGCTGTTTTTCCTGAGAATGTTTATCCACATCAACACCAAAGCTAGTGTTCCTGAGACTGTAGATCCACATCAACACCAGAACCATTGTTCCTGAGACTGGTCATTCCCATCAAAACTAGGGCTATTGTTCCTGCAACTGTTCATCCACATCAAAACAAGAGCTATTGTTCCTGAGAATGTTCATCCACATCTGTACCAGTGCGATTGTTCCTGAGAATGTTCATCCACATCAACACCAGGACTATTGATCCTGAGAATGTTCTTCCACATCAGCACCAGGGCTATTGTTCCAGTGACTGTGCACCCACATCAACACCAGGACGATTGTTCCTGTGACTGTACATCCACATCAACATGAGGGTGATTGTTCCTGAGACTGTGCTTCCACATCAAAACCAGAGCTATTGTTCCATTGATTGTTCATTCCCATCAAAACCAGGGCTATTGTTCCTGAGACTGTTCATCCACATCAACACCAGGGCTTTTGTTCCTGAGACTGTTCATCCACATCAACACCAGGGCTATTGTTCCTGAGAATGTACATCCACATGAACACCAGGGCTATTGTTCCTGAGAATGTTCATCCACATTAACGCCAGGACTATTTTTCCTGAGACTGTTCATTCACATCAACACCAGGAGTATTGGTCATGAGACTGTTCTTCCACATCAACACCAGAACCATTGTTCCTTAGACTCTTCATCCATATCAACACCACGGCTATTGTTTCTGAAAATGTTCATCCACATCAACACCAGAGCTATTGTTCCTGAGACTGTTCATCCACATCAACACCAGGACTATTGGTCATGAGACTGTTCTTCCACATCAACACCAGAACCATTGTTCCTTAGACTGGTCACCCATATCTACACCAGGGATATTGTTCCAAATAATGTTCATCCACATCAACACCAGGGCTATTGTTCCTGAGACTGTACATCTACATCAACACCAGGACTATTGTTCCTGAGACTGTACATCCGCATCAACATCAGGGGTATTGTTCCTGAGACTGGTCATTCCCATCAAAACTAGGGCTATTGTGCCTGCAACTGTTCATCCACATCAACACAAGAGCGATTGTTCCAGAGAATGTTCATCCACGTCAACACCAGGACTATTGTTCCTGAGACTGTACATCCGCATCAACATCAGGGGTATTGTTCCTCAGACTGTTCATTCCCATCAAAACTAGGGCTATTGTGCCTGCAACTGTTCATCCACATCAACACAAGAGCGATTGTTCCTGAGAATGTTCATCCACATCAACACCAGGACTATTGATCCTGAGAATGTTCATCCACATCAACACCAGGGTAATGATCCTGAGACTATTCATCCACATCAGCACCAGGGCTATTGTTCAAGAGACTGTTCATCCACATCAACACCAGGGCTATTGTTCCTAAGAATGTTTAGCCACATAAACACAAGGACTATCGTTCCTGAGACTGTTCATCCACATCAACACCAGTGCTATTGTTCCTGAGAATGTTCATCCACAACAACACCAGGACTGTTGTTCCTGAAAATGTTCATCCATTTCAACACCAGGACTGTTGTTCCTGTAAATGTTCATCCACATCAACAACAGGGCTATTGTTCCTGAGACTGTACATCCACATCAACTCCAGGGCTATTGTTCCTGAGAATGTTCATCCACATCAACACCAGGGCTATTGTTCCTGAGACCGTTCATCCACATCAACACCAGGACTATTGTTCCTGAGACTGTACATCCACATCAACTCCAGGGCAATTGTTCCTGAGAATGTTCATCCACATCAACACCAGGGCTATTGTTCATGAGACTATTCATCCAAATCAACACCAGGGCTATTGTTCCTGAGAATGTTCATCCACATCAACACCAGGGCTATTGTTCATGAGACTATTCATCCAAATCAACACCAGGGCTATTGTTCCTGAGAATGTTCATCCACAGCAACAACAGGGCTATTGTTCCTGAGACTGTTCATCCACATCAACACCAGGGTTATTGTTCCTGAGACTGTTCATCCACATCAACACCAGGACTATTGTTCCTGAGACTGTTCATCCACATCAACACCAGGGCTATTGTTCCTGAGACCGTTCATCCACATTAACACCAGGGCTATTGTTCCTGAGATTGTTCATCCACATCAACACCAGGGTTATTGTTCCTGAGACTGTTCATCCACATCAACACCAGGACTATTGTTCCTGAGACTGTTCATCCACATCATCACCAGGGCTATTGTTCCTGAGAATGTTCATCCACATCAATACCAGGGCTATTGTTCCTGAGAATGATCATCCACATCAACACCAGGGCTATTGTTCCTGGGAATGTTCATCCACATTAACGCCAGGACTATTGTTCCTGAGACTGTTCATCCACATCAACACCAGAACCATTGTTCCTTTGACTCTTCATCCATATCAACACCAGGGCTATTGTTTCTGAAAATGTTCATCCACATCAACACCAGGGCTATTGTTACTGAGAATGTTCATCCACATCAACACCAGGGCTATTGTTCCTGAGACTGTTCATCCACATCAACACCAGAGCTGTTGTTCCTGAGACTGTTCATTCACATCAGCACCAGGGCTATTGTTCCTGAGAATGTTCATCCACATCAACACCAAAGCTAATGTTCCTGAGACTGTACATCCACAACAACACCAGAACCATTGTTCCTGAGACTGTTCACCCATATCTACACCAGGGCTATTGTTCCAAAAAATGTTCATCCACATCAACACCAAAGCTAATGTTCCTGAGACTGTACATCCACAACAACACCAGAACCATTGTTCCTGAGACTCTTCACCCATATCTACACCAGGGCTATTGTTCCAAAAAATGTTCATCCACATCAACACAAGAGCTATTGTTCCTGAGAATGTTCATCCACGTCAACACCAGGGCTCTTGTTCCTGAGACTGTTCATTCCGATCAACACCAGAGCTATTTTTCAAAAAACTATTCTTCCACATCTGTACCAGTGCGATTGTTCCTGAGAATGTTCATCCACATCAACACCAGGACTATTGATCCTGAGAATGTTCTTCCACGTCAACACCAGAGTAATGATCCTGAGACAATTCATCCACATCAGCACCAGGGCTATTGTTCAAGAGACTGTTCATCCACATCAACACCAGGGCTATTCTTCCTAAGACTGTTCAGCCACATTAACACCAGGACTGTTGTTCCTGAAAATGTTCATCCATATCAACACCAGGTCTGTTGCTCCTGTAAATGTTCATCCACATCAACAACAGGATTATTGATCCCGAGACTGTACATGGTTAAGGCTTCCACTGCTATGTCCAGACTGGCCAAGAGAGTGTGGGAAAATGGCGCACTGACATGCAACACAAAAGTCCGAGTGTATCAGGCCTGTGTCCTCAGTACCTTGCTCTACGGCAGCGAGGCCTGGACAACGTATGCCAGCCAAGAGCGACGTCTCAATTCATTCCATCTTCGCTGCCTTCGGAGAATACTTGGCATCAGGTGGCAGGACTATATCTCCAACACAGAAGTCCTTGAAGCGGCCAACACCCCCAGCTTATACACACTACTGAGTCAGCGGCGCTTGAGATGCCTTGGCCATGTGAGCCGCATGGAAGATGGCAGGATCCCCAAAGACACATTGTACAGCGAGCTTGCCACTGGTATCAGACCCACCGGCCGTCCATGTCTCCGTTATAAAGACGTCTGCAAACGCGACATGAAATCGTGTGACATTGATCACAAGTCGTGGGAGTCAGTTGCCAGCATTCGCCAGAGCTGGCGGGCAGCCATAAAGACAGGGCTAAATTGTGGCGAGTCGAAGAGACTTAGTAGTTGGCGGGAAAAAAGACAGAGGCGCAAGGGGAGAGCCAACTGTGCAACAGCCCCAACAAACAAATTTCTCTGCAGCACCTGTGGAAGAGCCTGTCACTCCAGAATTGGCCTTTATAGCCACTCCAGGCGCTGCTTCACAAACCACTGACCACCTCCAGGCGCGTATCCATTGTCTCTCGAGATAAGGAGGCCCAAAAGAAAGAACATCCACATCAACACCAGGGCTATTGTTCCTGAGACTGTTCATCCACATCAACACCAGGGCTATTGTTCCTGCGACTGTTCATCCACAGCAACACCAGGCCTATTGTTCCTGCGACTGTTCATCCACATTAATACCAGGGCTATTGTTCCTGAGACTGTTCATCCACATCAACACCAGAGCTGTTGTTCCTGAGACTGTTCATTCACATCAACACCAGGGCTATTGTTCCTGAGAATGTTCATCCACATCAACACCAGGACTATTGGTCATGAGACTGTTCTTCCACATCAACACCAGAACCATTTTTCCTGAGACTGTTCATCCATATCAACACCAGGGCTGTTTTTTCTGAGAATGTTTATCCACATCAACACCAAAGCTAATGTTCCTGAGACTGTTCATCCACATCAACACCAGAGCTGTTGTTCCTGAGACTGTTCATTCACATCAGCACCAGGGCTATTGTTCCTGAGAATGTTCATCCACATCAACACCAAAGCTAATGTTCCTGAGACTGTACATCCACAACAACACCAGAACCATTGTTCCTGAGACTGTTCACCCATATCTACACCAGGGCTATTGTTCCACAAAATGTTCATCCACATCAACACCAAAGCTAATGTTCCTGAGACTGTACATCCACAACAACACCAGAACCATTGTTCCTGAGACTCTTCACCCATATCTACACCAGGGCTATTGTTCCAAAAAATGTTCATCCACATCAACACAAGAGCTATTGTTCCTGAGAATGTTCATCCACGTCAACACCAGGGCTCTTGTTCCTGAGACTGTTCATTCCGATCAACACCAGGGCTATTTTTCAAAAAACTATTCTTCCACATCTGTACCAGTGCGATTGTTCCTGAGAATGTTCATCCACATCAACACCAGGACTATTGATCCTGAGAATGTTCTTCCACGTCAACACCAGAGTAATGATCCTGAGACAATTCATCCACATCAGCACCAGGGCTATTGTTCAAGAGACTGTTCATCCACATCAACTCCAGGGCTATTCTTCCTAAGACTGTTCAGCCACATTAACACCAGGACTGTTGTTCCTGAAAATGTTCATCCATATCAACACCAGGTCTGTTGCTCCTGTAAATGTTCATCCACATCAACAACAGGATTATTGATCCCGAGACTGTACATGGGTAAGGCTTCCACTGCTATGTCCAGACTGGCCAAGAGAGTGTGGGAAAATGGCGCACTGACACGGAACACAAAAGTCCGAGTGTATCAGGCCTGTGTCCTCAGTACCTTGCTCTACGGCAGCGAGGCCTGGACAACGTATGCCAGCCAAGAGCGACGTCTCAATTCATTCCATCTTCGCTGCCTTCGGAGAATACTTGGCATCAGGTGGCAGGACTATATCTCCAACACAGAAGTCCTTGAAGCGGCCAACACCCCCAGCTTATACACACTACTGAGTCAGCGGCGCTTGAGATGGCTTGGCCATGTGAGCCGCATGGAAGATGGCAGGATCCCCAAAGACACATTGTACAGCGAGCTCGCCACTGGTATCAGACCCACCGGCCGTCCATGTCTCCGTTATAAAGACGTCTGCAAACGCGACATGAAATCGTGTGACATTGATCACAAGTCGTGGGAGTCAGTTGCCAGCATTCGCCAGAGCTGGCGGGCAGCCATAAAGACAGGGCTAAATTGTGGCGAGTCGAAGAGACTTAGTAGTTGGCGGGAAAAAAGACAGAGGCGCAAGGGGAGAGCCAACTGTGCAACAGCCCCAACAAACAAATTTCTCTGCAGCACCTGTGGAAGAGCCTGTCACTCCAGAATTGGCCTTTATAGCCACTCCAGGCGCTGCTTCACAAACCACTGACCACCTCCAGGCGCGTATCCATTGTCTCTCGAGATAAGGAGGCCCAAAAGAAAGAACATCCACATCAACACCAGGGCTATTGTTCCTGAGAATGTTCATCCACATCAACACCAGGGCTATTGTTCCTGAGACTGTTCATCCACATCAACACCAGGGCTATTGTTCCTGAGACTGTTCATCCACATCAACACCAGAGCTGTTGTTCCTGAGACTGTTCATTCACATCAACACCAGGGCTATTGTTCCTGAGAATGTTCATCCACATCAACACCAAGAATATTGGTCATGAGACTGTTCTTCCACATCAACACCAGAACCATTTTTCCTGAGACTGTTCATCCATATCAACACCAGGGCTGTTTTTTCTGAGAATGTTTATCCACATCAACACCAAAGCTAATGTTCCTGAGACTGTACATCCACATCAACACCAGAACCATTGTTCCTGAGACTGTTCACCCATATCTACACCAGGGCTATTGTTCCAAAAAATGTTCATCCACATCAACACCAGGGCTATTGTTCCTGAGACTGTACATCCACATCAACATCAGGGCTATTGTTCCTGAGACTGGTCATTCCCATCAAAACAAGAGCTATTGTTCCTGAGAATGTTCATCCACATCTGTACCAGTGCGATTGTTCCTGAGAATGTTCATCCACATCAACACCAGGACTATTGATCCTGAGAATGTTCATCCACATCAGCACCAGGGCTATTGTTCCAGTGACTGTACACCCACATCAACACCAGGACGATTGTTCCTGTGACTGTACATCCACATCAACATGAGGGCTATTGTTCCTGAGACTGTGCTTCCACATCAAAACCAGAGCTATTGTTCCATTGATTGTTCATTCCCATCAAAACCAGGGCTATTGTTCCTGAGACTGTTCATCCACATCAACACCAGGGCTATTGTACGTGAGACTGTTCATCCACATCAACACCAGGGCTATTGTTCCTGAGAATGATCATCCACATCAATACCAGGGCTATTGTTCCTGAGAATGATCATCCACATCAACACCAGGGCTGTTGTACGTGAGACTGTTCATCCACATCAACACCAGGGCTATTGTTCCTGAGAATGTTCATCCACATCAACACCAGGACTATTGATCCTGAGAATGTTCTTCCACGTCAACACCAGGGCTATTGTTCCTGAGAATGCTCATCCACATCAACACCAGGGCTATTGTTCCTGAGACTGTTCATTCACATCAACACCAGGACTATTGGTCATGAGACTGTTCTTCCACATCAACACCAGAACCATTGTTCCTTAGACTCTTCATCCATATCAACACCAGGGCTATTGTTTCTGAAAATGTTCATCCACATCAACACCAGAGCTATTGTTCCTGAGACTGTTCATTCACATCAACACCAGGACTATTGTTCCTGAGAATGTTCATTAACATCAACACCAGGACTATTGTTCCTGAGACTGGTCACCCATATCTACACCAGGGATATTGTTCCAAATAATGTTCATCCACATCAACACCAGGGCTATTGTTCCTGAGACTGTACATCTACATCAACACCAGGACTATCGTTCCTGAGACTGTACATCCGCATCAACACCAGGGGTATTGTTCCTCAGACTGGTCATTCCCATCAAAACTAGGGCTATTGTTCCTGCAACTGTTCATCCACATCAACACAAGAGCGATTGTTCCAGAGAATGTTCATCCACGTCAACACCAGGGCTATTGTTCCTGAGACTGTTCATTCCGATCAACACCAGGGCTATTGTTCAACAAACTGTTCTTCCACATCTGTACCAGTGCGATTGTTCCTGAGAATGTTCATCCACATCAACACCAGGACTATTGTTCCTGAGACTATTCATCCACATCAGCACCAGGGCTATTTTTCAAGAGACTGTTCATCCACATCAACACCAGGGCTATTGTTCCTAAGACTGTTTAGCCACATTAACACCAGGGCTATTGTTCCTAAGAATGTTTAGCCACATAAACACCAGGACTATCGTTCCTGAGACTGTTCATCCACATCAACACCAGGGCTATTGTTCCTAAGACTGTTTAGCCACATTAACACCAGGGCTATTGTTCCTAAGAATGTTTAGCCACATAAACACCAGGACTATCGTTCCTGAGACTGTTCATCCACATCAACACCAGGGCTATTGTTCCTGAGAATGATCATCCACATCAACACCATGGCTATTGTTCCAGAGAATGATCATCCACATCAACACCAGAACCATTGTTCCTGAGACTGTTCATCCATATCAACACCAGGGCTGTTTTTCCTGAGAATGTTTATCCACATCAAAACCAGGACTATTGTTCCTGAGACTGTACATCCACATCAACATCAGGGCTATTGTTCCTGAGACTGGTCATTCCCATCAAAACAAGAGCTATTGTTCCTGAGAATGTTCATCCACATCTGTACCAGTGCGATTGTTCCTGAGAATGTTCATCCACATCAACACCAGGACTATTGATCCTGAGAATGTTCTTCCACATCAGCACCAGGGCTATTGTTCCAGTGACTGTGCACCCACATCAACACCAGGACGATTGTTCCTGTGACTGTACATCCACATCAACATGAGGGCGATTGTTCCTGAGACTGTGCTTCCACATCAAAACCAGAGCTATTGTTCCATTGATTGTTCATTCCCATCAAAACCAGGGCTATTGTTCCTGAGACTGTTCATCCACATCAACACCAGGGCTTTTGTTCCTGAGACTGTTCATCCACATCAACACCAGGGCTATTGTTCCTGAGAATGTACATCCACATGAACACCAGGGCTATTGTTCCTGAGAATGTTCATCCACATCAACACCAGGACTATTGGTCATGAGACTGTTCTTCCACATCAACACCAGAACCATTGTTCCTGAGACTGTTCATCCATATCAACACCAGAACCATTGTTCCTTAGACTCTTCATCCATATCAACACCAGGGCTATTGTTCCTGAGAATGATCATCCACATCAACACCAGGGCTATTGTTCCTGAGAATGTTCATCCACATTAACGCCAGGACTATTGTTCCTGAGACTGTTCATCCACATCAACACCAGAACCATTGTTCCTGAGACTGGTCACCCATATCTACACCAGGGATATTGTTCCAAATAATGTTCATCCACATCAACACCAGGGCTATTGTTCCTGAGACTGTACATCTACATCAACACCAGGACTATTGTTCCTGAGACTGTACATCCGCATCAACATCAGGGGTATTGTTCCTGAGACTGGTCATTCCCATCAAAACTAGGGCTATTGTGCCTGCAACTGTTCATCCACATCAACACAAGAGCGATTGTTCCAGAGAATGTTCATCCACGTCAACACCAGGACTATTGTTCCTGAGACTGTACATCCGCATCAACATCAGGGGTATTGTTCCTCAGACTGTTCATTCCCATCAAAACTAGGGCTATTGTGCCTGCAACTGTTCATCCACATCAACACAAGAGCGATTGTTCCTGAGAATGTTCATCCACATCAACACCAGGACTATTGATCCTGAGAATGTTCATCCACATCAACACCAGGGTAATGATCCTGAGACTATTCATCCACATCAGCACCAGGGCTATTGTTCAAGAGACTGTTCATCCACATCAACACCAGGGCTATTGTTCCTAAGAATGTTTAGCCACATAAACACAAGGACTATCGTTCCTGAGACTGTTCATCCACATCAACACCAGTGCTATTGTTCCTGAGAATGTTCATCCACAACAACACCAGGACTGTTGTTCCTGAAAATGTTCATCCATTTCAACACCAGGACTGTTGTTCCTGTAAATGTTCATCCACATCAACAACAGGGCTATTGTTCCTGAGACTGTACATCCACATCAACTCCAGGGCTATTGTTCCTGAGAATGTTCATCCACATCAACACCAGGGCTATTGTTCCTGAGACCGTTCATCCACATCAACACCAGGACTATTGTTCCTGAGACTGTACATCCACATCAACTCCAGGGCAATTGTTCCTGAGAATGTTCATCCACATCAACACCAGGGCTATTGTTCATGAGACTATTCATCCAAATCAACACCAGGGCTAGTGTTCCTGAGAATGTTCATCCACAGCAACAACAGGGCTATTGTTCCTGAGACTGTTCATCCACATCAACACCAGGGTTATTGTTCCTGAGACTGTTCATCCACATCAACACCAGGACTATTGTTCCTGAGACTGTTCATCCACATCAACACCAGGGCTATTGTTCCTGAGACCGTTCATCCACATTAACACCAGGGCTATTGTTCCTGAGACTGTTCATCCACATCAATACCAGGGCTATTGTTCCTGAGAATGATCATCCACATCAACACCAGGGCTATTGTTCCTGGGAATGTTCATCCACATTAACGCCAGGACTATTGTTCCTGAGACTGTTCATCCACATCAACACCAGAACCATTGTTCCTTTGACTCTTCATCCATATCAACACCAGGGCTATTGTTTCTGAAAATGTTCATCCACATCAACACCAGGGCTATTGTTACTGAGAATGTTCATCCACATCAACACCAGGGCTATTGTTCCTGAGACTGTTCATCCACATCAACACCAGAGCTGTTGTTCCTGAGACTGTTCATTCACATCAGCACCAGGGCTATTGTTCCTGAGAATGTTCATCCACATCAACACCAAAGCTAATGTTCCTGAGACTGTACATCCACAACAACACCAGAACCATTGTTCCTGAGACTGTTCACCCATATCTACACCAGGGCTATTGTTCCAAAAAATGTTCATCCACATCAACACCAAAGCTAATGTTCCTGAGACTGTACATCCACAACAACACCAGAACCATTGTTCCTGAGACTCTTCACCCAAATCTACACCAGGGCTATTGTTCCAAAAAATGTTCATCCACATCAACACAAGAGCTATTGTTCCTGAGAATGTTCATCCACGTCAACACCAGGGCTCTTGTTCCTGAGACTGTTCATTCCGATCAACACCAGGGCTATTTTTCAAAAAACTATTCTTCCACATCTGTACCAGTGCGATTGTTCCTGAGAATGTTCATCCACATCAACACCAGGACTATTGATCCTGAGAATGTTCTTCCACGTCAACACCAGAGTAATGATCCTGAGACAATTCATCCACATCAGCACCAGGGCTATTGTTCAAGAGACTGTTCATCCACATCAACACCAGGGCTATTCTTCCTAAGACTGTTCAGCCACATTAACACCAGGACTGTTGTTCCTGAAAATGTTCATCCATATCAACACCAGGTCTGTTGCTCCTGTAAATGTTCATCCACATCAACAACAGGGCTATTGTTCCTGAGACTGTACATCTACATCAACACCAGGACTATCGTTCCTGAGACTGTACATCCGCATCAACACCAGGGGTATTGTTCCTCAGACTGGTCACCCATATCTACACCAGGGATATTGTTCCAAATAATGTTCATCCACATCAACACCAGGGCTATTGTTCCTGAGACTGTACATCTACATCAACACCAGGACTATCGTTCCTGAGACTGTACATCCGCATCAACACCAGGGGTATTGTTCCTCAGACTGGTCATTCCCATCAAAACTAGGGCTATTGTTCCTGCAACTGTTCATCCACATCAACACAAGAGCGATTGTTCCAGAGAATGTTCATCCACGTCAACACCAGGGCTATTGTTCCTGAGACTGTTCATTCCGATCAACACCAGGGCTATTGTTCAACAAACTGTTCTTCCACATCTGTACCAGTGCGATTGTTCCTGAGAATGTTCATCCACATCAACACCAGGACTATTGTTCCTGAGACTATTCATCCACATCAGCACCAGGGCTATTTTTCAAGAGACTGTTCATCCACATCAACACCAGGGCTATTGTTCCTAAGACTGTTTAGCCACATTAACACCAGGGCTATTGTTCCTAAGAATGTTTAGCCACATAAACACCAGGACTATCGTTCCTGAGACTGTTCATCCACATCAACACCAGGGCTATTGTTCCTAAGACTGTTTAGCCACATTAACACCAGGGCTATTGTTCCTAAGACTGTTTAGCCACATAAACACCAGGACTATCGTTCCTGAGACTGTTCATCCACATCAACACCAGGGCTATTGTTCCTGAGACCGTTCATCCACATCAACACCAGGGCTATTGTTCCTGAGAATGTTCATCCACATTAACACCAGGGCTATTGTTCCTGAGAATGTTCATCCACATCAATACCAGGGCTATTGTTCCTGAGAATGATCATCCACATCAACACCAGGGCTATTGTTCCTGAGAATGTTCATCCACATTAACGCCAGGACTATTGTTCCTGAGACTGTTCATCCACATCAACACCAGAACCATTGTTCCTTAGACTCTTCATCCATATCAACACCAGGGCTTTTGTTCCTGATAATGTTCATCCACATCAATACCATGGCTATTGTTCCTGAGAATGATCATCCACATCAATACCAGGGCTATTGTTCCTGAGAATGTTCATCCACATCAACACCAGGACTATTGGTCATGAGACTGTTCTTCCACAACAACACCAGAACCATTGTTCCTGAGACTGTTCATCCATATCAACACCAGGGCTGTTTTTCCTGAGAATGTTTATCCACATCAACACCAAAGCTAATGTTCCTGGGTCTGTACATCCACATCAACACCAGAACCATTGTTCCTGAGACTGTACATCCACATCAACATGAGGGCTTTTGTTCCTGAGACTGTTCATTCACATCAACACCAGGACTATTGGTCATGAGACTGTTCTTCCACATCAACACCAGAACCATTGTTCCTGAGACTGTTCATCCATATCTACACCAGGGCTATTGTTCCTGCAACTGTTCATCCACATCAACACAAGAGCGATTGTTCCAGAGAATGTTCATCCACGTCAACACCCGGTCTATTGTTCCTGAGACTGTTCATTCCTATCAACACCAGGGCGATTGTTCAACAAACTGTTCTTCCACATCTGTACCAGTGCGATTGTTCCTGAGAATGTTCATCCACATCAACACCAGGACTATTGATCCTGAGAATGTTCATCCACATCAACACCAGGGTAATGATCCTGAGACTATTCATCCACATCAGCACCAGGGCTATTGTTCAAGAGACTGTTCATCCACATCAACACCAGGGCTATTGTTCCTAAGACTGTTTAGCCACATTAACACCAGGACTATCGTTCCTGAGCCTGTTCATCCACATCAACACCTGTGCTATTGTTCCTGAGAATGTTCATCCACAACAACACCAGGACTGTTGTTCCTGAAAATGTTCATCCATATCAACACCAGGTCTGTTGTTCCTGTAAATGTTCATCCACATCAACAACGGGGCTATTGTTCCTGAGAATGTTCATCCACATCAACACCAGGACTATTGTTCCTGAGACTGTACATCCACATCAACACCAGGGCTATTGTTCCTGAGAATGTTCATCCACATCAACACCAGGGCTATTGTTCCTGAGACTGTTCTCCCACATCAACACCAGGGCTATTGTTCCAAAAATGTTCATCCACATCAACACCAGGGCTATTGTTCCTGAGACTGTACATCCACATCAACACCAGGACTATTGTTCCTGAGACTGTACATCAACATCAACATGAGGGCTTTTGTTCCTGAGACTGGTCATTCCCATCAAAACTAGGGCTATTTTTCCTGCAACTGTTCATCCACATCAAAACAAGAGCTATTGTTCCTGAGAATGCTCATCCACATCAACACCAGGGCTATTGTTCCTTTGACTGTACATCCACATCAGCACCAGGACTATTGTTCCTGAGACTGTACATCAACATCAACATGAGGGCTTTTGTTCCTGAGACTGGTCATTCCCATCAAAACTAGGGCTATTTTTCCTGCAGCTGTTCATCCACATCAAAACAAGAGCTATTGTTCCTGAGAATGCTCATCCACATCAACACCAGGGCTATTGTTCCTTTGACTGTACATCCACATCAACATGAGGGCTTTTGTTCCTGAGACTGGTTATTCCCATCATAACCAGGGTTATTGTTCCTGCAACTGTTAATCCACATCAACAACAGAGCTATTGTTCCTGAGACTGTTCATCCACATCAACACCAGGGCTATTTTTCCTGAGATTGTTCATCCACATCAACACCAGGGCTATTGTTCCTGAGAATGTTCATCCACGTCAACACCAGGGCTATTGTTCCTGAGAATGTTCATCCACAGCAACACCAGGGCTATTGTTTCTGAGAATGTTCATCCACATTAACGCCAGGACTATTGTTCCTGAGACAGTTCATCCACATCAACACCAGAGCTATTGTTCCTGAGACTGTTCATTCACATCAACACCAGGGCTATTGTTCCTGAGAATGTTCATCCACATCAACACCAGGGCTATTGTTCCAAAAATGTTCATCCACATCAACACCAGGGCTATTGTTCCTGAGACTGTACATCCACATCAACACCAGGACTATTGTTCCTGAGACTGTACATCAACATCAACATGAGGGCTTTTGTTCCTGAGACTGGTCATTCCCATCAAAACTAGGGCTATTTTTCCTGCAACTGTTCATCCACATCAAAACAAGAGCTATTGTTCCTGAGAATGCTCATCCACATCAACACCAGGGCTATTGTTCCTGTGACTGTACATCCACATCAACATGAGGGCTTTTTTTCCTGAGACTGGTTATTCCCATCATAACCAGGGCTATTGTTTCTGAGAATGTTCATCCACATTAACGCCAGGACTATTGTTCCTGAGACTGTTCATTCACATCAACACCAGGGCTATTGTTCCTGAGAATGTTCATCCACATCAACACCAGGACTTTTGTTTCTGAGACTGTTCATCCATATCAACACCAGGGCTGTTCTTCCTGAGAAAGTTTATCCACATCAAAACCAAAGCTAATGTTCCTCAGACTGTTCATCCATATGTACACCAGGTCTTTGTTCCGAAAAATGTTCATCCTCATCAACAACAGGGCTATTGTTCCTGAGAATGTTTATCCACATCTACACCAAAGCTAATGTTCCTGAGACTGTTCATCCATGTGTACACCAGGTCTTTGTTCCTAAAAATGTTCATCCACATCAACAACAGGGCTATTGTTCCTAAAAATGTTCTTCCACATCAACACCAGGGCTATTGTTCCTGAGACTGTACATCCGCAGCAACACCAGGATTATTGTTCCTGAGACAGGACATCCACATCAACATCAGGGCTATTTTCCCTGAGAATGTTCATCCACGTCAACACCAGGGCTATTGTTCCTGAGGCTGTTCATTCTGAACAACACCAATGCTATTGTTCCTGAGACTGTTCATTCCCATCAACACCAGGGCTATTGTTCAAAAAACTGTTCATCCACATCTGTACCAGTGCGATTGTTCCTGAGAATGTTCATCCACATCAACACCAGGGTAATGATCCTGAGAATGTTCGTCCATATCAACACCAGAGCTATTGTTCCTGAGAAAGTTTATCCACATCAGCACCAGGGCTATTGTTCAAGAGACTGTTCATCCACATCAACACCAGGGCTATTGTTCCTAAGACTGTTTAGCCACATCAACACCAGGACTGTTGCTCCTGAGACTGTTCATCCATATCAACACAAGGGCTATTGTTCCTGAGAATGATCATCCACATCAACACCAGGTCTATTGTTCCTGAGAATGTTCATCCACATCAACGACAGGACTATTGTTCCTGAGAATGATCATCCACATCAACACCAGGTCTATTGTTCCTGAGAATGTTCATCCACATCAACGACAGGACTATTGTTCCTGAGACTGTTCATCCACATCAACACCAGGGCTATTGTTCCTGAGAATGATCATCCACATCAACACCAGGTCTATTGTTCCTGAGACTGTTCATCCACATCAACACCAGTGCTATTGTTCCTGAGAATGTTCATCCACATCAACACCAAGGCTATTGTTCCTGAGAATGATCATCCACATCAACACCAGGGCTATTGTTCAAGAGACAGTTCATCCAAATCAACACAAGGGCTATTGTTCCTGAGACTGTTCATCCACATCAACACCAGGGCTATTGTTCCTGAGAATCTTCATCCAGATCAACACCAGGGCTATTGTTCCTGAGAATGTTCATCCACATCAACACCAGGGCTATTGTTCCTGAGACTGTTCATCCACATCAACACCTGGACTGTTATTCCTGAGACTGTTCATCCATATCAACACCAGGGCTGTTGTTCCTGATAGTCTTCATCCACATCAAAACCAGGGCAATTGTTCCTGAGAATGTTCATCCACATCAACACCAGGACTATTGCTCCTCAGACTGTTCATCCATATCAACACCAGTGCTATTGTTCCTGAAAATGTTCATCCACATCAACACCAGGACGATTGTTCCTGAGACTGTTCATCCACATCAACACCAGGGCTATTGTTCCTGAGACTGTACATCCGCAGCAACACCAGGACTATTGTTCCTGAGACTGTACATCCACATCAACATCAGGGCTATTGTTCCTGAGACAGGTCATCCACATCAACATCAGGGCTATTGTTCCTGAGAATGTTCAACCACGTCAACATCAGGGCTATTGTTCCTGAGAATGTTCAACCACGTCAACACCAGGGCTATTGTTCCTAAGACTGTACATCCGCAGCAACACCAGGACTATTGTTCCTGAGACTGTACATCCACATCAACATCAGGGCTATTGTTCCTGAGACAGGTCATCCACATCAACACCAGGCCTATTGTTCCTGAGACTGTTCTCCCACATCAACACCAGGGCTATTGTTCCAAAAATGTTCATCCACATCAACACCAGGGCTATTGTTCCTGAGACTGTACATCCACATCAACACCAGGACTATTGTTCCTGAGACTGTACATCAACATCAACATGAGGGCTTTTGTTCCTGAGACTGGTCATTCCCATCAAAACTAGGGCTATTTTTCCTGCAACTGTTCATCCACATCAAAACAAGAGCTATTGTTCCTGAGAATGCTCATCCACATCAACACCAGGGCTATTGTTCCTTTGACTGTACATCCACATCAACACCAGGACTATTGTTCCTGAGACTGTACATCAACATCAACATGAGGGCTTTTGTTCCTGAGACTGGTCATTCCCATCAAAACTAGGGCTATTTTTCCTGCAACTGTTCATCCACATCAAAACAAGAGCTATTGTTCCTGAGAATGCTCATCCACATCAACACCAGGGCTATTGTTCCTTTGACTGTACATCCACATCAACATGAGGGCTTTTGTTCCTGAGACTGGTTATTCCCATCATAACCAGGGTTATTGTTCCTGCAACTGTTAATCCACATCAACAACAGAGCTATTGTTCCTGAGACTGTTCATCCACATCAACACCAGGGCTATTTTTCCTGAGATTGTTCATCCACATCAACACCAGGGCTATTGTTCCTGAGAATGTTCATCCACGTCAACACCAGGGCTATTGTTCCTGAGAATGTTCATCCACAGCAACACCAGGGCTATTGTTTCTGAGAATGTTCATCCACATTAACGCCAGGACTATTGTTCCTGAGACAGTTCATCCACATCAACACCAGAGCTATTGTTCCTGAGACTGTTCATTCACATCAACACCAGGGCTATTGTTCCTGAGAATGTTCATCCACATTAACGCCAGGACTATTGTTCCTGAGAATGTTCATCCACATCAACACCAGGGCTATTGTTCCAAAAATGTTCATCCACATCAACACCAGGGCTATTGTTCCTGAGACTGTACATCCACATCAACACCAGGACTATTGTTCCTGAGACTGTACATCAACATCAACATGAGGGCTTTTGTTCCTGAGACTGGTCATTCCCATCAAAACTAGGGCTATTTTTCCTGCAACTGTTCATCCACATCAAAACAAGAGCTATTGTTCCTGAGAATGCTCATCCACATCAACACCAGGGCTATTGTTCCTGTGACTGTACATCCACATCAACATGAGGGCTTTTGTTCCTGAGACTGGTTATTCCCATCATAACCAGGGCTATTGTTTCTGAGAATGTTCATCCACATTAACGCCAGGACTATTGTTCCTGAGACTGTTCATTCACATCAACACCAGGGCTATTGTTCCTGAGAATGTTCATCCACATCAACACCAGGACTATTGTTTCTGAGACTGTTCATCCATATCAACACCAGGGCTGTTCTTCCTGAGAAAGTTTATCCACATCAAAACCAAAGGTAATGTTCCTCAGACTGTTCATCCATATGTACACCAGGTCTTTGTTCCTAAAAATGTTCATCCTCATCAACAACAGGGCTATTGTTCCTGAGAATGTTTATCCACATCTACACCAAAGCTAATGTTCCTGAGACTGTTCATCCATATGTACACCGGGTCTTTGTTCCTAAAAATGTTCATCCACATCAACAACAGGGCTATTGTTCCTAAAAATGTTCTTCCACATCAACACCAGGGCTATTGTTCCTGAGACTGTACATCCGCAGCAACACCAGGATTATTGTTCGGAGACAGGACATCCACATCAACATCAGGGCTATTTTCCCTGAGAATGTTCATCCACGTCAACACCAGGGCTATTGTTCCTGAGGCTGTTCATTCTGAACAACACCAATGCTATTGTTCCTGAGACTGTTCATTCCCATCAACACCAGGGCTATTGTTCAAAAAACTGTTCATCCACATCTGTACCAGTGCGATTGTTCCTGAGAATGTTCATCCACATCAACACCAGGGTAATGATCCTGAGAATGTTCGTCCATATCAACACCAGAGCTATTGTTCCTGAGAAAGTTTATCCACATCAGCACCAGGGCTATTGTTCAAGAGACTGTTCATCCACATCAACACCAGGGCTATTGTTCCTAAGACTGTTTAGCCACATCAACACCAGGACTGTTGCTCCTGAGACTGTTCATCCATATCAACACAAGGGCTATTGTTCCTGAGAATGATCATCCACATCAACACCAGGTCTATTGTTCCTGAGAATGATCATCCACATCAACACCAGGTCTATTGTTCCTGAGAATGTTCATCCACATCAACGACAGGACTATTGTTCCTGAGAATGTTCATCCACATCAACAACAGGACTATTGTTCCTGAGACTGTTCATCCACATCAACACCAGGGCTATTGTTCCTGAGAATGATCATCCACATCAACACCAGGTCTATTGTTCCTGAGAATGTTCATCCACATCAACAACAGGACTATTGTTCCTGAGACTGTTCATCCACATCAACACCAGTGCTATTGTTCCTGAGAATGTTCATCCACATCAACACCAAGGCTATTGTTCCTGAGAATGATCATCCACATCAACACCAGGGCTATTGTTCAAGAGACAGTTCATCCAAATCAACACAAGGGCTATTGTTCCTGAGACTGTTCATCCACATCAACACCAGGGCTATTGTTCCTGAGAATCTTCATCCAGATCAACACCAGGGCTATTGTTCCTGAGAATGTTCATCCACATCAACACCAGGGCTATTGTTCCTGAGACTGTTCATCCACATCAACACCTGGACTGTTATTCCTGAGACTGTTCATCCATATCAACACCAGGGCTGTTGTTCCTGATAGTCTTCATCCACATCAAAACCAGGGCAATTGTTCCTGAGAATGTTCATCCACATCAACACCAGGACTATTGCTCCTCAGACTGTTCATCCATATCAACACCAGTGCTATTGTTCCTGAAAATGTTCATCCACATCAACACCAGGACGATTGTTCCTGAGACTGTTCATCCACATCAACACCAGGGCTATTGTTCCTGAGACTGTACATCCGCAGCAACACCAGGACTATTGTTCCTGAGACTGTACATCCACATCAACATCAGGGCTATTGTTCCTGAGACAGGTCATCCACATCAACATCAGGGCTATTGTTCCTGAGAATGTTCAACCACGTCAACATCAGGGCTATTGTTCCTGAGAATGTTCAACCACGTCAACACCAGGGCTATTGTTCCTAAGACTGTACATCCGCAGCAACACCAGGACTATTGTTCCTGAGACTGTACATCCACATCAACATCAGGGCTATTGTTCCTGAGACAGGTCATCCACATCAACATCAGGGCTATTGTTCCTGAGAATGTTCAAACACGTCAACACCAGGGCTATTGTTCCTGAGAATGTTCATCCACATCAACACCAGGGCCACTGTTCCAAAAACTGTTCATCCACATCTGTACCAGTGCGATTGTTCCTGAGAATGTTCATTCACATCAACTCCAGGGTAATGATCCTGAGAATGTTCGTCCATATCAACACCAGAGCTATTGTTCCTGGGAAGGTTTATCCACATCAGCACCAGGGCTATTGTTCAAGAGACTGTACATCCACATCAACACCAGGGCTATTGTTCCTAAGACTGTTTGGCCACATAAACATCAGGACTGTTGTTCCTGAGACTGTTCGTCCAGAACAACACCAAGGCTATTGTTCCTGAGAATGTTTATCCACATCAACACCAGGACTGTTGCTCCTGAGCCTGTTCATCCATATCAACTCCAGTGCTATTGTTCCTGAAAATGTTCATCCACATCAACACCAGGGCTATTGTTCCAAAAACTTTTCATCCACATCTGTACCAGTGCGATTGTTCCTGAGAATGTTCATTCACATCAACTCCAGGGTAATGATCCTGAGAATGTTCGTCCATATCAACACCAGAGCTATTGTTCCTGGGAAGGTTTATCCACATCAGCACCAGGGCTATTGTTCAAGAGACTGTACATCCACATCAACACCAGGGCTATTGTTCCTAAGACTGTTTGGCCACATAAACATCAGGACTGTTGCTCCTGAGCCTGTTCATCCATATCAACTCCAGTGCTATTGTTCCTGAAAATGTTCATCCACATCAACATCAGGGTTATTGTTCCTGACAATGTTCATCCACATCAATACCAGGACTATTGTTCCTGAGACTGTTCATCCATATCAACACCAGTTCTATTGTTCCTGAAAATGTTCATCCGCAGCAACACCAGGACTATTGTTCCTGAGACTGTACATCCACATCAACATCAGGGCTATTGTTCCTGAGACAGGTCATCCACATCAACACCAGGGCTATTGTTCATGAGACTGTTCATCCAAATCAACACCAGGGCTATTGTTCCTGAGAATGTTCATCCACAGCAACACCAGGGCTATTCTTCCTGAGACCGTTCATCCACATTAACACCAGGGCTATTTTTCCTGAGACTGTTCATCCACATCAACACCAGGGCTATTGTTCCTGAGAATGTTCATCCACATCAATACCAGGGCTATTGTTCCTGAGAATGATCATCCACATCAACACCAGGGCTATTGTTCCTGAGAATGTTCATCCACATTAACGCCAGGACTATTGTTCCTGAGACTGTTCATCCACATCAACACCAGAACGATTGTTCCCTAGACTCTTCATCCATATCAACACCAGGGCTATTGTTTCTGAAAATGTTCATCCACATCAACACCAGGGCTATTGTTCCTGAGAATGTTCATCCACATCAACACCAGGCCTATTGTTCCTGAGACTGTACATCCACATCAACACCAGGGCTATTGTTCCTGAGACTGTTCTTCCACATCAACACCAGAACCATTGTTCCTGAGACTGGTCATCCATATCAACACCAGGGCTATTGTTCCTGAGAATGTTCATCCACATCAACACCAGGCCTATTGTTCCTGAGACTGTTCACCCATATCTACACCAGGGCTATTGTTCCAAAAATGTTCATCCACATCAACACCAGGGCTATTGTTCCTGAGACTGTACATCCACATCAACACCAGGACTATTGTTCCTGAGACTGTACATCAACATCAACATGAGGACTTTTGTTCCTGAGACTGGTCATTCCCATCAAAACTAGGGCTATTGTTCCTGCAACTGTTCATCCACATCAAAACAAGAGCTATTGTTCCTGAGAATGCTCATCCACATCAACACCAGGGCTATTGTTCCTGCAACTGTTAATCCACATCAACAACAGGACTATTGTTCCTGAGACTGTGCTTCCAAATCAAAACCAGAGCTATTGTTCCATTGATTGTTCATTCCCATCAAAACCAGGGCAATTGTTCCTGAGACTGTTCATCCACATCAACACCAGGGCTATTTTTCCTGAGATTGTTCATCCACATCAACTCCAGGGCTATTGTTTCTGAGAATGTTCATCCACATTAACGCCAGGACTATTGTTCCTGAGACAGTTCATCCACATCAACACCAGAGCTATTGTTCCTGAGACTGTTCATTCACATCAACACCAGGACTATTGTTTCTGAGACTGTTCATCCATATCAACACCAGGGCTGTTCTTCCTGAGAAAGTTTATCCACATCAAAACCAAAGGTAATGTTCCTCAGACTGTTCATCCATATGTACACCAGGTCTTTGTTCCTAAAAATGTTCATCCTCATCAACAACAGGGCTATTGTTCCTGAGAATGTTTATCCACATCTACACCAAAGCTAATGTTCCTGAGACTGTTCATCCATATGTGCACCAGGGTTTTGTAGCTAAAAATGTTCATCCACATCAACAACAGGGCTATTGTTCCGAAAAATGTTCTTCCACATCAACACCAGAGCTATTGTTCCTGAGAAAGTTTATCCACATCAGCACCAGGGCTATTGTTCAAGAGACTGTTCATCCACATCAACACCAGGGCTATTGTTCCTAAGACTGTTTAGCCACATCAACACCAGGACTGTTGCTCCTGAGACTGTTCATCCATATCAACAACAGTGCTACTGTTCCTGAAAATGTTCATCCACATCAACACCAGTGTTATTGTTCCTGACAATGTTCATCCACATCAATACCAGGACTATTGTTCCTGAGACAGTTCATCCACATCAACACCAGGGCTATTGTTCCTGAGAATGATCATCCACATCAACACCAGGTCTATTGTTCCTGAGAATGTTCATCCACATCAACGCCAGGACTATTGTTCCTGAGACCGTTCATCCACATCAACACCAGGGCTATTGTTCCTGAGAATGTTCATCCACATCAATACCAGGGCTATTGTTCCTGCGAATGATCATCCACATCAACACCAGGGCTATTGTTCAAGAGACAGTTCATCCAAATCAACACAAGGGCTATTGTTCCTGAGACTGTTCATCCACATCAACACCAGGGCTATTGTTCCTGAGAATCTTCATCCAGATCAACACCAGGGCTATTGTTCCTGAGAATGTTCATCCACATCAACACCAGGGCTATTGTTCCTGAGACTGTTCATCCACATCAACACCTGGACTGTTATTCCTGAGACTGTTCATCCACATCAACACCAGGGCTATTGTTCCTGAGAATCTTCATCCAGATCAACACCAGGGCTATTGTTCCTGAGAATGTTCATCCACATCAACACCAGGGCTATTGTTCCTCAGACTGTTCATCCATATCAACACCAGTGCTATTGTTCCTGAAAATGTTCATCCACATCAACACCAGGGCTATTGTTCCTGACAATGTTCATCCACATCAACACCAGGACGATTGTTCCTGAGACTGTTCATCCACATCAACACCAGGGCTATTGTTCCTGAGACTGTACATCCGCAGCAACACCAGGACTATTGTTCCTGAGACTGTACATCCACATCAACATCAGGGCTATTGTTCCTGAGACAGGTCATCCACATCAACATCAGGGCTATTGTTCCTGAGAATGTTCAACCACGTCAACATCAGGGCTATTGTTCCTGAGAATGTTCAACCACGTCAACACCAGGGCTATTGTTCCTGAGACTGTACATCCGCAGCAACACCAGGACTATTGTTCCTGAGACTGTACATCCACATCAACATCAGGGCTATTGTTCCTGAGACAGGTCATCCACATCAACATCAGGGCTATTGTTCCTGAGAATGTTCAACCACGTCAACACCAGGGCTATTGTTCCTGAAACTGTACATCCGCAGCAACACCAGGACTATTGTTCCTGAGACTGTACATCCACATCAACATCAGGGCTATTGTTCCTGAGACAGGTCATCCACATCAACATCAGGGCTATTGTTCCTGAGACTGTTCATCCACATCAACACCAGGGCTATTGTTCCAAAAACTGTTCATCCACATCTGTACCAGTGCGATTGTTCCTGAGAATGTTCATTCACATCAACTCCAGGGTAATGATCCTGAGAATGTTCATCCATATCAACACCAGAGCTATTGTTCCTGGGAAGGTTTATCCACATCAACACCAGAGCTATTGTTCCTGGGAAGGTTTATCCACATCAGCACCAGGGCTATTGTTCAAGAGACTGTACATCCACATCAACACCAGGGCTATTGTTCCTAAGACTGTTTGGCCACATAAACATCAGGACTGTTGTTCCTGAGACTGTTCATCCAGAACAACACCAATGCTATTGTTCCTGAGAATGTTCATCCACATCAACACCAGGACTGTTGCTCCTGAGCCTGTTCATCCACATCAAAACCAGGGCTATTGTTCCTGAGAATGTTCAACCACGTCAAAATCAGGGCTATTGTTCCTGAGAATCTTCATCCAGATCAACACCAGGGCTATTGTTCATGAGACTGTTCATCCAAATCAACACCAGGGCTGTTGTTCCTGATAGTCTTCATCCACATCAAAACCAGGGCAATTGTTCCTGAGAACGTTCATCCACACCAACAGCAGGACTATTGCTCCTGACACTGTTCATCCATATCAACACCAGTGCTACTGTTCCTGAAAATGTTCATCCACATCAATACCAGGACTATTGTTCCTGATACAGTTCATCCACATCAACACCAGGGCTATTGTTCCTGAGAATGATCATGCACATCAACACCAGGTCTATTGTTCCTGAGAATGTTCATCCACATCAACACCAGGGCTATTGTTCCTGAGAATGTTCATCCACATCAACACCAGGGCTATTGTTCCTGAGAATGTTCATCCACATCAACACCAGGACTGTTGTTCCTGAGACTGTTCATCCATATCAACAACAGGACAATTGTTCCTGAGACTGTACATCCACATCAACACCAGGGCTATTGTTCCTGAGAATGTTCATCCACTTCAACAGCAGGGCTATTGTTCCTGAAAATGTTCATCCACATCAACACCAGGGGTATTGTTCCTGACAATGTTCATCCACATCAACACCAGGACTATTGTTCCTGAGACTGTACATCCACATCAACACCAGAGCTATTGTTCCTGAGAATGTTCATCCACATCAACACCAGGACTATTGTTCCTGAGACTGTTCATCCACATCAACACCAGGACTATTGTTCCTGAGACTGTACATCCACATCAACACCAGTGCTATTGTTCCTGAAAATGTTCATCCACATCAACACCAGGGCTTTTGTTCCTGACAATGTTCATCCACATGAACACCAGGACGATTGTTCCTGAGACTGTTCCTCCACATCAACACCAGGGCTATTGTTCCTGAGAATGAACATCCACATCAACACCAGGGCTATTGTTCCTGAGAATGTTCATCCACATCAACACCAGGAGTATTGTTAATGAGAATTTTCAACCACATCAAAACCAGGACTACTGTTCCTGAGACTGTACATCCACATCAACACCAGGGCTATTGTTCCTGAGAATGTTCATCCACATCAACACCAGGTCTATTGTTCCTGAGAATCTTCATTCACATCAAAACAACGACGATTGTTCCTGAGACTGTACATCCACATCAAAGCCAGGGCTATTGTTCCTGAGAATGTTCATCCACAGCAACACCAGGGCTATAGTTCCCGAGACTGTTCATGCACATTAACACCAGGGCTATTGTTCCTGAGAATCTTCATCCACATCAATACCAGGGCTATTGTTCCTGAGAATGTTCATCCACATCAACACCAGGGCTATTGGTCCTGAGATTGATCATTCACATCAACACCAGAACCATTGTTCCTGAGACTGTTCATCCATATCAAGACCAGGGCTGTTCTTCCTGAAAATGTTTATCCACATCAACACCAAAGCTATTGTTCCTGAGACTGTTCATCCATATCTACACCAGGGGTATTGTTCTTAAAAATGTTCATCCACAACAACACCAGGGCTATTGTTCCAGAGAATGTTCATTCCCATCAGCACCAGGGCTATTGTTCCAGTGACTGTACACCCACATCAACACAAGGACGATTGTTCCTGAGACTGTACATCCACATCAACATGAGCGCTTTTGTTCCTGAGACTGGTCATTCCCATCATAACCAGGGCTATTGTTCCTGCAACTGTTAATCCACATCAACAACAGGACTATTGTTCCTGAGACTGTGCATCCACATCAACAGCAGGACTATTGTTAATGAGAATGTTCAACCACATCAACACCAGGACTATTGTTCCTGAGACTGTACATCCACATCAACACCAGGGCTATTGTTCCTGAGACTGTACATCCACATCAACACCAGGGCTATTGTTCCTGAGACTGTTCAACCACATCAACACCAGGACTATTGTTCCTGAGACTGTTCATTCACATCAACACCAGGGATATTGTTCCTGAGACTGTACATACACATCAACACCAGGGCTATTGTTCCTGAGACTGTACATCCACATCAACACCAGGGCTATTGTTCCTGAGAATGTTCAACCACATCAACACCAAGGCTATTGTTCCTGAGACTGTACATCCACATCAACACCAGGGCTATTGTTCCTGAGAATGTTCAACCACATCAACACCAGGACTATTTTTCCTGAGACTGTACATCCACATCAACACCAGGGCTATTGTTCCTGAGAATGTTCAACCACATCAACAGCAGGGCTATTGTTCCTGAGACTGTTCATCCACATCAACACCAGGACTATTGTTCCTGAGACTGTACATCCACATCAACACCAGGGCTATTGTTCCTGAGACTGTTCATCCACATCAACACCAGGGCTATTGTTCCTGAGACTGTTCATCCACATCAACACCAGGGCTATTTTTCCTGACAATGTTCATCCACATCAACACCAGGGCTATTGTTCCTGAGAATGTTCATCCACTTCAACACCAGGGCTATTTTTCCTGACAATGTTCATCCACATCAACACCAGGGCTATTGTTCCTGAGAATGTTCATCCACTTCAACAGCAAGGCTATTTTTCCTGACAATGTTCAACCACATCAAAACCAGGGCTCTTGCTCCTGAGACTGTTCATCCACATCAACACCAGGGCTATTTTTCCTGACAATGTTCATCCACTTCAACAGCAGGGCTATTGTTCCTGAGACTGTTAATCCATTTCAACACCAGGGATATTGTTCCTGAGAAATTTCATCCAAATTAACACCAGGACCATTGATGCTGAGACTGTTCATCCACATCAACACCAGGGCTATTGTTCCTGACAATGTTTATCCTGATTAACACCAAAGCTTTTGACCTTGAGACTCTGTCGCGACATCAACACCAGGGCTATTGCTCCTGTGAATGTTCGTCCATATCAACACCAGGACTATCGTTCCTGAGACTGTTCATCCACATCAACACCAGAGCTATTGTTCATGAGACTGTTCATCCATATCAACACCAGAGCCAGTGTTCCTGAGACTGTTCACCCAAATCAAAACCACGCAAATTGTCCCTGATACTGTTCACCCACATCAACACCAGGGTTATTTTTCCTGAGACTTTTCACCCACATCAACACCAAGGCTATCGTTCCGGAAAATGTTTATCCACATTAGCATCAGGGCTATTGTACCTGAGAATGTTCATCCACATCAACACCAGGGCTGCTGTTCCTGAGATTGTTCATCCACGTCAACACAAGGACTATTGTTCCTGAAACTGTTCATCCTCATCAACATCAGGGCTATTGTTCCTGAGACTGTTCATCCACATCAACACCAGGACTATTGTTCCTAAGACTTTTCACCCACATGAACATCAGGGCTATTGTTCCTGAGACTGCTCATCCACATCAACACCAGGGCTATTTTTCCTGAGACTTTTCACCCACATCAACACCAGGGCTAGTACTCCTGAGACTGTTCATCGACTTCAACAGCAGGGCTATTGTTCCTGAGACTGTTCATCCACATCAACACCAGGGCTCTGTTCCTGAGACGGTTCATCCACAACAACATCAGGGCTATTGTTCCTGAGACTGTTCATCCACAACAACACCAGGGCTATTTTTCCTGAGACTGTTCAACCACATCAACACCAGGGCTATTGATCCTGAGACTGTTCATTCACTTCAAAACCAGGGCTATTGTTCCTGAGACTCTTCACGCACATCAACATCAGGGCTATTGTTCCTGAGACTGTTCATCCACATCAACACCAGGGCTATTCTTCCTGAGACTGTTCATCTACATCAATATCAGGGCTATTGTTCCTGAAACTGTTCATCAACATCAGCACCAGGGCTATTGTTCCTGAAATTGTTCATCCACATCAACACCAGAGCCATTTTTTCTGAGCCTGTTCATCCATATCAACACCAGGTCTATTGTTACCATAAATGTTCATCCACATCAACACCAGGGCTATTGTTCCTGAGACTGTTCATCCACATCATCACCAGGGCTATTGTTCCTGAGACTGTTCATCCACATCATCACCAGGGCTATTGTTCCTGACACGGCTCAACCACATCAACACCAGAACAATTGTTCCGGAGACTGTTCATCCATATCAACACCAAGGCTATCGTTCCTGAAAATGTTTATCCACATTAACACCAGGGCTATTGTACCTGAGAATGTTCATCCACGTCAGCACCAGGACTATTGTTCCTGAAACTGTTCATCGACATCAACACCAGGGCTCTTGTTCCTGATACTGTTAATCCATATCAACACCAGGGCTATTGTTCCTAAGAAATTTCATCCACATCAACACCAGGACCATTGATGCTGAGACTGTTCATCCACATCCACAAGAGTGCTATAGTTCCTGAAAATGTTCATCCACATCAACACCAGGGCTATTGTACCTGAGAATGTTCATCCACGTCTACCCCAGGACTATTGTTCCTGAAACTGTTAATCCACATCAACACCAGGACTATTGTTCCTGAGACTGCTCATCCACATCAACACCAGGGATCTTGTTCCTGAGACTGTAAATCCATATCAACACAAGAGCTCTTGTTCCTGAGACTGATCATCCACAATCAACACCAGGGCTCTTGTTCCTGAGACTGTTAATCCATTTCAACACCAGGGCTATTGTTCCTATGAAATTTCATCCACATCAACACCAGGACCATTGATGCTGAGACTGTTCATCCACATCCACAAGAGGGCTATTGTTCCTGAAAATGTTCGTCCACATCAACAGCAGGACTACAGTTCCTGAGACTGTTCATCCACATCAACACCAGGGCTATTGTTCCTTAGACTGTTCAAACCCATCAACACTAGGGATATTGTTCCTGAGACTGTTCATCCACATCAACACCAGGGCTATTGCTCATGAGTCTGTTCATGCATATCAACACCAGAGCCATTGTTCCTGAGACTGTTCACCCACATCAACACCAGGGCTATTGTTCCTGAGACTGTTCATCCAAATCAACACCAGTGTTATTACTCCCGAGGCTGTTCATGCACATCAACACCAGGGCTATTGCTCCTAAGAATGTTCACCCAAATCAACACCACGGCTATTGTTCCTGAGACTGTTCATCCACATCAACACCAGGTCTATTGATCCTGGAAATGTTCACTTACATCAACACCAGGGCTTTTGATCCTGAGAATGTTCATTCCCATCAAAACCAAATCTATTATTCCTGAGACTGTTCATCCACATCAACACCAGGGCTATTGTTCCTGAGACTGTTCATCCACATAAACACCAGGGCTATTGTCGCTGAGACTGTTGATCCACATCAACACCAGGGCTATTGTTCCTGAGATTTTTCATCCAGATCAACATCAGGGTTATTTTTCATTAGACTCTTCATCCACATCAGCACCAGGACTATTGTTCCTGAGACTGTTCATTCACATCAACACCAGGGATATTGTTACTGAGACAGTTCATCCATATCAGCACCCTGGCGATTGTTCCTGAGACTGTTCAGCCAGATCAACACCAGGGCTATTGTTCCTCACACGGTTCATCTACATCAACACCAGGGCTCTTGTTCCTGAGACTGTTCATTCACATCAACACCAAGACTATTGTTCCTGAGTCTGTTCATCCACATCACCACCAGGGCTATTGTTGCTGCGACAGTTCATACTCATCAACACCTTGACGATTGTTTCTGACACTGCTCTTCCACATCAGCATCAAGGCTATTGTTCCTGAGAATGTTCATCCACATCAACATCAGGGCTATTTTTCCTGAGAATGTTCATTCACATCAACACAAGGGCTATTGTTCCTGAGAATGTTCATCCACATCAACATCAGGGCTATTTTTCCTGACAATGTTCATTCACATCAACAGCAGGGCTATTGTTCCTAAGACTGTTTAGCCACGTAAACACCAATACTATTGTTCCTGAGAATGTTCATCCACATCAACACCAGGGCTATTGTTCCTGAGAATGTTCATCCACTTCAACAGCAGGGCTATTGTTCCTGAGACTGTTAATCCATTTCAACACCAGGGATATTGTTCCTGAGAAATTTCATCCAAATCAACACCAGGTCCATTGATGCTGAGACTGTTCATCCACATCAACACCAGGGCTATTGTTCCTGACAATGTTTATCCCGATTAACACCAAAGCTTTTGTACTTGAGACTCTGT